>NC_041390.1:140428528-140444692 GCF_002162155.2 Triticum dicoccoides
GGGCGGCGGGGCTTGGCGCGGCGCGGGCTGCGGTGGTGCGGTGGGGTGTTTGGGGCGGCAGGGCGGCGGTATATAAAGGGCGGGGTGGGGCGGCTTGGAGGAGGGGGCAAGGCGCGGCGGCGGAGAGGAGTCCGGCTCGGACTCTTAGTCCGAGTCAGCGGCGGCGGCGGCGGCCTGGCACGGCGGCCTGGCGCGGCTGGGCCTTAGGCCCAGTCGGCGCAGGAACCTTTTTTTTAATAATTTCGCCGACAGAAGAAAAATTCTAGAAAAATAAATAAAAATCTAAAAATGCCAAAACAAAATTTCACCATCTAAATAAAATATTTAGGACGAGTTGAAGATTTTCTTGGCCCTAAAATGCAATTTTGAAAAACATGCAATTTTTCTAATGCAAATAAAATACGAATAAAATGCAATAAAAAAATCAATTTAATGATTTTAATATTTTTCCTCCAATATTTCATTTATTTTGGAGAAGTCATATTATCTCCTCTCTTTAATTTTTAATGTGAAATATTTTTCAGAGAGAAATAATTAAAATCAAATCCTCTTTTCATTATTTGATAAAAGCATTAAATATGAAGACCGGGAAATCCCCAACTCTCTCCGAGGGTCCTTGAGCTGCTTAGGATTTCGAGGATTACAGAACAGAAAAGCAATAAAACATGATATGCATGGATGATCTATGTATAACATTCCAAATTGAAAATTTGGGATGTTACATTCAACCTCTGGTCTTCTTGCTCGAGTCGCCCAAAGCAGCACCGGTCGTGCCGCATGCTCCTGCCTCCCGTGGCCGGCTGTGCTGCCGCAGAGGCCTCACCGCCCCCTACTATTCCCACTGCTGGCCAGGCCCTGCGGCGACGGCAGCCTCACACCCCAGCCGAACCAGTGAACCCTCGTAGTCCTCTCCGCGCGGGCTTCCACTGCCGCGTCGTCCCCTTCCTAGGCCTCGCCGTCGTCCACCGCCGTGGTGCTCTCCGCGCGGCGTGGTCAACGTGGTCAAGGAACAACTTCCATCGGAAGAGTACTGTATGTGGAGAGGCTGACAGCTGGGTCCATGGCCACAACCCAGTTTTTTTGTGATTTCCCAAGTAAGTCGCTTTGTCAGGCCTGTTGGGCTGCAAATCTTTCAAGACGAGGAGAGCTTTCATTCGGCTGGCCGGGAAAATGGCCCATCAGTAATGAGAAATGGGTTGTACATTTTTAAAATACATCAAACCGGCAATTGGTTTCAAATATCTTTTTTTCATTTCAAGATTTAAATTACATTAATTTTTATGCGTGGAGAATTTGTTGGATTTTATATTGATATACATTTATTTTTAAAATCAGTTTGAATGTGAGTCGAAATTTTGGGATTAAAAACAGTTCGGACCGCAGCGAAATATGCAAAATTTTGTATAATTTTTTAACCGTTGCCACAATATGAGCTGTAATGCTAACAAAAAGAATATGGGCTCCAAAAAAACCTCAGGAATTAGCAAATGGGCTGTAAATTATTATAAATAATGGCAGATGGGTTGTATGCTGTTTTCCACAGATTTGAGGCTTTCTTAAAAAAAGGTTGACGCACAAGCACTGATTGTTGGATGTCCATCCAACGGCCGTCGTGCTTCTTCAATCTCTGCTCTTCCTGCTCCAGTCGCTCAAACAAGTGCCGGCGGGACTGCCTGCTCCCTCCTCCTCGTGGCCAGCTGTGCTGCCGCGCAGGCCTCAGCGCCCGATCGTAGTCCCATCGCTGGCCTAGCCATCCCTCTACTCACCCACACCTGCTGTTATTCTCCGGCAACGACAGACGAACCAGTAAACCTTCGTACAGTCGTACTCCCCTCCGCATGGGAAACAACTGCCGAGTCTTCCCTGCCTCCGTGTCGTCCCCTTCCTAGGCCTCGCCGTCGTCCATCGCCCTGGTGCTCTCGGCGCGGCCTCGTCAACGTGGTCAACGACCGACATGCATCTGAAGTGGACTTTACGTGGAGAGGCCGACAGCTGGGTCCACGGCCACACACAAGGAAATGCCTCCTTATTACACGTAAAATAATGATTCCTCCACCTGACATCAGGTACCCACCGAAAGGGCCTCTGTATTTCACGAAAAAACGTTATCGCCGCTGACAGCTCGGACCCACCAGCTATATCTTCGCACACAAGGAAGTGCCTCCTTATTACGCACAAAAAAATGAATACCCCCTTGTTAGCTGGGACCCAGTATAGTGGCAGGCTGACTTGTGGGCCTACTAAGTTGACGGGGACGGAGGGCTTTGTCAACTTAGTCAATATGCATGATTCTAGGTCCAGTGACCGTACGATGTCCATCCAACGGCCGTAGTGCTTCTTCAACCTCTGGTCTTCTTGCTCCAGCCGCCCAAACCAGCACCGGTCGTACCTCGTGCTCCTGCCTCCCGTGGTCGGCTGGATGCGGCGGAGGCCTCACTGCCCCCTACTACTCCCACCGCTGGCCAGGCCATCCCTCTGCTCACCCACACCCCATGTTATTCTGCGGCGATGACAGCCTCACACCGCAGCGAACCAGTGAACCCTCGTACTCCTCTATGCATGGGCATCCACTGCCGCGTCTTCCCCGGCTCCGCGTCGTCCCCTTCCTAGGCCTCGTCGTCATCCACCGCCTTGGTGCTCTCGGCGCGGCGTGGTCAACGTGGTCAAGAAACGGCTTCCATCGGACGTGGACTGTACATGGAGAGGCTGACAACTGGGTCCGTGCAAAATAATTATTCCTCCACCTGACAGCGGGACCCATCGGACGGGCCACCGTATTTCATGAAAAAATGTTTCCCCCTGACTGCTGGGACCCACCAGCTACATCTCCGCACACAAGGAAGTGTGTCCGGGCAAAAAAAATGATTCGATCCCCGACAGCTGGGACCCACCAGCTACATCTTCGCAGGCAAGGAAGTGCCTGACAGTCGGGACCCACCTGGTCGAAATGTACATAGCGTTGTCATTCTGGTCGCGAACGTGTACGTACATACTGGTCGATGTAGAGGCGTGCACGTGTCATAGTAGAGGTGCGCACGTAGAATTTACACGTACATACAGCGGCCAGGGTGCAAGAAAGAAAATACGGCCACGTATGTGTACATACAGGCGGGGTCTCGAACGCCTACTCGCGCATACGTATGGCCAGGGCTCGTGCACATGGCTGGGTCGGAACGGAGAAACAGCGTCGTCGTCGTGTTCATGGGGAGGCAACGGAATGCGTCGTGTTCATGGGGACGCAACGGAATGCGTCGTGTTCATCGGGAGGGCTTCGACGGAACATGCAATGGAAACGAGGCCTGGCGTACCGCAGAACGGAGGAAACAACCTTGTGTTCGACCAGCCATGTTCGAAACGGGATCCTGTTCATCGGGAGGGGTCTGGCGTACCGCAAAACGGAGGAAACAGACCTCCTACGGTCGAAACGGGGGTCTTGTTGATCGGGAGGGGTGTGGCGTACCGCAAAACGGACGAAACGGACTTGTGTTGGAGCGCTACGGTCGAAACGGGGGTCCTGTTCATCGGGAGGGGTGTGGCGTACCGCAAAACAGGACTCCATGACATACTGTTCATCTCCACCATCGACCCCCTCCAGCCTCCACGAGCTACTGTTCATCCACCGTCGACCTTCTCCAGCCTCCAGCTACGGCTGTTCATCCACGGGCTCCTGTTCATCCAGCCTCCACCGCGCGCTACTTCACCGGCTACTGTTCAACCAGCCCTCTCCACGGGCTCCTGTTCAACCACCCCTCCACAGGCTACTGTTCATCCTGCCCTCCACCATCTACTGTTCATCCTGCCCTCCACGGGGTGGTCCTGTTCATCCAGCCCCATCGGGAACTGTTCATCCAACCCCCCCTGCAACGCTCACTGTTCATTCAGAGGCAGTATCGATCGTCTTTAGTTAGCAGCAGTAGCGAAGGAATCGCTCGATCGGGTTCAGTTAACAGCCATTGATCGATTACTCGGGTTCAGTAACGCGTAGCCTGCAATGCAATCGCTCGGGTTCAGTTAGAGCCCAACGCCTCACTCGGGTTCAGTTAGAGCCAATGCCTCGCACACACGCGCGTACGTGTATGAGAGAAACGTGCTTCGCTCGGCCCCCGACCTCCCACCGTAACCGGGAACTCCCCGAAATTTTCCTCGCCCTCGCTTCTACCACGGTTTTTTCCGTCATGGACGGCCCAAAGAATGTCATGCAGCTGCGTCTCCGGCCCGCCTAGGACTAAAATCCCATTTTCTATCATGATTTTTTGTCATAGAAGTAGGAGCCCACCACATCTATGATGATACTGGGTTTTGTCACAATTATCGTCATAGAAGTGTCATATGTATGACAGAAAAAAATCCGTTCGGCCCAAAATGTCACGGATGTGTCTTTTTTTGTAGTGCAAGAGTGGAACAAAACACCAGACATAAGGCCGAGCCTTCCACCCTTTACCAAGTATATAGATGCATTAAGGTAAACAAGATATAATAGTGATATCCCAACGATGAACATGTTCCAACAAGGAACAAACTCCAATCTTCACCAGCAACTAGCAACGCTATAAGAGGGGCTGAGCAAAGCGGTAAAATAGCCAAACAACGGTTTGCTAGGACAAGGTGGGTTAGAGGCTTGACATGGCAATATGGGAGGCATGATAAGCAAGTGGTAGGTATCGTAGCATAGGCATAGCAATAGAGCGAGCATCTAGCAAGCAAAGAGAGAAGTGATTTCGAGGGTATGATCATCTTGCCTGCAAAGTTCTCCGAGTGGACGTAAGATTGATCCTCGTAAACGTTGTCAACGGATTCCTTGATCACGTACTCGTCTCCCGGGTCTACCCAAAGCAAGAACACAAGCAAAGGGAGACACAATCAACCACGGTGCAATGCGCAAGCAACATGATGCAAAACATGGCATGATATGCGGGATGTGATATGCAATGCATATGCATGCTTCGTAAAGGAAAGATTGAACCTGGCCTCAACCTGGAAAACCAAGAGTGCCGCAGGAAAGATGAGTTGATTCCGGTCGAAATCGATATAAAGATCATCGGAATCGGATGCACGGTTTGCAAATGACAAGCAAAACAAATATGGCACCGATCTACGATTAACAACACGATGCCATCTAAATGCATCAAGAACAACAAGCTACTACACTCTAACATAACAACAAAGCACATGGCAGTGATCCACTCAAGATGCTTGACAAAAGATGAACACTGAACTACGGCTAAATCACACAATAGCAGGTTCAAACAAGCATGGCAAAAGTGCAAAAGATATCAGGTTCGAAGACTTAGTGAAGATAACATGATGTCAGGAATTAACATCAGGAAGCAATGTTAAGAGCAAGATAACAACATGCTATGGGGACATATCATGGAAAAGCAAGGCATGGGATAAAACTACACAAAGCATATAACAAAAGTCCCTTACTGACCATAAGCCAAAAGGGATCCGAAAATACAATGGCAACCATGTGAACATAGCAAGTTTCGTTAACAGATTCAGACTTTGCAGAAAACTGGAATATGGCAAAACAGATTTATATAGGCATGTTTACGAGCTCGATGCACTCACCACAAGGCATTGCATGACAAACTAAGCATACACCCAGCAAGTAGACATGATAAACAAGCTAACCATGGCAAGAACACTCTCATATCATGCATGGATAAACTATAACAACCTCGGCAAAATTGCTTAACATGTAAACAATCTGCCAGGAACATTTTATAGCAAAAGTAGAGCAAGATTTAGTCATGCTAGGGCACCCCATAATTGCAAACAAAGACATGGATGGATAGAGCATAACAATATCTCAAAATCATCCTTACTGAACATGCTCAAAAGAGGCATGGATCACTCCGTAGCAACAAGAATACATGGCATAAAAATATTATCAGGGAAAAGACTTGGAAGAATTCTAAGTCCCTGAAATCAACAACATCACGAGAGCTACTTTTCATGCTTATGCTAGTCACCACAAAGATCACAAAAATACATGGCATACGCCCCTGTAAAGATGGCATGACATACTTCAAAACACATGTAGGGCTCAAGTTCATAGGAGGCCCACATTAAACGTGGCAAAAATGACAAATGTCCATAATGTGATAAGAATCTGAAACTAACATTACATAGAACTCTTGCAACAGCATTTAGGGCATCAAGATGAACTCAAATGAACATGGTGCAATGGAATGAAATGAAGTACACATCAAGACGAACAATTTGATATGCTACACGCCCAAAACGGAGCCACGGATGCAAAGTTATGACATGGTGAAGTATGCAAAAAAAAATGCAAAACTGGGACAAAAGTCAACCCTTAGGGTTCGTCCAGATCTGGATCCGAGGCACGGAAAACGAGGTTGACCGGGGCTTCGTCAGAGTTACTATAGAGGAAGAAGAGCTCGCCGGAGAGGGGGTAGCCGGACTTGGAGGAGGTCGGGCGAGGTCGGCGCCGGCGGGAGGAGGCAGGGCGGCGGCGAGGTGATGCGGTGGCGACAGGGGAAGCCGGTGGAGGTGAGCGGCAACGGGCGGCGGCCGGCGACAGGCAGCGGGGCGGCGCGGTGGTCGGCGGCGACAAGCGAAGGGCGGCGCGGGTCGGTCGGGCGGCGGGGAGGAGACCGGGCGGCGCGGGGCGGCGGCGATGTGGGTGCCGAGGGGCCACGTGTCGGCTACGGATTGGACGCGGGCGGCGGAATTTTTGTCCGATGGCGGGCGGACATGTCCGGCCGCGCGGAGGGGAGAGGGAGCTAGATTTAGGGTGGTATGGATCCGGGATTTTTGGTGGAGGTGCCTTTTTATACATAGAAGGAGCTAGGAGGCTCCAAATTGAGCACGGTTTTCGGCCACGCGATCGTGATCGAACAACCGAGATGATGGAGGGGGTTTAGCTGGGCTTTGGGCTACTTTGGAGAGGTATTGGGCTGCAACACACACGAGGCCTTCACGATTCCTCGGTTAACCGTTGGAGTATCAAACGAAGTCCAAATGGCACGAAACTTGACATGCGGTCTACCTGTAGTAAACCAAGGCTGCTTGGCAAGTCTCGGTCCAATCCAGGAACGTTTAACACCCACACACGAAAAGAAGAAAAAGGGGACACCGGAGGACATAGGAGCGCCGGAATGCAAAACGGACAACGGGGAAAATGCTCGGATGCATGAGACGAACACGTATGCAAATGCGATGCACATGATGACATGATATGAGATGCATGACAAAGACAAAAGCAACATGAAGACAAAACCCCACAACGAGGAAATAACATAACTTAGTGCCGAAAATGGCAAGAGTTGGAATACAAATATGCAGTTTACATATGGGGCGTTACAACACTCCACCAGTATGAAAGGATCTCGTCCCGAGATCTAGGACTGGAAAAACTCCGGATATTCGGAACGGAGGTGGTCCTCGCGTTCCCAGGTGGCTTCACGGTCGGAATGATGTGACCACTTCACTTTCAGGAATTTGATAGACTTGTTGCGAGTCTTGCGCTCAGTTTCTTCAAGAATAGCAATGGGATGCTCATGATAAGACAGGTCTTCTTGGAGATCAATCTCTTCAAAGTTGATGGTGCAGTCAGGAGTCTTGAAACACTTGCGAAGTTGAGACACGTGAAACACGTCGTGCACGTTTGCAAAGTTGGATGGGAGCTCAAGTTGGTAGGCTAGATCGCCTCTTTTGCCAATGATCATAAAAGGAACCACGTATCTAGGGGCAAGCTTCCCTTTGATACTGAAGCGACGAGTACCTTTCATTGGAGAGACGTGGAGGTAGACATGCTCTCCGATCTCGAAAGCCAATTCATGATGCTTGCTATCATAGTAACTCTTCTGGCGCGATTGCGCGGCTTTGAGATTTTCATGAATGACTTTGCACATTTCTTCAGCCTCTGTGATCAAGTCATTTCCAAGAAATTGGCGTTCACCAGTCTCCGACCAGTTAAGAGGAGTATGGCACTTTCTGCCATAGAGAATCTCGAATGGGGCCTTGCCCGAACTCGCTTGAAAGCTGTTGTCGTAGGAGAACTTGGCATATGGAAGACAGTCTTCCCACTTCATACCGAAAGAAATGACACAAGCCCTGAGCATATCTTCAAGAATTTGATTGACTCGCTCGACTTGGCCACTAGTTTGAGGATGAAAAGCTGTGCTGAAGCGAATGCTGGTGCCCATGGCCTTCTGAAAAGAATCCCAGAACTTAGAAGTGAAGATGCTTCCACGATCTGAAGATATCAACTGCGGAATGCCGTGCAGAGAGACAATCCTGGAGGTATATAGCTATGCCAACTGAGCTGCTGTGATAGACTCTTTGATAGGAAGAAAATGAACCACTTTAGTGAGCTTGTCGATGACAACGAAGATAGCATCATTGCCACGCTTGGACTTGGGAAATCCAGTCATGAAGTCCATCTCAATATGGTCAAACTTCCATTTTGGAATGGCAAGAGGTTGGAGGAGACCAGCTGGTCGTTGGTGTTCTGCTTTCACTCTTCTGCAGACATCACATTCATTCACGAACTGAGCAATCTCGCGCTTCATTCGAGTCCACCAATACGACTGCTTGAGGTCATGGTACATCTTTGTACTTCCAGGGTGAATAGAGAGGAGTGAATTGTGAGCTTCGTTCATAATGACTTTACGAAGGTCACCTTTAGGAACAACAATGCGATCCTCGAAGAATAGAGTATTCTTGTCATCAAGGTGATATCACTTGTGCTTGGGTTGACTCTTGGCAATCCCAATCTTCACCTTCTTCACCATAGCATCAAGAAGTTGAGCCTCACGAATCTGATCTTCCAAAGTAGGAAAGACTTGGAGGTTGGCAAGGAATCCTTGAGGAACAACTTGGAGATTAAGCTTGCGGAAAGCTTCACAAAGCTCTGGTTGGTAGGGCTTGATAATCAAACTGTTGCAGTAAGCCTTCTTGCTCAATGCGTCAGCAATGACATTGGCCTTTCCTAGAGTATATTCAATACTCGGATTATACTCTTGAATCATTTCGACCCAACGAGTCTGCCTGAGGTTGAGGTTGGGCTAAGTGAAGATGTACTTGAGACTCTTATGGTCAGTGAAGATGTCCACTTTTCTTCCCAACAAGAGATGTCTCCATGTTAAAAGAGCATGGACAACTGCCACCAACTCGAGGTCATGAGTGGGGTAGTTCTTTTTGTTGGGCTTAAATTGGCAAGAGGTATAGGCCACAACTTTCTTCTCTTGCATCAACACTGCACCGAGACCTTGAAGGGAAGCATCACAGGAAACCTCGAATGGTTTGGATTCATCATGAGGAGTCAGAACTGGAGCAGTGACTAACTTCTCTTTGAGGGTGTTGAAAGCGATGTCACACTCAGGCGACCAGACATACTTCACATGCTTCTGGAGGAGGTTTGAAAGAGCCTTCGTGATATTAGAGAAGTTCTCAATGAACCTTCGACAATAGCTTGCAAGCCCAAGGAAGCTACGGAGTTGCTTCACATTCTGAGGCAGTTCCCAATTCACAATTGCAGACACCTTCTCAGGATTAACAGATATGCCCTTGGCGGAGATGATATGCCCAAGGTAGAGAACCTCATCGAGCCAAAACTCGCACTTTGAAAACTTCGCATAGAACTGATGTTCTCTGAGCTTGTCCAGCACCAATCTCAAGTGCTTGGCATGATCCTCCTTGTTCTTGGAAAAGGCCAAAATGTCATCGAGATAGACCAAGACGAAGTCATTTGTGTAGGCATTGAAGATGAAGTTCATCATGCGAGAGAATGTTGGAGGAGCATTGACAAGGCCGAAAGACATGACAGTGTATTCATATGAACCATAGCTTGTTCTGAATGTTGTCTTGGGGATATCTTCTTCACGAATGCGAATCTGATGATAGCCCATACAGAGGTCAAGCTTGGAGAATACTTGAGCACCTTTGAGTTGTTCGAAAAGCTCATTGATGTTGGCAAGTGGGTACTTGTTCTTTATGGTCTTCTTGTTCAATGGACGGTAGTCGACACAAAGTCGGTCCGTTCCATCCTTCTTCTTGACGAAAAGAACTCCACAACCCCATGGAGAATAACTTGGCCGGATGAGACCCATACGCTCTTGAATGTCGAGTTGTTTCTTCAGCTCGTTCAACTCTTCAGGTCCAAGCTTGTAAGGACATTTGCAAACAAGTTCCGTGCCAGGCTCAGGATCAATGACGAATTCAACTGGCTGGTGAGGAGGCATTCTTGGAAGCTCTTCTGGAAAGACGTCTTGATATTCACAAACAACTGGAATATGAGATATGGCATCCAACTCGCCCTTCTCATTGAGAGAAAATAGTCGAATTGTATCATCACGAGCGGCAAAGACGATTACATCCTCAGACGAATGTGTCAATTGAATCTGCCTGGCAGCACAATCAAGCTGAGCCTTGTGCTTATAAAGCCAGTCCATTCCGAGAATAAGATCAATATCCGAGTCACTAAGAACATTAGGAGAAGACAGAAACTTATAGTCGCCCAATGTGATAGAGACATCCGGAACGAAAACTCTGGAAGTCATTTGTCGGGCCAGAGAGACAATAGACAACGGTCTCGGCAAAACTTGAGTAACCAAATCATGCATAGCCATAAAAGGTCTTGAAATGAAAGAATACGATGCACCAGTATCAGAAAGAACTCTTGCAGGAATATCGTTAACAGGAAGGTTACCCATAATCACTTCTGACGAGTCCTCTGCCTGAGCTGCGTTCATCATGTTGACCTTTGCAACCTTGGGATTATGCTTGACCACTGCGGTGCTAGCAGATCTCACAGGAGGAGGAGGGAGACGCATCTGATTGAAGCATTTGTTGGCATAGTGACCCTTCTGCTTACACTTGTTGCACGTAACCTCCGAGAGCGGACGGTGATACGGAGCACTTGATCTTGGAGCATGAGACGAAGTCTTGTTCTGAAAGCCTGGGTTGGGTGGGTGGGAAGATTCATTGCCACCTTTGCTCTTCTGCTGATAAGGCTGACGGAATGGAGGAGGAGGAGGCAACCAATACTTTTGCTGCTTAGTTGTCACTTGAGTTGAGGAAGAAGGAGTTGCATCCCTGACTCGCTTCTTGGAAGCATCGCACTTGAGCTGAGCAGCCTCTTGTTTTAGTGCCATGTTGTAGAACTCATCATACTTCTTCGGCTCGAAAAGCACAAGGGCTAGTTGCAGATCTTCTTTCAGGCCACCTCTGAACTGATAAATCATGCTCTTCTCGTCAGGGACGTCTTGCTTAGCGAAACGAGCGAGCTTCTGGAACATGATGTTGTACTGGTAAACAGACAAGCTGCCTTGCTTCAGATTGCGGAACTCCTCATGCTTTCTCTCAACAACATTCTGAGGAATGTGGTGAGCTTTGAAGTCTTGGCAGAATTCATACCAGGTAATCACACGACCTCCTCTGGAATCTTTGTATTGCTGATACCATTCTGCAGCTTGGTCTTTGAGTTGGAACGAAGCAAACTTGACAAAGTCCTCAGGCCTGACGTTGCTGCACTCGAAATGTTTGCAGATATCCACGAGCCAATCATCAGCGTCTGTGGCCTCGACACAGTTACTAAAGGTCTTTGGCTGGTTTGCGAGGAACTGGTTGAGTGTAGCAAACTGATTCTAATTGTTGCCATGGCCTTGATTTCCTTGGTTGCGCTCTTGCAAGAGTTGCATAATCAGCTGCGTGTTGGCGTTGGTAGCGGCCATCACATCTTGCCATGCCTCCGGAGGTGGAGTTGGTGGCGGCGGTGGTTCCGGATTCTGACGTGTTGGAGGAGCCATCCTAAAGAGGGTGACATCCGTTAGCATCTTGACAGATATATATTCAAGCTGAATCAATGGATTGAAATTGCAACATATAGTCTTAACATTCTAACAAGAATGAACGAATGCATTCAAATTAAATGGTCACACTTCCATAAATTGAGAAGCCACTTATATAGAGGTAGATGAATAAAACAACAAGTTACGAACATGAACAAATACTTGGTGAGGATTACCCAATCACAAACCAAATATCTGCGGAAGAAATACTAGAGCTACATGAATTCCCACCTATGAAACTCCCGAAATTTTCCCGGTTATGCAATCAGGTGTTGGGGATACAAGGGAAGTATAATATCTCGCCCAAAACTAGCAAATCCTACATCCAGCTGTATCCATCCTTCAGCACATAATCAAGAAACCTTCGGAAATCATTTACCTCAACCTTGGAAAAGCATCCGTTATACGAGTTATGGCAATACTCCCAAACTCCCACCCAAGTACTGGGCGGCGTCGAGGTTATCTCACCAACAACTGCATAAAAGAGATTTTTGATGTCGGCGAAACTCAGGTATTTCAGAACTGCCACGATAAAATTGTGACAACAACACCTCGGAGCTCAACTCCCCGGGACACTGCCACAACCCCTAAATGTCAGGAGCACAAAGAACAATGTTCTCGTCACAAAACCATCGAAACAATTCCAAGATACCCGCGTGATCCTAATTTTTTTGGTGAAATTTGAGAAGAGAAGAGTCAAAACTCTACGTCAGGATGCCTCACCAGAGTGATGAAGGGACTAAGGAGTAAAAAGAATCCTACTCTCCGATATATATAATCCTAAAAGACTCAAAACATTTCTCTAGACTCAACCACGCCAACGATTCGATCAAGCAGGGGGCTCCTAAGTCGGGGAAGGCTCTGATTACCAACTTGTAACACCCACGATGCGGCTATATCTCCCACGTGTCAGAGCACGACTTAGAGGCATAACCGCATTGTAGGCAATGTCGCAAGAGGGTAATCTTTACACATCCCATGTACTGAATAAGGAAAGAGGTACATAGTTGGCTTACAATTGACACATCACACAATACATAAATATATCATTACAATCATCCAGATACAATCAAGGTCCCACTACGGAACCAAAATAAAGACAACCCCAAATGCATAATGTCCTCGATCGTCCCAACTGGGCTCCACTACTGATCGTCTGGAAAGGAAACATAGCATCGTCCTGAGTCCTCATCGAACCCCCACTTAAGCACAATCGCATCTCCTGGAACGGTATCATCGGTCCCTGCATCTGGTTTTTAAGTAATATGTGAGTCACGGGGACTCAGCAATCTCACACCCTCGCGATCAAGACTATTTAAGCTTATAGGTAGGGAAAAGGTATGAGGTGGAGCTGCAGCAAGCACTAGCATATATGGTGGCTAACATACACAAATGAGAGCGAGAAGAGAAAGCAAGGCACGGTCGAGAATCTATGATCAAGAAGTGATCCTAGAACAACCTACGTTCAAGCATAACACGAGACCGTGTTCTCTTCCCGGACTCAGCCGAAAAGAGACCATCACGGCTACACACGTTGTTGATCCATTTTAATTAAGTTAGGTTTCAGGTTTTCTACAACCGAACATTAACAAATTCCCATCTTCCCATAACCGCGGGCACGGCTTTCGAAAGTTCAAATCCCTGCAGGGGTGTCCCAACTTAGCCCATCACAACTTCTCACGGTCAACGAAGGATATTCCTTCTCCCAGGACGGACCGATCAGACTCGGAATCCCGGTTACAAGACATCTCGACAATGGCAAAACAAGTCCAGCAAAGCCACCCGAATGTGTCGACAAATCCCGATAGGAGCTGCACATATCTCGTTCTCAGGGCACACCGGATAAGCAATCCGTACAACTAAAACCAACCCTCGAGTTTCCCCGAGGTCGCGCTGCAAGGGGCTCTAGTTTGGACCAACACTCATTGGAGCACTGGCCCGGTGGGGGGGGGGGGTTAAAATAAAGATGACCCTTGAGTTCGCGAAACCCAAGGGAAAAAGTCTAGGTGGCAAATGGTAAAACCAATGTTGGGCCTTGCTGGAGGAGTTTTATTCAAGGCGAACTGTCAAGGGGTTTCCATTATAACCCAACCGTGTAAGGAACGCAAAATCAAGGAACATAACACTGGTATGACGGAAACTAGGGCGGCAAGAGTGGAACAAAACACCAGGCATAAGGCCGAGCCTTCCACCCTTTACCAAGTATATAGATGCATTAAGGTAAACAAGATATAATAGTGATATCCCAATGATAAACATGTTCCAACAAGGAACAAACTCCAATCTTCACCAGCAACTAGCAACGCTATAAGAGGGGCTGAGCAAAGCGGTAACATAGCCAAACAACGGTTTGCTAGGACAAGGTGGGTTAGAGGCTTGACATGGCAATATGGGAGGCATGATAAGCAAGTGGTAGGTATCATAGCATAGGCATAACAATAGAGCGAGCATCTAGCAAGCAAAGATAGAAGTGATTTCGAGGGTATGATCATCTTGCCTGCAAAGTTCTCCGAGTGGACGTAAGCTTGATCCTCGTAAACGTTCTCAACGGGTTCCTCGATCACGTACTCGTCTCCCGGCTCTACCCAAAGCAAGAACACAAGCAAAGGGAGACACAGTCAACCACGGTGCAGTGCGCAAGCAACATGATACAAAACATGGCATGATATGCGGGATGTGATATGCAATGCATATGCATGCTTCGGAAAGGAAAGATTGAACCTGGCCTCAACTTGGCAAACCAAGAGTGCCGCTGGAAAGATGAGTTGATTCCGATCGAAATCGATATAAAGATCATCGGAATCGGATGCACGGTTTGCAAATGGCAAGCAAAACAAATATGGCACCGATCTGCGATTAACAGCACGAGGCCATCTAAATGCATCAAGAACAACAAGCTACTGCACTCTAACATAACAACAAAGCACATGGCAGTGATCCATTCAAGATGCTTGACAAAATATGAACACTGAGCTATGGCTAAATCAGACAATAGCAGGTTCAAACAAGCATGGAAAAAGTGCAAAAGATATCAGGTTCGCAGACTTAGTGAAGATAACATGTCAAGAATTAACATCAGGAAGCAATGTTAAGAGCAAGATAACAACATGCTACAGGGACATATCATGGCAAAGCAAGGCATGGCATGAAACTACAGAAAGCATATAACAAAAGTCCCTTACTGACCATAAGCCAAAAGGGATCCGAAAATACAATGGCAACCATGTGAACATAGCAAGTTTCGTTAACAGATTCAGACTTTGCAGAAAACTGGAACATGGCAAAACAGATTTATATAGGCATGTTTACGAGCTCGATGCACTCGCCACAAGGCATTGCATGAAAAACTGAGCATACACCCAGCAAGTAGACATGATAAACAAGCTAACCATGGCAAGAACACTCTCATAGCATGCATGGATAAACTATAACAACCTCGGCAAAATTGCTTAACATGTAAACAATCTGCCAGGAACATTTTATAGCAAAAGTAGAGCAAGATTGAGTCATGCTAGGGCACCCCATAATTGCAAACAAAGACATGGATGGATAGAGCATAACAATATCTCAAAATCATCCTTACTGAACATGCTCAAAAGAGGCATGGATCACTCTGTAGCAACAAGAATACATGGCATAAAAATATTATCAGGGAAAAGACTTGGAAGAATTCTAAGTCCCTGAAATCAGCAACATCACGAGAGCTACTTTGCATGCTTGTGCTAGTCACCACAAATATCACAAAAATACATGGCATACACCCCTATAAAGATGGCATGGCATACTTCAAAACACATGTAGGGCTCAAGTTCATAGGAGGCACACATTAAACATGGCAAAAATGACAAATGTCCATAATCTGATAAGAATCTGAAACTAACATTACATAGCACTCTTGCAACAGCATTTAGGGCATCAAGATGAACTCAAATGAACATGGTGCAATGGAATGAAATGAAGTACACATCGAGACGAACAATTTGATATGCTACACGCCCAAAATGGAGCCACGGGTGCAAAGTTATGACATGATGAAGTATGCAAAAAAATATGCAAAACTGGGACAAAAGTCAACCCTTAGGGTTCATCCAGATATGGATCCGAGGCACGCAAAACAAGGTTGACCGGGGCTTTGCCGGAGTTACTATAGAGGAAGAAGAGCTCGCCGGAGAGGGGGTAGCCGGACCTGGAGGAGGCCGGGCGAGGTCGGCGCCGGCGGGAGGCGGCAGGGCGGCGGCGAGGCGATGTGGTGGCGACGGGCGGCGCGGGCGGAGCCGGTGGAAGCGAGCGGCGACGGGCGGCGGCCGGCGACAGGCAGCGGGGCGGCGCGGCGGTCGGCAGC
>NC_041390.1:140445081-140466591 GCF_002162155.2 Triticum dicoccoides
TCGGTCGGGCGGCGGGGAGGCGACCGGGCGGCGCGGGGCGGCGGCTGGGCCTCGGGGGCCTGCCCTGGGCTTAGCGGGCCAACGGCGATGTGGGCACCGAGGGGCCACGTGTCGGCTGCGGATTGGACGCGGGCGGCGGAATTTCTGTCTGGCGGCGGGCGGACACATCGGGCCGCGCGGAGGGGAGAGGGAGCTAGGGTTAGGGTGGTATGGATCCGGGATTTTTGATGGAGGTGCCTTTTATACATAGAAGGAGCTAGGAGGCTCCAAATTGAGCATAGTTTTCGGCCACGCGATCGTGATCGAACGACCGAGATGATGGAGGGGGTTTAGCTGAGCTTTGGTCCACTTTGGAGAGGTGTTGGGCTGCAACACACACGAGGCCTTCACGGTTCCTCGGTTAACCGTTGGAGTATCAAATGAAGTCCAAATGGCACGAAACTTGACAGGCTGTCTACCGGTAGTAAATCAAGGCCACTTGGCAAGTCTCGGTCCAATCCGAGAACGTTTAACACCCACACACGAAAAGAAGCAAAAGGGGACACAGGAGGACATAGGAGTGCCGGAATGCAAAACAGACAACGGGGAAAATGCTCGGATGCATGAGACGAACACGTATGCAAATGCGATGCGCATGATGACATGATATGAGATGCATGACAAAGACAAAAGCAACACGGAGACAAAACCCCACAACGAGGAAATAACATAACTTAGTGCCAAAAATGGCAAGAGGTTGAATACAAATATGGCAGGTTACATATGGGGCGTTACAAGCCAAAGAAGATATGGAAGAAGCCAGAAATAAGCTAGCAGAGGCAGAGCAGGCTAGGTGCCTCCTGCTATCTAAAACTGTTGTCAATACAAAATTTCCTTCATAATAGCTAGGTTCAAATGTTTATCCAGTCAGCATGCCTGTTGTGATGTCCGTGCATCTACTGATGTGGCACAAAATGTATTTTTTCGGGCCATGTAATAACAGCAATTACTTTCCAAACAATAACAGACTAAGCATTGGACATGGTATAGTTCACGTGCAAGCCTGACATTCCAAGTTCAACTTCCACATCAAACTCATGTTCACAGATATCTGCACATTCATACATAATGTCCACAACCATGATTCACTTCAAAGCCAAAAAAAATGTGAGGAGAGTTATAAATAAAGAAAATCCTCTACTAGTTCCTGCTACCAATGCGAGCACAACAAGTTAATACCATGCGTAAATTAATTATATTTTAGTCATTTTTTGTGTTCTAAAATGCCTGCCGGCTCGCGGAAGGACGTGTTGTCGGCACACGCGCGGATTCAATGAAGGCGGGCGGGGCAGTCTTAAGCTGGTTGCACGCGGCGAGGAGGCGTGCTCAGCCGAGTCTGCAGCGAGTGCGGCCCTCTTGGCCGGCGCGCCGGTTCAATGCCTGCGCTATGAGAGGTCGCGTCCGTGTTAGAGCAATTACGCAGTGAGGAGGCGTGCTCAGCTGACTATTCCTACAAAGGTGCTCCACCACGTACCCGGTACCCGCAAATGCTGCAATCGTGCACCTAGGGTTTTAGGGTTTATTTGTTAACGTCGCCTTTACGTAACACTCATGTGTGCGAGACAGCGAGAGGCCGACTGCGTGCCTGCACCTCTTCTCTTCGTATATGTACTCCACCGTTTGTCTGGTGTCCAAAAAATTATAATAACTACTAGCAATGTGCCAATGCGTTGCCACACGATCAAAGTAGATGAATACATATTCACCGATTTGATAGAAAAAAAGTCTAGTTCTGAAATACGTATATCACTAAAAATATGTTATGTTTCACACAAAATATATTCCTTTGGCGGTTTTGATGAGATAAGGGAGGAATGTTGTTGGTTTCAAGATTCGAGAAGTGGTATATGTCTAATTTCTACTCTTACTAGCAAGATGCCCGTGCGTTGCACGGAACATCAAGATCTTGTGGGAGAAAAGGATGAACGAGGGAAGGCCTTATCTGCAAATGTGGTGAAGAGTGTGGATAAATTGCCATATTTTCCTTCCTATCTATCAAATATAAATCGGACGACCTACATTGCAGGATGGCAGGCCCACCATCATCACCAACTCTATTTTTTATCCCTACTCTTATAAAGAGCATTGTCGGTGATGATCGTGTGCCTGCCATCCTGCAATATAGGCCGTCCGATCTATATCTGACGGATAGGAAGGAAACTATGGCAATTTTGTAAAAAGATACCCACACCCCTCTCCACATTTGCAAATAAGGCCTTCCCTCGTTCATCCTTTTCCCCCACAAGATAAACTACTCATACAATGCATCTTGATGTTCCGTGCAATGCATGGGCATCTTGCTAGTTGTTGCAAAAAGCCCATGTGTGTGTGAGAGAGGGAGAGTGGAGGAGGACGGAGTGCATGTGTGACAAAGACACAAGGAGGGTGTGTGCGATAGGTATCAGCTTAAAATGAGGCGATAGTGTGTGTGTGCACGATCAAGAGGGCGTGTCTAAAGAAGGGAAGAAAAATCTACATAGATACAAGGAGCGGGAGAGAGACATGTATGCGATGGTGGAAGCACGAGTGTGCGGGTGTATAAACCTATCTAGAGGCTAGCTAGTCGATAAATGTTTGTGAGAGAAATACGAGTCGGGGTGCGAAAGCGAGAGTTTTGTGTGTGAGAGAGAGAGACGGTAGTCGGGAAGGGGAGTGGAATCAGGAGTTGTGTGTGTGTCTGTGTGAGAGAGAGAGGAGACGGTAATTGGGGTTGTCTGGTCGGTAAACAAATGAATAATGTCAGTCTGGGATGGAGACGAAAAGGAGACCACAGCAAATGTTGTGTCTACAGGAGAGAGAGAGAGAGAGAGTGATTTTAGTGGTATGAGTCATATGTAGAGACATATAGGGTGTGTGAGAGAATCCCATAGAGGGAAAGACAAAGTGAAAGACGAGTGGAGACTGTGTGTGTGGCGGCGAAAAAGAAAGCTTAGGTACCGAGTGATACCAGAGAACAGTAGAGACGTGAGAGATAATGAAAATCGTGTAATGTATAATCATAGGGAGAGTGTGACACTTCTCAAGGGAGACGTCGAGAGACCATGTTTACAAGGATAGGAGAAACATGAAGTGAGCGTGCGGGTGAGCTGGAGAAAAGAGAGTGATAGCTACCTGAAGGAGCATGCATGCGAGAGAGATGGGCGTGAAAGGAGTGAACAAAAAAGGGATTCAAATATTCGCATTCGAGATGATGATACATGTAATCCATACTCGAACCAAAATTGATCTATCAAACATGCATACTCATATGAATTCACGCACATCTATGTTATTTAATATGTAGATACTACTGATCCATACATTTTAGTAGAACATAACTTGGTTAATTTTTTTCGAATTCAACCTTAAGATTTCGAGATCGTTGTATTTTTAAATCATATTATACATATAAAGGAGTAGAATTCTTTGTTGTGCTTTTGAAAGTATATATAAAAAAATGATGTATATAGAATGTAATTCCAATTGAAAATGGATCCAGCCCGAAAAAAATAGAATACAAACGGGATTCGAATTGAGTTGGCACGGTAAACGTGCACTCTGCAAAATTTGAACGAAGCAGGGAAAGTCGTAGTAACCGCCCGAAACCAAAATCTGCGAAATGGAAATCACTACTGCCTATCCCTGCCACGCAAAGCCTATCTGCTGGATTTCTATAGGTTTCGATAGGGGTAGGTTTGTAATTTCACCCAAACGTGACGTAACCGCCTCTCACCCAGATTCATACACGGTGGGCGCCAAAACACGGTGTGTCCTTGGCCGAACTCCCGATTCATATTCATACACGGTGGGCACCAAAAACAAACTCTCGTAGGCAAATATTCAGTGTATGCGAGATTACCGTCCTATCCCCAACCGACTAATGTTGCTGTGATGTAGTAGAAATTTGAAATGGGGGCTAAGTTTTGTAAATTTCCTCGCATTTGAGACAAGCGCGCCATGAATACATGGTTCCCCCCTTCCTCTCTACCTCCCTATTCCCCATTCGTACTCCTTGGGCGCCAAAACACCCTCTCCACCCCACCCTCCTCCGTCCGCTGCCGTCCGCCACCCCATCCACTGCCGTCCTCCTCCACCATGCCGGAGCTGATACCCCGACGCCGCCGTCCATTACAAGAGATCGACCTCTCTCATCCACGGCTTCGGACCGGGACCCTTGCATCCCGTCCTCTCGCTTCATCCCCGCTGTCGTCCACCTTGTCGGCGCCGCTCCTACGACCATCTCGTCCATCGTGCCTTGCCGCCACCGTCTACCCTCCTAGATCTACTTCCACGCTGCCGACAGCCATCGCTACCGCAGCACCGTCAAATTCTCAGCAGATGCGTACACGGCGCCACACCAGAGGCGGTACTCTTTCGTATCTGCTCAACTTATTTATCACAGCAAGAAAATAGATCGCCACTGCTTTACTCTGATTTCTTGTCTTGGTTGCGAAGTTGCCTTTGTCTGGTTTGCACCTTCAGATCCGCCATGGCACGCTCAACACTATACTCCCAATGCTTATGGTTTTCCCCTTTTATATTCCACACTAGTTAAATCACAGTAGACTAAATTTCAAAATTGGGTCAGTCGATTTTTCAGAGCTCGCCGGAGTTCGCCGGTGCGATCGAAGGGGCTCGGGTGGTTGTGGGGCCTTGCCGAACGAACAAAAACTCGACGCGGGTGGGGGTTGGGGCGGGGGTGGGGGTGGGGGTGGCGGAGGAACACAGGCGGTGGGGGCCGATGGTCCGGACGGCGGCCCGTGCGGTGTTCTGTATGGGAAGAATCAGAGACGAGGAAGAAGAAGGGTTAGGAGACGTAGGATCTTCATCCAACCGCCTGAAATGGTCGAGAGACAGCTGGGAGTTGCATTCTTAATGCGCTCTGGTTCATCATTTGCGGGCACTACGCAACCAACATTTTATTATCCAAAATCTGCTTGCTCTTCTTTACCATGTTCCTCTTCCGTTCTTCTTTAATATGTACTCTCTCCGTTCCTAAATACAAGTCTTTGTATAGATTCCACCATGGACTACATATGGAGCAAAATGAGCGAATCTACACTCTAAAATGTATCTGGATACATCTGTATGTGATCCATAGTGGAAATCTCTACCAAGACTTATATTTTGGAACAGAGGGAGTATGATAGTAGTACAGTATGTTCCTTGTACTGAAGATGAGCAGGGACATTTGCAGTGTAGAGGTCTATACGGTCGGTTGTGATGGACACTTTGAGCCTCTTTGATTCGTAGGATCTCGTAAACATAGGAATAGGATTTGTAGTGGCCTGCCCACTTGAATCCTATAAGAATAGCAAGGAAATGCGGGGAGCTATATCGCCTTTGAGAGTTACACTGATATTAACAGTACCGCACCTTCACTTGAAGAGAGCTGGTATCCGAAGCCTTTCTAGATGTACCGGCAATACTAGCACATATATTCCAGCAAGTTCCACTTTGCTGATTTTACTCTGATGCTTAAGGTTTTCCCGTTATATCTACACTATGATCTGTGTAGCTGCTTTGTGTCGCACTAGCAGCATTCCACTCTTGAAGCTAAACACTGCAATGACTTACAAAATTGGCACCAAGGCATTGAGTGCCATTCTGGATGCAATGAAACTCATACGCTCCCCACCTGTTGATTCTTGTTCAGAATATGATCCTAATGACTATTCTAACCTCGAGGAGTCAAAGGCAGATGGCCTGTCCTGTTCACCCATCAAGGTGCCTGTTCTAATTTGGCAACGTTTTATTGATTGCGGGTATCTTGCATATGTTGTCTTGCATTTCTTCTACTTTGTTGCACCGCCATCTGCTTAGTTTACTCATCATATATGTCGAGATGCCATGCCCATCCATTATCAATACATATTCCATCTGTCATCATACCATGTTTTTCCACTCAAATGTTGTTCTTGTGCATCAGACATCAAAAAGGAAGAGGGTGATTGCTGAACCTGAAGGAGCACCAGCAAAGTCCTTGAAAAACGTGGTGGTGCCGGAGAAATCAGACAGCACCCCACTTATATTGGTTGTACAACCAGTGACACAAAACGTAGGACCGACTCCAGTAGACTGTACCCATACTTCACTGGCCACACCACTAGCCCCACCACACAGGACCTGCACTCCAGCAAAAGGTATACCGATTTCATTTGCCATAGCACCAGCTGTACCACAGAAAAATCCCACTCCAGCAAAAAGTACAGCAAGTCCATCGGCCGAAGACCTATCCCAACTGCAAAGACGGCCAATTTCTGCAGATTGGAACCCCATTCCATTTATTCCCAGTTTAAAAGACAATGCTTTCAATGTTGTTAGGGACTACGTGCATATATTCCCATCATGGGAATATTATTGTGAAGACAAACACCATTTTCACATCTTCCTGTCCCACTTACGTGTAAGTGCTATTATTCATGGTTACTATTTTCCTGTTTTCTACTGATTGAACACATCAATGATTTACATTACATTGTTGTAACTAGGTGAAAGATCGTGGATGTCGCCTAGAGGGGGGGTGAATAGGCGCTTTAAAATAATTGCAGTTTAGGCTTGAACAAATGCAGAATAAACCTAGCGGTTAATTTGCCAAGCACAAAACCTAAAACAACTAGGCTCACCTATGTGCACCAACAACTTATGCTAAGCAAGATAAGCAACTATGTGATAGCCAAATGTATGACAAAGAACAATATAGCTATCTCAAAGTAAAGTGCATAAGTAAAGGGCTCGGGTAAGAGATAACCGAGACACGCGGAGACGACAATGTATCCCGAAGTTCACACCCTTGCGGATGCTAATCTCCGTTTGGAGCGGTGTGGACGCACAATGCTCCCCAAGAAGCCACTAGGGCCACCGTAATCTCCTCACGCCCTCCCACAATGCAAGATGCCGTGATTCCACTAAGGGACCCTTGAGGGCGGTCACCTAACCCATACAAATGGCAACCCTTGGGGGCGTTCACCGAACCCGTACACTTTGGCAACCCTTGGGGGCAGTCACCGGTACCCGTCAAATTGCTCGGGGCGATCTCCACAACCTAATTGGAGACCCCGACACTTGCCCGGAGCTTTACACCGCAATGATTGAGCTCCGAGCACCACCAACCGTCTAGGGCGCCCAAGCACCCAAGAGGAACAAGCTCAAGGGTACCAAGCACCCAAGAGTAATAAGCTTCTCAACTTGTAACTTCCACGTATCACTGTGGATAACTCAAACCGGTGCACCAAATGCAATGGCAAGGGCACACAGAGTGCCCAAGTCCTTCTCTCTCAAATCCCACCGAAGCAACTAATGCTAGGGAGGAAAATGAGAGGAAGAACAAGAAGGAGAACACTAAGAACTCCAAGATCTAGATCCAAGGGGTTCCCTCACATAGAAGAGAAAGTGATTGGTGGAAATGTGGATCTAGATCTCCTCTCTCTTTTCCCTCAAAAACTAGCAAGACTCCATGGAGGGATTGAGAGTTAGCAAGATCGAAGAAGGTCAACAATGGGGAAGAACACGAGCTCGAAGGATAAGGTTGAATGGGGAAGAAGACCCCCTTTTATAGGAGCTCCCGAATCCAACCGTTATGTGCTCAGTCCGAGCATGAGCGGTACTACCGCCCGGGAGGTAGAACACGGAGAGCGGAGCGAAACAGAGTGCGTGGCGGAGCCGTATGAGCGGCACTATCGCTGGAGCCAGCGGTACTACCATTGGCTGCAGCGATACTGCCGCTTAGGACAGCGGTACTACCGCTTGTCGCGATAAGCGATACTGCCGCTCCGGCCCGGCGGTACTACCGCTGGGACCGCGCACAATGCCTACCACGAGCACATGGAGAAGGAACAAAGAGGAGGGCCATTGAGCGGCACTAGGGGTGGTGGTAGCCGCGGTACTACCGCACATGAGCGGTACTACCGCTCCTACTGCCGTTGAACCCGACATGAGAAAACCACGTCTCGAGTCGAGGCGGTACCAGCGCGGAACCGGAGCCGTACTACCGCTTATGGCCATGGGCGGTACTACCGCTGTGGGACAGCGGTACTACCGCTTGTGGCGATAAGCGGTACTGCCGCTCCGGCCTAGCGGTACTACCGCTGGCGCCATCCTTATGCCACTTCCACGAAAGCAAGTAAACTCCATGGAAAACCAGAACTGCCATAACTTCTGCATATGAGCTCCGAATTGAGCAAACTCAAGCTTGTTGGATACAAGCTTTTTGGATAGTAAGAAGAGGCAGGGGAGGTATGCAAGCAAATAGAGGAGTGAAACCTCCAACCGAGAAGAACCGGCAAAACCTCCAACATCGAAAACAACATAGAAGATGCATGTGAACTCCGTTTTCGATGAACTCGAGCTTGTCATCAAGATGACCATAAGCTCCAAAACTCACAAAGAGAAGAACCAAACAAGAACCAATAAAGATGATGCAAGGATGCAATGGTTTGAGCTCTCCACGAACGATACGATCAAGCTACTCATCGAGAGCCCCCTTGATAGTACGGCAATCGATCCTATAACCCGGTCTCCCAACTACCACTATGAGACCGGTAAAATAGAGAACCTATCAAGGGCAAACCTTTGTCTTGCACATAGTCCACTTGAGATAGATGATGACAATCTTGACTTTCTCAAGTTGGACCACCTTTCTTGATTGTGTTGGCTCGATGAAGACTAGTTGATTGCTCCCCCATACTCCACTATGGGTGAGCCACTCTTCGGCACATCTTCATAAATCCATTGTTACCATAATGGACGGCAAGCTTCAAGCATTTGATCTCTTCATGATGCTGCACTTGAACTTGCACATCACAACCTAACCCCACAAAGAACTCTCTTGAAAACCATGGGTTAGCAAACAAAGCGTAATGGACAATGCTTACCATACCATGGGATCTCTTGATCCCTCAGTACATCTTGTATGCTTTGTGTATTGATCAACTTGATTCATTCTTGACTTAATCTTGATCAACCTTGAATCTTTCCAATTCTCTTCATTTGGATGATGTATGACCAATCTTTGGATAATTCCTTGAATAGCACCTTGGTGGACACAAACTCTCCTTGAAACCAACATATGTACTCCAAGAAAAGCCTATGGACAAATCCTTCAAATATAACTCAAGGCAACCATTAGTCCATCGAGATTGTCATCAATTACCAAAACCAAACATGGGGGCACCGCATGTTCTTTCACTAGGCGAGGGTCAATCTGGATAGTCATGACGAGCAAAGCTTGCTTTTGCTTTTCAAGGAAGCATTGCAGCAGTATCAGTGTTACCTGAGGAAATCAGACTTTGATGGCAAGTCTATAAACGAATTTCCGGTGAAGTCTCATGTGCTAAATTTAGAAGACATTGAATGGAAAAACCTTGTTATGCACTGGTCTCATTCCCAGGATGAGGTACTGTCTATGAAATCACATGGCAATTTGAACTTCTACTTTTCCGCATGTGCCTTACAGATCTTTTTTGTAGGAAATCTGCTTGAAGAAGAATTCCGGTTTGACAAGAACGACAGGATATCGCAAATATGCTGCCTGCTGCTTTGCTCTTGTTAGTACCTGTTGTCCTGTATCACTGTACTTGCATACATACCTGGTTCATTATGTGACAGCAGTATGCATGATAGCTTGCTTATCAATTGTTCGCTCCAAATTATCTGATCTGTATGAATGGTTACATTAGTGTAGAATATATCCAATGCCAATGTTTTTTAGCTCTTCATTGTTCTTGTAAGTACATGTTGTCCTTTATCAGTGTACTTATAATGACAGGTAGTTGTTCATGTACCATCACTCTGCAGCTTATTTTCCTTTGCCCTCCATTTTCTACACATCAGATCTATATTTACTCTTACCATAAGGTTGGTACTGAAGAAGTTTCGTTGTGCATTGCTCTTGGTTGTACCTTTTGCCTGTATCGCTGCACTTACATTTATAGCTACTTGGTTATGTAGCATCACTCTTCATCTTATCTTAAATATTCTCTATGTTTTTGTATATGATCACATCTATATTTACTCTTAACAAAATGTAGAATAAAGGCAATGCTTTTGAAGAAGATTCTGTGGTAAACTTCTTGAATTGCCCCCCCCCCATCAGCATGGACAAGGCCTTTATAGAGCCTGTCTTCACCAATAATGTAAGTTTGCCCTTCTCAAGCCTTCAAACTTTGTTGCATATATTTGGTTAGGCATGACTGCAACAGCTATTTATTTTTGGTGTTTGCATCAAATTGCTTGTTTAAAGTTTATTATGTAGTTCATAAACAAAAGTTTGTCCTTTCTCAATTTAATTTTTCAGTTGTACAACCAAGTTCCTTCTTCATACCATGTAAATTAAACTATACAGAGCAAGTGATCTTCTTTTGCACTGCATGTATGCTTCTGTTCTTCATTCGTAATCCAGTGGTGTGGTGAACTTACCCACTGTAGCACAATGTCATATTCTGCAATGTCTTAACTATGAACAATGTCATATCATTCTACTATTATTTAAATCGTCTCTTTATTTGCTAATCTGAAATGGTATAAATTGACAGCACACTAACTATTGATACTTATGAGTTCTTGATCTGTAATCCAGTGGTGTCGTGAAGCTGCCAACTCCTTCACAATGTCATTTCCTGCCATGTCTTGACCTGAACAATACCATATTGTGTTAATGCAATTTTAAACTGTGTCACTTTATTCGTCAGTAAGAAATGTGATGAATTGTCAGCACTGATACTTTTATGTGCAAAACCTGTCATCTGTCTGCTTGTTTATCTTTCAGAGTGAGGAAGATATAAGTGTTGAACAAGCATAGTCTCATCATCTTGCTCAGCTACTTGCGCTGCAGCTCCCCAGTAGGGCTAACCTTTCTTGAGCTCTATTGAAGTGTTGTTGGTTTTGTATATTATTTTGTCAGCGTGTTTATTTGCACCGGTGGCGATTGATGCCCCGTGTATGTAATCTGATGTCTGCTTGTGCTTTATTATCATAGTGGCGAACTTTGATGCCCAGTGGATGTAATATGCCGTAATTTCTTTATTGTATAGTGTAGGTTTTTTCTTATTCACGATGCTGCAGTTATTTTACTGTATATATATCCTGTCTTCGCAGTAAACCGGCCAAACCGTAAAATTACGGTACGTAATCGAGTCGTCATGCAATCACGATGTAGGTTGGGCCTGAAACGTGCCGAACAGCTCACGGGCCGGCAGCAGCCCGAAATGAACCCCGACCCATGATTGTGCGAATCAAATCACGGGCTTTTAACAGGCCAAAATTGTCTCGGTCCTTGTTTGTCCCAATCAGATATCGGCTACAAGCAGGCCGGATGCAAACCGGGCCGTAGTTAGGCCCAACTATATGACGGGCTTTTAACAGGCCGACATTAATATAGGGCCGAAATGTCAAACGGGCCCTTAACAGGCCAAAACTAATATCAGGCCGAATTACTAAGTGGGCCTTTAGCAAGTGGGCCCAAAAAGCATAGTATCCAGTTGACGGGCCGAATCTGATATGGGCCATAATTGAGCCCAAAGCCTCTTAAAGGGCCGGACCTGATCTGGGCCGTAATTTGGCCCAGAACATGGTAGGCTTTTAACGGGCCGGATCTTATATGGGCCACTATTAGGCTCGGAGCGTGGCAGGCCATTAATGGACCGGATCAAATATGGGCCGGCATTTGGCCCAAAACATGGCAGCCAGATAATGGGCCGGCCTACTAGGGTCCTCAAAATCTTGTGGGCCTATAGCTGGGCCGACCCATTAATGTCGGCGAAATCTCATGGGCCTTTAGCTGGGCCGGCCCATTATGATCCGCAAGAATCTTGTGGGCCTTTACCTGGGCCGACCCATTATGGCACACAAAAATCTTGTGGGCCTTTACCTGGGCCGACCCATTATGGCCCGCAAAATCTTGTGGGCCTTTAGCTGGGCCAGCCCATTATGGTCCGCAAAATCTCATGGGCCTTTAGCTGGGCCGGCCCATTATGGTCCGTAAAATCTTGTGGGCCTTCAGTTGGGCTGGCCCATTTAAACTTGATGGGCCGGTCCACGTGTCAACATATCATAGGCGTGTCTCGCCCATTGGATGAGTGACACCTGTGCCAACGCGGACCATACACGGGTCTCCTCCAGCCAATGATGATTTTACACATGGAAAATCCCCATTGGTCGGGGCTGTTAACGGGTTATCGGATCCAAAACCCGACCCGATAGCTTAACGGCGTTCCGTTACGGTGGATGCCACGTGTCGGTGACCCTTGACGAAAGCACTTCTGTGACGCGCGATTTATCGTCACGAAAGTGGACACTTCATGATGATAATTTTGGTAATGTCATGGAACACTTCTACGACAACACAGGTATGACTATCTTTATTCTGTCATAAATTTGTCATGGATGTACATGCATGACAAAAAACGCGACCTACTGTGACAAACACGTATCATCACGGAAGTGTATTTTTTGTAGTGCTACCTCGTGGCCTCCTCTCTTGTTTCTTAACGTAGGGTCCAAGTCTCTCGGGTCTTGTTCGTTGAGAAAATCTCGTTCCCGAAGGTTTCATTCCGTTTGGACTCCGTTTGATATTCCTTTTCTTCGAAACCCTAAAACAGGCAAAAACAACAATTCTGGGTTGGGCCTCCGGTTAATAGGTTAGTCCCAAAAATAATATAAAAGTGGATAATAAAGCCCAATAATGTCCAAAACAG
Source organism: Triticum dicoccoides (assembly GCF_002162155.2). Lineage (NCBI taxonomy): Eukaryota > Viridiplantae > Streptophyta > Magnoliopsida > Poales > Poaceae > Triticum > Triticum dicoccoides. The sequence goes on from NC_041390.1 coordinate 140,457,792, forward strand.
TAGATAATATTGCATGGAGCGATAAAAAATTATAGATACGTTGGAGACGTATCAAGCATCCCCAAGCTTAATTCCTGCTCGTCCTCGAGTAGGTAAATGATAAAAACAAAATTTTTGATGCGGAGTGCTACTTGGCATAATTTTAATGTAATTCTTCTTAATTGTGGTATGAATATTCAGATCTAAAAGATTCAAGATAAAAGTTCATATTGACATAAAAATAATAATACTTCAAGCATACTAACTAAGCAATTATGTCTTCTCAAAATAACATGGCCAAAGAAAGTTCATCCCTACAAAATCATATAGTTTAGTCATGCTCCATTTTCGTCACACAAGAATGCTCTCATCATGCACAACCCCGATGACAAGCCAAGCAATTGTTTCATACCTTAGCAATCTCAAACCTATAAACTTTCACGCAATATATGAGCGCGAGCCATGGACATAGCACTATGGGTGGAATAGAATATGATGATGGGGGTTATGTAGAGAAGACAAAAAGGGAGAAAGTCTCACATAAACGAGGCTAATCAATGGGCTATGGAGATACCCACCGATTGATGTTAATGCAAGGAGTAGGGATTGCCATGCAACGCATGCACTAGAGCTATAAATGTACGAAAGCTCAACAAAAGAAACTAAGTGGGTATGCATCCAACTTGCTTGCTCACGAAGACCTAGGGCACTTGAGGAGGCCCATTGTTGGAATATACAAGCCAAGTTCTATAATGAAAATTTCCCACTAGTATATGAAAGTGACAAAACAAGAGAATCTCTATCATGAAGGTTATGGTGCTACTTTGAAGCACAAGTGTGGCAAAGGATAGTAACATTGTCCCTTCTCTCTTTTTCTCTCATTTTTTACTTATTTAGGCCTTTTCCTTTTTTTATATGGACTTTCTCTTTTTTCTTCCTCACTTGGGACAACGCTCTAGAAAATGATGATCATCACACTTCTATTTATTTACAACTCAATGATTACAACTCGATGCTAGAACAAAAGATGACTCTATATGAATGCCTCTGGCGGTGTACCGGGATATGAAATGAACCAAGAGTGACATGTATGAAAGAATTATGAATGGTGTCTTTGCCACAAATACTATGTCAACTACATGATCATGCTAAGTAATATGACAATGATGAATGTGTCATGATAAACGGAATGGTGGAAAGTTGCATGGCAATATATCTCCGAATGGCTATGGAAATGCCATAATAGGTAGGTATGGTGGCTGTTTTGAGGAAGATATAAGGAGGTTTATGTGTGAAATAGCGTATCATATCATGGGGTTTGGATGCACCGGCAAAGTTTGCACCAACTCTCAATGTGAGAAAGGGCAATGCACGGTACCGAAGAGGCTAGCAATGATGGAAGGGTGAGAGTGCGTATAATCCATGGACTCAACATTAGTCATAAAGAACTCACATACTTATTGCAAAAATCTACAAGTCATCAAAAACCTCGGCACTACGCGCATGCTCCTAGGGGGATAGATTGGTAGGAAAAGACCATCGCTCGTCCCCGGCCGCCACTCATAAGGAAGACAATCAAAAAACACCTCATGTTTCAAATTTGTTACACAACGTTTACCATACGTGCATGCTACGGGACTTGCAAACTTCAACACAAGAACTTCTCAAATTCACAACTACTCAACTAGCACGACTTTGATATTATTACCTCCATATCTCAAAACAATCATCAAGCATCAAACGTCTCTTAGTATTCAAAACACTCCTAGGAATTTTTTTACTAATCTTGAATACCTAGCATATTAGGATTATTTAAGCAAATTACCATGCTATTTAAGACTCTCAAAATAATCTAAGTGAAGCATGAGAGATCAATAGTTTCTATAAAACAAATCCACCACCGTGCTCTAAAAGATATAAGTGAAGTACTAGAGCAAAACTATATAACTCAAAAGATATAAGCGAAGCACATAGAGTATTCTAACAAATTCCAAATCATGTATGGCTCTCTCAAAAGGTGTGTACAGCAAGGATGATTTTGGTAAACTAACAAATAAAGACTCAAATAATACAAGACGCTCCAAGCAAAACGCATATCATGTGGTGAATAAAAATATAGCTCCATGTAAAGTTACCGATAGAAGTAGACGAAAAGAGGGGATGCCTTCCGGGGCATCCCCAAGCTTTGGCTTTTAGGTGTCCTTAGATTATCTTGGGGTTGACATGGGCATCCCAAGCTTAGGTTCTTGCCACTTCTTGTTCCATAATCCAACAAATCTTTACCCAAAACTTGAAAACTTCACAACACAAAACTTAAAGTAGAAAATCTTGTGAGCTCCCTTAGCAAAAGAAAACAAAAGACCACTTCAAGGTACTGTAATGAACTCATTCTTTATTTATATTGGTGTTATACCTACTGTGTTCCAACTTCTCTATGGATTATAAACTATTTTACTAGCCATAGATTCATCAAAATAAGCAAACAACACACGAAAAACAGAATCTGTCAAAAACAGAACAGTCTTTAGTAATCTGTAGATAGTGCAAGATCTGGAACCCCAAAAATTCTAAAATAAATTGCTGGACGTGATTAATTTATCTATTAATAATCTGAAAAATAATTAACTAAATATCATTTTCCAAATAAAAATGAAAGCAGTTCTCGTGAGCGCTAAAGTTTCTGTTTTTTACAGCAAGATTAACAAGACTTTCCCCAAGTCTTCCCAAAGGTTCTACTTGGCACAAACACAAAAAACACAACCTAAACAGAGGCTAAATAAATTACTTATTACTAAATAGGAGCAAAAAGCAAGGAATAAAAATAAAATTGGGTTTCCTCCCAACAAGCGCTATCGTTTAACGCCCCTAGCTAGGCATAAAAAGCAAGGATAGATCTAGGTATTGCCATAATAGTAAGATAGATCATTAAAACTCATTTCATATTCTCTATGTTCGGCAGCAAGTTTTCTTTGAGGCAAGCAAAAGTAATCGAAAGGGCTAAATTTGGGGCAAAAGTCCCCAAGATCAACCTTGGGAGGTATAGGTTCCTCCTTTGGTCCTTCGTATTGCACAACCAATTCATCATTATAAGCATTCTTTTGACAGAACTTTGTGAGCCTATATTCAAGAGAATATCCTAGTTCATTATTTCAAATAGCCAAATCATCATTAAGTTCAGAAATTCTATCAACTAAAACATTGGTAGGAACCCTTTTTCTAAGATTTTCATTGAAAGCAATATAGTCTAGAGATTGAAAACGCATTATTTCTTCTTGATCAAAGAGGATGGCCTCTATGGGAGGACGACAAGCGTCCACCCTATAATGCGCAAAGATTTCTTTGGCCTCTTTTATTATGAATCTAAACTCATGAGCCAAAAAGATAGTAGCGGCACACTTAACAGAAGAATGCTTAATATTAGAAAATTCTAAGGAAATCCTTTGTATGCAAGGGTGCATGTGCATGAATTGTCTTTCAAGTTCAACTACAAGCATGGCAATAACATCCGCAAGACTGATACGTCTCCAACGTATCTATAATTTTTGATTGCTCCATGATATATTATCTTCTGTTTTGGATGTTTATGGGCTTTATGATACACTTTTATATGATTTTTGGGACTAACCTATTAACCCAGAGCCCAGTGTCAGTTTCTGTTTTTTCCTTGTTTTAGAGTATCGCAGAAAAGGAAAATCAAACGGAGTCCAATTGACCTGAAACTTCACGGAACTTATTTTTGGACAAGAAGAAACCCAGAAGACTTGGAGTGCACATCTGGGGATCAACGAAGAAGCCACGAGGAAGGGGGCGCTCCCACCCCCTTAGGCGCGCCCTCCACCCTCGTGGGCCCCTCGTGGCTCCCCTAACGTACTCCTTCCGCCTATATATCTCCATATACCCTAAAATGATCGGGGAGCACAATAGATCGGGAGTTCCACTGCCAGAAGCCTCCGTAGCCACCGAAAACCAATCTAGACATGTTCCGGCACCCTGCCGGAGGGGGCAATCCCTCTTTGGTGGCCATCTTCATCATCCTGGTGCTCTCGATGACGAGGAGGGAGTAGTTCTCCCTTGGGGTTGAGGGTATGTACCCGTAGCTATGTGTTTGATCTCTCTCTCTCTCTCTCTCGTGTTCTTGAGGTGATACGATCTTGATGTATCGCGAGCTTTCCTATTATATTTGGATCCTATGATGTTTCTTCCCCCCTCTACTCTCTTGTAATGAATTAAGTTTCCCCTTTGAAGTTATCTTATCGGATTGAGTCTTTAAAGATTTGAGAACACTTGATGTATGTCTTGTCGTGCGTATCTGTGGTGACAATGGGATACCACGTGATTCACTTGATGTATGTTTTGGTGATCAACTTGCGGGTTCCACCCATGAACCTATGCATAGGGGTTGGCACACGTTGTCGTCGTGATTCTCCGGTAGAAACTTTGGGGTACTCTTTGAGGTTCTATGTGTTGGTTGAATAGATGAATCTGAGATTGTGTGATGCATATCGTATAATCATACCCATGGATACTTGAGGTGACATTGGAGTATCTAGGTGACATTAGGGTTTTGGTTGATTTGTGTCTTAAGGTGTTATTCTAGTACGAACTCTAGGGCTGTTTGTGACACTTATAGGAATAGCCCAACGGATTGATTGGAAAGAATAACTTTGAGGTGGTTTTGTACCCTACCATAATCTCTTCGTTTGTTCTCCGCTATTAGTGGCTTTGGCGTGATTCTTTGTTGCATGTTGAGGGATAGTTATATGATCTAATTATGTTATTATTGTTGAGAGGACTTGCACTAGTGAAAGTATGAACCCTAGGCCTTGTTTCCTAGCATTGCAATACCATTACGCTCACTTTTATCATTAGTTACCTTGCTGTTTTTATATTTTCAGATTACAAATACCTTTATCTACCATCCATATACCACTTGTATCACCATCTCTTTGCCGAACTAGTGCACCTATAGAATTTACCATTGTATTGGGTGTGTTGGGGACACAAGAGACTCTTTGTTATTTGGTTGCAGGGTTGCTTGAGAGAGACCATCTTCATCCTATGCCTCCTACGGATTGATAAACCTTAGGTCATCCACTTGAGGGAAGTTTGCTACTGTCCTACAAACCTCTACACTTGGAGGCCCAACAACGTCTACAAGAAGAAGGTTGTGTAGTAGACATCAAGCTCTTTTCTGGCGTCGTTGCCGGGGAGGTTAGCGCTTGAAGGTATATCTTTAGGTCTTGCAATCGAATCTTTTTGTTTCTTGTTTTAGCACTAGTTTAATTTATAAAAATAAACTACAAAAAAATATGGAATTGAGTTTACCTCATACGCTTCATCTTTTTAATATCTTTCGTGAGTATGATGGAAAGGAAAATTGTGCCAAAGTGTTAGAAGAAGAATGCATTAAAATGTTTGGCACTAAATATTTGAATGATGATCATGATTGCAATGTTGTTAGTATGAATTCCTTGAATATCCATGATGCTAATGATATGCAAAGCCACAAGATTGGGGAAGCTATGTTTGATGAAGATGATATTTTTGTCCCCCAAGTTTTGATGAGAAAATTTATTTTGATGAAAGCATGCCTCCTATTTATGATGATTATATTGATGAAAGTGGATTTGGAGAGGTCATGACTTTATTTTGTGGTGAATCCACTATTCCGGAAGAGGTTCCAATTGATTATGAGAACAAAGTTGATATCTATGATGATTATTGTGATAACTTGGATGCTATAAATAATAATGATATCCATAAAACTTGTCATCATGATTTTAGTTTTCAATTGGATTATGCCTCACATGATAATTATTTTGTTGAGTTTGCTCCCACTACTATTCTGAATGAGAAGAAGTTTGCTTATGTGGAGAGTAATGAAAATTATATGCTTGTAGATCATGAAAAGAATGCTTTAGGTGCTGGTTATATTGTTGAATTCATTCATGATGCTACTGAAAATTATTATGAGGGAGGAATATATGCTTGTAGGAATTGCAATAATATCAAGTTTCCTCTCTATGTGCTTAAAGTTTTGAAGTTATGCTTGTTTTGCCCTCCTATGATAGTTGATTATTGTTCCCATAAGTTGTTTGCTCACAAAATCCCTATGCATAGGAAGTGGGTTAGGCTTAAATGTTCTAGTCATATTCTTCATGATGCCCTCTTTAGGTTACAATTCTTATCTTTTATGTGAGCATCATTGAAATCATCATGCCTAGCTAGGGGCGTTAAACGATAGCGCTTGTTGGGAGGCAACCCAATTTTATCTTTGTTCCTTGATTTTTGCTCCTGTTTAGTAATAAATAATTTATCTAGACTCTGTTATGATTGATTTTTTATGTTTTAATTAGTGTTTGTGCCAAGTAGAACCGTTGGGAAGACTTGGGGAAAGTCTTTGCGATCATGCTGTAAAAAACAGAAACTTTAGCGCTCGCGAGAATTGCTGCCCTCCATGATCGATGCCCCCTCCGGCGGAGCTCCGGAACAGGCCCCAAGATGGGATCTTGTGGATACAGAAAGTTACAGCAGTGGAATTAGGGTTTTGGCTCCGTATCTGATTGTTTAGGGATACGTAGGTATATATAGGAGGAAGGAGTACATCGATGGAGCAACAAGGGGACCACGAGGGTGGAGGGCGCGCCTGGGGGGTAGGCGTGCCCCCCTACCTCGTGGCCTCCTCTCTTGTTTCTTGACGTAGGGTCAAAGTCTCCCGGGTCTTGTTCATTGAGAAAATCACGTTCCCGAAGGTTTCATTCCGTTTGGACTCCGTTTGATATTCCTTTTCTTCAAAACCCTAAAACAGGCAAAAAACAACAATTCTGGGCTGGGCCTCCGGTTAGTTGTAGCGACCAGACCTCAAACGGTCCAATCTCTGTGCTCCGGTGTCATCCCTGGATCAGTAATGCTGACACCACACAGTACTTGAAGGATTTATAACAGAGTAGAAATCACACACTTATTACATCGAGTGTCTCAAAAGAGAACTTATACAATAAATATGGCTTAAGGCCATCTAATAACGATAATAGTGGAAGGCTTGGAAGATAAGTGAGTCCATCAACTCCAACGGCATCACTGAGTATAGAACCACGACCTAATGGCACCTTAATCGTCATCTGAAAAGTCTGCAACATTAACGTTGCAGCCCGAAACGGGTCAGCACATGGAATATGCTGGCAATGTAACACATAGAGAGTAATGGAACAAAATAGGCTAATCTATATGCATATATGGCTGGTGGAAAGCTCTATAGTTACAGTTTTGCGTAAAGCCAATTTTTCCGTACTGCAAAGGAATAAATTTTATTTAACTATCATGGTAGTTGTTAAACATTGAGAATGGTTGACAGCATTCTCAATCCCAATTAAACATCATCATTAAAACCCAACAATTAACTTTAGAGTAACATGATGAGATTCACATGATAATCCAGGTACTAGATACTCAAGATGTCCATAACCGGGGACACGGCTAACCATGATTAGTTTATACACTCTGCAGAGGTTTGCGCACTTTTCCCCACAAGACTCGATCTCCTCCGTTGGTTTTCTCGCACTGCATGGTGTTTGAGAAACGAATGACCGAGACATAGTCTTTCAGAAGCGCTAGCACCTTACGAACGGGTAGACCGTACCAACCTACATCCCCTACATCTGCTAGTCTACCACTGTAAGAGTTCGCACGACTTAGTCAACTATGCTAGAACCCATAGTAGCTTGTGGCTGCACATGGAAGTTTCTAGTATGAATAATCTCATGATCCCTTTGAGCCTGGGTGGCGGTCCAAAAGAAAAAAGGCAATCGCTGGAATACCCAGGTGCCTCAATCCACCCAGATGTGTGTTTAGGTTGCCACCTTAAATAAACCATTAATTAACAAAGCTCACATCTTTCATGGATACACTCACCCAATCCACGTCTACTAGCATAGCATAGCAATAATAAGCAAACGTAGAGTAACTCCCAAAGGTTTGATAATAAACAGGTAATAGGTTCTACCTCAACTACTCCCCAAACCCACAATTTAATTAGATCCTAATCATGCAATGTGTGAGGATTGATCTAATGCAATAAAACTGGGTAGTAGGAGGTATGATCAAAGTGTTACTTGCCTTGCTGATGATCCGGGAAACCTAGCGATTCGAAGTAGCAAGTGGCGCACTCCGGGTACTCTATCGCAAACAAACAAGCATACAATAAGAACTCAACTAATGCACAGGTAAAACTCGAACAAGAGAACTAACTAGAAAGTTTAACTTAAGAACTCCGGTTGGCAAAAAGAATCAAGACGAACGAAGCAACGAAAGACAAACGGCAAGAGAAATAAGCTTCATTTACTATTCTGGGTCTAAGGTAGTTTTTACAGTGGCAAAAACTTGTTTGAGTTGGTTAAACGGAAAGAGGGTTTCGAGACGAAACTCCAGGCGCTTGAATCGCCTGATTCCGATAAATGAGCGAAAAGTTAAACTAAAACGAATCTCGGATCAGAGATCGCGATCAGAAAAACTGTGTATTTAATCCGAGAAAAAGAAAATCGACGAACAGTTAACGAACGAACGTTCGTTAACAGAAACTAAATGAAAACACGTTCATTAAAACGAACGGACGAACGGGCGCTCGCTAAATAAATAAACCGGAAAAAAACCGATCTATTTATTTAAAAAAATGGAACTAGGGTTTTAAAAAAACGAATTGGTTTTTTTTTCAAAAACCGGCCGGCGACTACCTCGGCGGTGGCGGCTCTCCGCGGGGCTCCGGCAGGGCGGCGGGGCAGTGGCTCCGGGCGGCGCGGGCGGTGGCGGCGGCGGTGCGGGCAGC
>NC_041390.1:140466696-140474798 GCF_002162155.2 Triticum dicoccoides
GGCGGTGACTCGGGGCTCCAGGGGGGGCCCCGGGGTGCTATTTACGGAGGGGGGGTCGGCTGGCTTGGGGAGGGGGTCGGCGGCGGCGGCTTCTGCTCAGGCTCCTCTTCGAGTCCGGTGGGGAACGCGGCGGCGGCTGGGCCGGCCTGGCTCGGCTGGTCCCTTGGCCCAGTCAGGCGCGGGGGTTTTTTTTAAACAATTTCGCTACGCCTAAAAAAATCTAGAAAAATAAATAAAAATCTAAAAATTCGAAAACAAATTTTCTCCGTCTAAATAAAATATTTAGAACAGGATGAACATTTTTTTGGCTCTAAATGCAATTTTTCAAAACGTGCAATTTTTCCTAAATTCGAATAAAATAGCAAATAAAACCAAAATAAAATCTTATTTTAATTTTTTATTAAATCCTCAATATTTCTTTATTTTGGGAAAGTCATTTTATTCCCTCTCTCATATTTTTATAATAGAAATAGTTGAAGATGAAATAAATCAAATCAAATGATCCTACCTTCAAATTTTGAGAAAAACTCAAATATGAAAATAACGAAATCCCCAACTCTCTCTGAGGGTCCTTGAGTTGCGTAGAATTTCTAGGATCAACCAGAAAAGCAATAAAATATGATATGCAATGATGATCTAATGTATAACATTCCAAATTGAAAATTTGGGATGTTACAGACCTACCCCCCGTAAGATGAATCTCGCCCTCGAGGTTCGGGTTGGTTAGAAAATAGGTGAGGGTGGTCCTTCAGCAATTCTTCCTCTCGCTCCCAGGTGGCTTCATCCTCCGTGTGGTGGCTCCACTGAACTTTGCAAAACTTGATAACCTTGCTGCGGGTGACTCGACTGTCATACTCTAGAATCTTGACTGGTTTCTCCCCATAGGTCAAATCATTGTCCAACTGGATTGCTTCCAGTGGCACTGTATCTCTTAGCGGTGTATCAACCATCTCTGCGTGGCACTTCTTCAACTGGGAAACGTGGAACACGTCGTGAACTCCTGACAATCCTTCGGGCAATTCCAACTTATAGGCTACTTCTCCCATACGCTCCAAAACTTTGTATGGGCCTACAAAACGTGGCGCTAACTTTCCCTTAACTCCAAAGCGCTTAACTCCTCGAAGTGGTGATACTCGAAGATAAACTCGGTCTCTGACTTTGTAAACTGTCTCCTTGTGTTTTGAATCTGCGTAGCTCTTCTGCGTGGACTGGGCTACCTTGAGCCTGTCGCAAATCAATTTCACTTTCTATTTAGACTCCTTAATCAGATCCGGTCCAAACAACTGACGGTTTCCAACTTCATCCCAAGACAATGGGGTCATGCACCTCCTTCCGTACAAGGCTTTGAAAGGGGCCATCTTCAAACCGGATTGATAACTGTTGTTGTAAGAGAACTCTGCATATGGCAAATTCTCGTCCCAACTAGATCCGTAATCTAGCGCACAAGCTCTCAGCATATCCTGCAAAATCTGATTGACTCTCTTGGTCTGTCCATCTGTCTGCGGATGGAAGACTGTACTAAACTCTAGTCTGGTACCCAAAGTTTCATGCAACTGATTCTAGAACTTTGAGGTAAATTGGGTTCCTCTATCTGATACAATGCTCTTTTGGAACTCCATGCAGACATACGATTTTGGTCATGTATATCTTTGCCAACTTTGCACTGGTATAAGTAGTCTTCACTGGAATGAAATGGGCTACCTTTGTCAAACGATCGACTACAACCCATATTGAGTCATAGCCTGAATGAGTTCTGGGTAAACCTATAATAAAATCCATGCCTAACTTATCCCACTTCCATTCGGGTATCGGCAATGGCTGTAGCAATCCCGCTAGCTTCTGATGCTCTACCTTTACTCTCTGACATACATCACAAACTGCTACATACTCTGCAATATCCTTCTTCATTCCGGTCCACCAGAAAGTATCCTTCAAATCCAAATACATCTTGGTATTTCCTGGGTGAATCGAATATGGTGAATCATGTGCCTCTTGCAGAATTAACTTCCTGATCTCCGAATCATTAGGCACATAAACACGGTCTTCAAACGAGAGGGTATCATGCTCATCCTCACGAAATCCCTTAGCTTTTCCTTTGCTCATTTTCTCCTTAATAGAGGAAATCTCCTTGTCAGTCCTTTGACCTTCTCTAATCTTATCCATCAAGGTAGACTGAATCTCCAATGCTGCTACATAGCCTCTCGGAACTATCTCCAAACATAGCTCACTAAGGTTTTCAGCTAACTCCCTTGGTAAATATCCCGTCATTAGGGTGTTGACGTGGCTTTTACGGCTCAACGCGTCAGCTACTACGTTAGCCTTTCCGGGGTGATAATGTAATCTCATATCATAATCCTTGATGAGCTCAACCATCTTCTCTGCCTGAGATTTAACTCTTTCTACGTGAAAATATACTTCAAACTCTTGTGATCCGTGTACACCTCACAATAGTTTCCAATGAGAAAGTGTCTCCAAGTTTTCAACGCATGCACTACGGCTACTAACTCCAAATCATGCGTGGCATAATTCAAATCATGAGGCTTAAGCTGTCGTGAGGCTTAGGAAACAACTCTTCCTTCCTGCATAAGCACTGCTCCAAGTCCTCGACGTGAAGCGTCGCAATACACCTCATAATCCTTGGTCTGATCTGGCAAAATCATCACAGGTGATGTAACAAAATGTTTCTTCAATTCCTGGAAACTGGCCTCACATTCCTCAGTCCATATGAACTTGGTATCCTTTTTCAACAATTCTGTCATAGGCTTCGCAATCTTTGAGAAATTCTCAATGAATCTCCGGTAGTATCCTGCGAGTCCAAGAAAACTCCGGATCTCTCCAAGTGTTGTTGGCATTTCCCAATTGGTCACGGTATCAACTTTAGTGGGATCTACTGCTATACCTTCTCCTAATATAACGTGTCCAAGAAATCCAACTTCCTTCAACCAAAACTCACATTTGCTAAACTTGGCATATAATTGATGTTCTCTGAGTTTACCAAGCACCAAACGAAAATGTTCCTTATGCTCCTCTTCATTCTTTGAGTAAACCAGGATATCATCAATGAACACTACCACGAATTTATCCAGAAACTCCATAAACACCTTGTTCATCATGTTCATGAAATATGCTGGTGCGTTAGTCAGACCAAATGACACAACGGTATACTCGTACAGCCCATACCTGATGGTAAAAGCCATCTTAGGTATATCTTGTTCTCGAATCTTCAACTGGTGGTATCCTGATCGCAGATCGATCTTGGAAAATACCTTAGCTCCTTGCAATCGATCAAACAGATCATTGATCATTGGTAGTGGATACTTGTTCTTGATGGTTACTTCATTCAAACCTCGATAATCAACAACCATCCTTAACGATCCATCCTTCTTTTCTACTAGAAGTACTGGTGATCCCCAAGGTGAAGAACTTGGGCGAATATAACCCTTATCTAGTAACTCCTTAATCTGCTTCTTAATCTCCACCAAATCCTTTGCGGGCATCCTATATGGTCTCTTTGATATTGGCCCTGTGCCTGGCAAAAGCTCAATCAAAACTCAATATCTCTATCCGGTGGCATGCCTGGCAACTCCTCGGGAAATACATCAGGGAAATCCTTCACTATTGGTACTTCCTCCTGCACAACTCCTGTTAGGCAATTTACTTGCGTCATGTTTGGCACATGCCGTGATACATACTTGATCCTTCTTCCTTCTGGGGTGGTAAGAAAAATTGACTTACTGGCACATTCAATATTCCCTTCACACTTTGACAACCAATCCATGCCTAATATCACATCCAATCCTTGAGATTCCAACACTATTAGGTCTGAGGGAAATACGTAGTTACCAATCCTTAATGGTAACCGATCACACCATAGGCTAGCCATATACTCTGCTCCAGGCGAGGTTACTAACATGGGTGACCTAAGGGCTTGGGTTGGTAGTTTATACTTATCCACAAATCCCCTTGATATGTATGAATGTGATGCACCAGTATCAAAAAGAACGAGTGTAGTAAATGACTTAACGAAAAACTTGCCTATTACTGCATCGGGCTGGGCTTCAACTTCCTCCACGTTAACGTGGTTCACCTTTCCCCTATTGAAAGGGTTCAGCTTCTTCCCAGAGCTTCCATTGCCATTTACATTCTATGATTTAGGACATTCGTTGGCATAATATCCGGTCTTCTGGCACTTAAAACAAGTGACTTGGCTCAGGTCTTTCTTGGCCGGGGTTGATGGGTTGGTGCGGTTCTGGCCATTGCTTCCTCCATTCCCATTACCAGTCTTGGGGCCATTGTGATTGTGCGAGCTACCTCCTCCATGGGTATGCTGGAAATGTCCTCCCGGTCTAGGGGTAAAACGTGGCTTCTGCTGAGCTCCAGAATTGTACTGCCCTTGTCCATACTTCCTCTTGCGGTTCTCGATCTGCTGCTGCTTCCCTTCAATCCTGAGAGCACGATCTACCAACTCCTGGTAGTTGTTGAAGGTTGCTACCATCAACTGCATGCTCAACTCATCATTCAGTCCTTCCAGAAACTTCTCATGTTTAGTTGCATTCGTAGCAACGTCATCTGGGGCATAATGTGCTAACTTACTAAAGTCCTCCACATACTAGCCAATTATCCGTCCTCCTTGGCGTAAGTTGCAAAACTCTCGCTTCTTCATGGCCATAGATCCTGCTGAAACATGGGCAGTACGAAAAGCCTGCTGAAACTGGTCCCACGTGACAGTGTCGACAGGGAAAATGGTTGTGAAATTCTCCCACCATGAGGCTACGGGTCCTTCAAGCTGATGTGCGGTAAATTTCACCTTTTCCGCATCTGTGCATCCTGCTGTGGTCAACTCTCTAGCTGTCTTGCGGAGCCAATCATCTGCTACTATCGGCTCGGTGCTACCGGAAAACACTGGCGGATTCAGCCTAAGAAAATGGGCTAAGTGATCAACAGGTGGTGGTGGCGGTGGTGGGTTGTTGTTGTTGTTGTTCCCCTGATTCTGATTCTGGACTAGTAACTGCATCAATGTGTTCTGCTGCTGGATCAACTGAGTGAGCTCCGGTGGGAAGGTAAATCCGGGGTCACGTCTCGGAGGCATCTAAGGGTTTAGAAAATAGGAGATTTAAGAATAGAGGGGGCCTAAAGAGAAAACACTACCCATATGCACATGAGGCAAAAAGCAAACAATTCACTTCATTCAATCAATCAAACGAGGGCATACAATCGATCTAACTATCGCAAAAGTGCTCGGACTACTATATTTACATGGTGGACTACTACTACTGTTGGGGTGGTCTACTAGAAATATTCTTCGGTTGTAGACTCCATGATATCTGCTCCGGCTTCATCAACATAGTCATCATCGCTATCATCTGGATCCGAGTCGGTGTCGTCGATGATGATGTAGTCTTCTGGGCGAATCTCCTTGGGTTCTTCGTCTTCTTCTACTGGTGTAGGGTCTCCCATGAATACTCCAATCTTCTTGATCAGATCGTCATTCTTTTCCACTAATACTTCGATTTCCTCTTCATAATCTTCACGTGTAGCCTTGAGTTCTTCCTCCAGTTCCTTGATTCGTGTCCTTGCTTTCTTCAAATCTATCATGTCTGCGCACATCTGGTTCTCCTAACGTCGAATGTGCTGGTTTAACTCCTAGATAAAAGCTGCAATTGATCTATCCTTCCTGGTGTTGATCATCTCCCAGTGCTCATCTCGGCGCCCACAAATCTGGTAGATAGTATCCTTGAGATCATTGTGGTAAACTTCTCCAATGCGTCCCATGGCAATGTGAGCTGCCATGCTCTTTCCTAGACTCCAAGTTGGTGCATCAAAAGAAAACTCTATGGTCTCAGTGACTGGCATGAACGTCCTTCCTGGAACTTGAAGTTGAATCATCCAGCGCTCTTCTTCAGGTAATGTGGCGTTGTAGGTTCCGGTGAAGCTTGGTACTCCTATGTTCAGGTATCTAGTGACTTCCTTCAAGTGACGTCCAAAGGGTGTATCTTCATCCGGCTGTATGAACTTGTTCCTTGCATCCGCCATCCTAAAAGAGTAGAAAAGATGAGAGGTCAAAAGCTGAAGAGTAAGTAGTGATCTAGGGCTTTAGCTTAGTGGTCGTGTCCTACAGTCAGCGTGTGCTCTGATACCATCTTGTAGCGACCAGACCTCAAACGGTCCAATCTCTGTGCTCCGGTGTCATCCCTGGATCAGTAATGCTGACACCACACAGTACTTGAAGGATTTATAACAGAGTAGAAATCACACACTTATTACATTGAGTGTCTCAAAAGAGAACTTATACAATAAATATGGCTTAAGGCCATCTAATAACGATAATAGCGGAAGGCTTGGAAGATAAGTGAGTCCATCAACTCCAACGGCATCACTGAGTATAGAACCACGACCTAATGGCACCTTAATCGTCGTCTGAAAAGTCTGCAACATTAACGTTGCAGCCCGAAACGGGACAGCACATGGAATATGCTGGCAATGTAACACATAGAGAGTAATGGAATAAAATAGGCTAATCTATATGCATATATGGCTGGTGAAAAGCTCTATGGTTACAGTTTTGCGTAAAGCCAATTTTTCCCTACTGCAAAGGAATAAATTTTATTTAACTATCATGGTAGTTGCTAAACATTGAGAATGGTTGACAGCATTCTCAATCCCAATTAAACATCATCATTAAAACCCAACAATTAACTTTAGAGTAACATGATGAGATTCACATGATAATCCAGGTACTAGATACTCAAGATGTCCATAACCGGGGACACGGCTAACCATGATTAGTTTATACACTCTGCAGAGGTTTGCGCACTTTTCCCCACAAGACTCGATCTCCTCCGTTGGTTTTCCCGCACTGCATGGTGTTTGAGAAACGGGTGACTGAGACATAGTCTTTCAGAAGCGCTAGCACCTTACGAACGGGTAGACCGTACCAACCTACATCCTCTACATCTGCTAGTCTACCACTGTAAGAGTTCGCACGACTTAGTCAACTATGCTAGAGCCAATAGTAGCTTGTGGCTGCACACGGAAGTTTCTAGTATGAATAATCTCATGATCCCTTTGAGCCTGGGTGGTGGTCCAAAAGAAAGCAGGCAATCGCTGGAATACCCAGGTGCCTCAATCCACCCAGATGTGTGTTTAGGTTGCCACCTTAAATAAACCATTAATTAACAAAGCTCACATCTGTCATGGATACACTCACCCAATCCACGTCTACTAGCATAGCATAGCAATAATAAGCAAACGTAGAGTAACTCCCAAAGGTTTGATAATAAACAGGTAATAGGTTCTACCTCAACTACTCCCCAAACCCACAATTTAATTAGATCCTAATCATGAAATGTGTGAGGATTGATCTAATGCAATAAAACTGGGTAGTAGGAGGTATGATCAAAGTGTTACTTGCCTTGTTGATGATCCGGGAAACCTAGTGATTCGAAGTTGCAAGCGGCGCACTCCGGGTACTCTATCGCAAACAAACAAGCATACAATAAGAACTCAACTAATGCACAGGTAAAACTCGAACCAGAGAACTAACCAGAAAGTTTAACTTAACAACTCTGGTTGGCAAAAAGAATCAAGACGAACGAAGCAACGAAAGACAAACGGCAAGAGAAACAAGCTTCGTTTACTATTCTAGGTCTAAGGCAGTTTTTACAGTGGCAAAAATTTGGTTGAGTTGGTTAAACGGAAAGAGAGTTTCGAGACGAAACTCCAGGCGCTTGAATCGCCTGATTCCGATAAACGAGCGAAAAGTTAAACTAAAACGAACCTCGGATCAGAGATCGCGATAAAAAAACCACGGATTTAATCCGAGAAAAAGAAAAATGACGAACAGTTAACGAACGAACGTTTGTTAACAGAAACTAAACAAAAACACGTTCATTAAAATGAACGGACGAACGGACGCTCGCTAAATAAATAAATCGGAAAAAAAACGATCTAGTTTTTTTTAAACGGAACTAGGGTTTCAAAAAAACCGAATCGGTTTTTTTTCAAAAACCGGCCGGCGACTACCTCGGCGGCGGCGGCTCTCCGGCGGGGCTCCGGCAGGGCAGCGGGGCAGCGGCTCTAGGCGGCGGGGCGGCAGCAGGCGG
>NC_041390.1:140475447-140687583 GCF_002162155.2 Triticum dicoccoides
TGCAGCGGCTTGCGGCGGCGAGGGCAGCGGCTGGCGGCGCGGGGCGGCATGGGGTGCAGGGCGGCAACGGCGGCGACTCGGGGCTCCAGGGGGGCCGGGGTGCTATTTAAGGAGGGGGGGTCGGCTGGCTTGGGGAGGGGGTCGACGGCGGCGGTGGCTCCTGCTCGGACTCCTCTCCGAGTCCGGCGGGGAAGGCGGCGGGGCCTGGGCCGGCCTGGCTCGGCTAGGCCCTTGGCCCAGTCGAGCACGGGGTTTATTTTTAAACAATTTCGCCGCGCCTAAAAAAATCTAGAAAAATAAATAAAAATCTAAAAATGCCAAAACAAATTTTCTCCGTCTAAATAAAATATTTAGAACAGGATGAACATTTTTTGGCTCTAAATGCAATTTTTGAAAACGTGCAATTTTTCCTAAATTTGAATAAAATAGCAAATAAAACCAAAATAAAATCTTATTTGATTTTTTATTAAATCCTCAATATTTCTTTATTTTGGGAAAGTCATTTTATTCCCTCTCTCATATTTTTATAATAGAAATAGTTGAAGATAAAATAAATAAAATCAAATGATCCTACCTTCAAAATTTGAGAAAAACTCAAATATGAAAATAACAAAATCCCCAACTCTCTCCGAGGGTCCTTGAGTTGCGTAGAATTTCTAGGATCAACCAGAAAAGCAATAAAATATGATATGCAATGATGATCTAATGTATAACATTCCAAATTGAAAATTTGGGATGTTACATTAGTAGGTTAGTCCTAAAAATAATATAAAAGTGGATAATAAAGCCCAATAATGTCCAAAACAGTAGATAATATAGCATGGAGCAATCAAAAATTATAGATACATTGGAGACGTATCATAATCGAGTTAGTTTTGTTAGGGTTTGATCCCTAGTATCCATTATGTTCTGAGATTGATGTTGCTACGACTTTGCTATGCTTAATGCTTGTCACTAGGGCCCAAGTGCCATGATTTCAGATCTGAACCTATTATGTTTCCATGAATATATGTGAGTTCTTGATCCTGTTTTGCAAGTCAATAGTCACCTACTATGTGTTATGATACGTTAAACCCGAAGTGACAATAATCGGGACAATTGCCGGTGATGACTATAGTTTGAGGAGTTCATGTATTCACTAAGTGCTAATGCTTTGTTCTGGTACCCTATTAAAAGGAGGCCTTAATATCCCTTAGTTTCCAATAGGACTCCGCTACCACGGGAGGGTAGGACAAAATATGTCATACAAGTTATTTTCCATAAGCATGTATGACTATATTCGGAATACATGCCTATATTACATTGATGAACTGGAGCTAGTTCTGTGTCACCCTGTTTTCTAACTGTTGCATGAGGAATCGCATCCGACATAATTATCCATCACTGATCCAATGCCTACGAGCTTTTCACATATTCATCCTTGCTTAGTTACTTTACCATTGCTACTGTTACAATCATTACAAAACCAATACTATTACTTTTGCCACCATTACCGCTGCTTCCATATTACTTTGCTACTAAATACTTCGCTGCGGATATTAAGTCTTTTAGGTGTGGTTGAATTGACAACTCAACTATTAATACTTGAGAATATTCTTTGGCTCCCCTTGTGTCGAATCAATAAATTTGGGTTGAATACTCTACCCTCGAAAACTGATACGATCCCCTATACTTGCGGGTTATCAAGACTATTTTCCGGCGCCGTTGCCGGGGAGCATATATCTATTCTTTTGAGTCACTTGGGATTTATATCTGTTGATCACTATGAGGAACTTGAAAGATGAAAGAACCAAGATTTTCCCCTCAACTACGAGGGGAGGTAAGGCACTTCCATGTAGCTCTGCACTTGATTCACCTTCTGTTTTGAGTAAACTTGCGACACCTACTCCTGCTATTTATTCTGATATGTCGCATGTTATTGATGATGCCACTTCTCTTTGCATCATGCTTATGATGCAACTACTTCTATGCTTGATCATACTGTGCCACTAGGTGAATTTCTTGATGAACAACTTGCTAGGGTTAGAGAGAAAGAAATTGCTGAAAGTAGTGATGAAGATTCTCCCCCTAGATATGAATTGCCTGTTGTGCCTGAGGGTTATGTTATGGATGAAGAAACTGCTAGAGACTTTTTAGCTTGCGATGATAGATATGATCTTAAGAAACTGTTAGCTAAGTTGAAAGAAAAATCTTTGAATGCTAGAATGAAATATGACCCTGCTTTTGCTACTTCACTAATCTGTATTTCCGATAAGGATTATGATTTCTCTGTCGATCCTGAGTTCATTACTTTGGTTGAATCTGATCCTTTTTATGGCTACGAATCTGAAACTGTTGTGGCACATCTTACTAAATTAAATGATATAGCCACCCTATTCACTAATGATGAGAAAACTTGTTATTACTTTATCCTTAAGTTGTTTTTGTTCTCATTAAAGGGTGATGCTAAAACATGGTCTAATTCTCTTGATCCTAGTTGTGTGCGTAGTCCCCAGGATATGATTTATTACTTCTCTGCTAAATATTTCCCCGCTCATAAGAAACAAGCTGCCTTAAGGGAAATATATAATTTTGTGCAAATTGAAGAAGAGAGTCTCCCACAAGCTTGGGGAGGCTTCTTCGATTACTTAATGCTTTGCCTGATCATCCTCCCAAGAAAAATGAAATACTTGATATCTTTTATAATGGACTAACCGATGCTTCCAGAGACCACCTGGATAGCTGTGCTGGTTGTGTTTTCAGGGAAAGAACTGTTGATCAAGCTGAATTGCTATTGAATAATATGTTGAGTAATGAAAATGATTGGACACTTCCTGAACCAACTCCTAAGCCAACTCCAAAGAAAAGGGGTATTCTATTTCTCAGTCCTGAAGATATGCAAGAGGCAAATAAATCTATGAAATAAAAAGGTATTAAAGCTGAAGATGTTAAGAATTTACCACATATTGAAGAAATACATGGTCTTGATAACCCGACATAGGTAGTAAAGGTAAATTCTCTCTATAGATTTGATGAAGGTGATATTCCTCGTTATAAGTCTACCAACCAATGCTTGGATGAGTTTGATAGTTTTATTTTTAAACAAGAAAACTTCAATGCTTATGTTGGTAGACAGTTGAAACGTAATGCTTATATGAGTTACTAAAAATTTAAGAAATTTTTCAGAGGAAGAAATATGTTTAGGAAAATGTACCAAGGTGGTTCCTCAACGAAGCAAGGCCCAAGGCTCGCGATACGTGAGCCGGACAATGAACTACCAAGGGAAGCTCAAGTGCGGCCTTGTGAATGGCTATCAGAGGAGTTCATGGTCCAGGTAGGCATTAAGGATGAATTCGACGCATATGTGCGTAACGCTGATCTTGAGGGCTTCGTGTTAGATAAGTGCCGACAATACCTCTATCTAACTAATTCATTTGTGAGAAGGTTTAAATTCACATCCTTGCGCAATTCTCACACTGTTTTATTTGATCTGTATGATAAATCATATACCATGGACCTAGAAGATTTTAATATTGTTTGTAAACTCCCGCATTGGGGCAAATGTTAGTGAACCTCGCAAATATGAATATAAAGACTTTCTTGCTAGTATTACTGTGGGGGAATCTAGGGAAATCACACGAGGTACAATAGGGAGCATTCATTTCCCTTCCATACATTATTTTGCTCTCTTCATTGGTAGATGCATTAACGGTAAAGATGAGGCTTGTCACATGTGTGTTCCAGATCTTAGTGTCCTCAAGAGTGCGGTATTAGGTGTTGCACGTAGGCTGCATCACAACAGTATAAGTGGAGATTTGTTTGGTGGAATTTATGCAACTCGTGTAGCTAACTATCTTGATATACCCATACGTGGAAATGATATTGAGTTGCCTCCTGCTTACCTAGATTACAATGCCATGGTTCGCCATCAGTTTGTTGGGAGGAACGATCAGTTCCTCCAGTGCCGACTAATCTTTGACAGACGATGCACCGTCCATGTTGCTCTCCCTGCTCCTACTTTCTTTGACTTTCAGGCAAAAAGAAGATATGTTATAACCAGGGAGGATGCGAACGAGTACGAGAGGAGGACAGAGGCAGCTCGCCTCCAAGCTGCAGCTCATCAGGCAGTAGCTGCTGCATCTCGGTACGACCCCAGCTACAACTTTGGATATCCACCAGGTCAGCCGTGGTCATAGACCAACTTAGGCCAAAAGCCTAAGCTTGGGGGAGTACGTACCTCTCATCGACATTACATTCATGTTCACACACTCATGCTAGTTGTTGGTGCTCATACTTTTTCATTGTACTACCCATGCTAGTTTATTTTCTTTTCCAGCATTCTTCTTGTGTGTTTGAAAAACCTTAAGAAAAACCAAAAAAAATAGTTGTAGCTTTTAGCTAGTTTACTTTCCATGCCTGTAGTGGTAGTAATTAAAAAGAAAACCCAAAAAGATTTCTCGTTCTTCTTTTGCTTGTTGGGAGCTTTCCCGTGTAAATAGTTTTGTTTCTTTTCTTTGGGGGTCAAGAGGAGAAGACCATGATGAAAATGTTGAATGGCTCTCATATGCATTATTGTTGATCTAACCAAATGCCCATATTACCTTGTCTTCTCCCTTGTATTGAATGCTTGCATATTCCAGCTTAGTCCAATGCACATGCACTATTATTATTACCCACACTGTTCGGTCGTGCAAGTGAAAGGCAATAATGATGATATATGATGGACTGATTGAGATGAGAAAAGCTGGTATGAACTCGACCTATCTTGTTTTTGCAAATATGATTAGTTCATCGTTCTTGATTTAGCCTATTATGAATGAAACATGTTTGCAATGACAATTAGGGATTATAGTTGCTCATGTCATGCTTAATTAGCTAGGAGTTTATAATGGTTTACCTTGCGTGCCAACATGCTATTAAAATGGTTGTGATGTGGTATGATAGGGTGGTATCCTCCTTTGAGCGATTCGAGTGGCTTGACTTGGCACATGTTCATGCATGTAGTTGAAACAAAATCAACATAGCCTCCATGATATTTATGTTCATGGTGAATTATATCCTACTCATGCTTGCACTCAGTGTTGATTAATTTTAATGCATGTTCATGACTGTTGTCGCTCTCTAGCTGGTCGCTTCCCAGTATCTTTCTAGCCTTCACTTGTACTAAGCGGGAATACTGCTTGTGCATCCACCTCCATAAACCTCAAAAGTTATTCCATATGAATCCACCATACCTTCCTATATGCGGTATCTACCTGCCGTTCCAAGTAAATTTGTATGTGCCAAACTCTAAACCTTCAAATGAAATTCTGTTTTGTATGCTCGAATAGATCATGTATCAACTAGGGATGTGTATATCTTCCAGGCTAGGCGGGTTATTTTCAAGAGGAGTGGACTCTGATCCTCACTCATGAGAAAATGGCCGGTAATCGGGATGCCCAGTTCCATGCTTAAATTAAAATAATTGCAAACAAAACTCCCCCAGGATTGTTGTTAGTTGGAGGCACCCGTTGTTTCGGACAAGCCATGGATTGGTGTTTGTTGGTGGAGGGGGAGTATAAACTTTACCATTCTGTTTGGGAACCGCCTATAATGTGTGTAGCGTGGAAGATATCGAGATCTCTTGGTTGTTATGTTGACAATGAAAGTATACCACTCAAAATACTATTTATCTCTATTTCAAAATCAAGCTCTGGCACCTCTACAAATCCTTGCTTCCCTCTGAGAAGGGCCTATCTATTTACTTTTATGTTGAGTCATCATCCTCTTATTAAAAGGCACCAGTTGGAGAGCACCGCTGTCATTTGCATGTATTACTATTAGTTTACATTGAGTATGACTGTGACTGGATCTCATTTACCATGAATTACAATGTTTAGCCAGTCCTTGATCTTCAGAGGTGCTCTGCATTTATGTTTTGCGGTCTCGGAAAGGGCTAGCGAGATACCATCTTGTTATATCATATTATGATTGTTTCGAGAAAGTGTGGTCATCCGAGATTTATTATTATTGCTTGCTAGTTGATTATTATTTCTCGTTAGTTCCATTCAAATCATGCAAGTTAGAGTCCAAAACAAGGTCAAAAGTGTTTGGAAAAGTAGATACGATGGAGACGTATCAACTCCCCCAAGCTTAAACCTTTGCTTGTCCTCAAGCAATTCAGTTGACAAACTGAAAGAGATAAAGAAAAACTTTTACAAACTCGGTTTGGTCTTGTTTTTGTAAATATGTAAAGCCAGCATTCAAGTTTTCAGCAAAGATTATGAACTAACCATATTCGCAATAACATTTAGGTCTCATGTTACTCATATCAATGGCATAATCAACTAGCAAGCAATAATAATAAATCTCGGATGACAACACTTTCTCAAAACAATCATAATATGATATAACAAGATGGTGATACGTCTCCAACGTATCTATAATTTTTTTATTGTTCCATGCTATATTATATCCTGTTTTGGACATTATTGGGCTTTATTATACACTTTTATATTATTTTTGGGGCTAACCTATTAACCGGAGGCCCAGCCCAGAATTGTTGTTTCTTTTGCCTATTTCAGAGTTTCGCAAAAAAAGAATATCAAACGGAGTCCAAACGGAATGAAACCTTCGGGAACATGATTTTCGGAACGAACATGATCCAGAGGACTTGGACCCTACGTCAAGCAATCAACCAGGAAGGCACGAGGTAGGGGGCGCGCCTACCCCCAGGCGCGCCCTCCACCCTCGTAGCGCCCACGTTGCTCCACCGACGTACTCCTTCCTCCTATATATACCTACGTACCCCCAAACTACCAGATACGGAGCCAAAACCCTAATTCAACTGCCGTAACTTTCTGTATCTACGAGATCCCATCTTGGGGCCTTTTTCGGAGCTCCACCGGAGGGGGTATCGATCACGGAGGGCTTCTACATCAACACCATAGCCTCTCCGATGAAGTGTGAGTAGTTTACTTCAGACCTACGGGTCCATAGTTATTAGCTAGATGGCTTCTTCTCTCTTTTTGGATCTCAATACAAAGTTCTCCCCCTCTCTTGTGGAGATCTATTCAATGTAATCTTATTTTGCGTTGTGTTTGTTAAGACCGATGAATTGTGGGTTTATGATCAAGTTTATATATGAACAATATTTGAATCTTCTCTGAATTCTTTTATGTATGATTGGTTATCTTTGTAAGTCTCTTTGAATTATCAGTTTGGTTTGGCCTACTAGATTGATCTTTCTTGCAATGGGAGAAGTGCTTAGCTTTGGGTTCAATTTTGTGGTATCCTTTCCCAGTGACAGTAGGGGCAGCAAGGCGCGTATTGTATTGTTGCCATCGAGGATAACAAGATGGGGTTTATATCATATTGCATGAGTTTATCCCTCTACATCATGTCATCTTGCTTAAAGCGTTACTCTGTTCTCTTGAACTTAATACTCTAGATGCATGCTGGATAGCGGTCGATGTGTGGAGTAATAGTAGTAGATGCAGGCAGGAGTCGGTCTACTTGTCTCGGACGTGATACCTATATACATGATCATACCTAGATATTCTCATAACTATGCTCAATTCTGTCAATTGCTCAACAGTAATTTGTTTACCCACCGTAATACTTATGCTCTCGAGAGAAGCCTCTAGTGAAACCTATGGTCTCGGGGTCTATTTTCCATCATATTAATCTTCCAATACTTAGTTATTTCCTTTGCCATTTATTTTACATGCATCTTTATTTCTCTTTATCATAAAAGTACCAAATATACTATCTTATCATATCTATCAGGTCTCACTCTCGTAGGTGACCGTGAAGGGATTGACAACCCCTTTATCGCGTTGGTTGCGAGGAGTTTATTTGTTTGTGTAGGTGCGAGGGACTCGTGCGTGGACTCCTACTGGATTGATACCTTGGTTCTCAAAAACTAAGGGAAATACTTACGCTACTCTGCTGCATCACCCTTTCCTCTTCAAGGGAAAACCAACACAATGCTCAAGAGGTAGCCAGAAGGATTTCTAGCGCCGTTGCCGGGGAGTGTATGCAAAAGTCAACATACCAAGTACCCATCACAAACCCTTATCTCCTGCATTACATTATTTGCCATTTGCCTCTCATTTTCCTCTCCCCCACTTCACCCTTGCCGTTTTGTTTGCCCTTCTTCTGCTCGCCTTTCCATTTGCTTTGATGTCTTACTTGGCTCATTTGCTCGTTTGGTAGGAATAGTTGTTTATTTATTACTAAACAGAGGACCTAAACATCTATGGATCTTCATGCGCTTGCTAATCTTTTTAAGAGATCAAATTATGATGAACCAATTGCTAGTGAGTTTTGTGCACTAGATTATCTTTATGAAGTTTTGCTTGAAATTCGTGAATCTGAAAATTGTGATGAGGTACTTTATGGGGTGATTCACGATGAATATTTGAATAAAAAGCATGATTGCAATGATGATAGTATAAATTCTATTAATGTCAATTGTGCTTATAATATGCAAAACCCTATGCTTGGGGATGCTAGTTTTGCTATGTCTACTACTTGTTGCAATGATCATGATTGGGGTGATTCTTCTTGTGACCTTGAAAATTTATTTAAGCCCCATGATGAATATGAGATTTATTATAGTGTTTGCAATATTATTGAAAGTGGGTTTGGAAGAGTGTCAACTTTAGATCCCACATATTTGGAGAATGTTCAATCTTACAAATTTTTGATAAAAATGGGTTTGGAGAGGTCATGACTTTAGTTAATGTTAATCCCACTATTTTGGAAGAGTGTCAACTTTGCATGCATGTGGATCGTGTTGAAAAATAATAGCTATTTTGTTGAGTTTGCTTATGATCCTACATGTAATTATTATGAGAGAGGAAAATATGGTGGTGGAAATTTTCATGTTACTAAATTACCTCTTGTTATGTTGAGATTACTATTGTTTCTTTCATCTTCCATGCATATGCTAGTTTTTGCTTGCCATGATAATTTGTTTGCCTATAAGATGCCTATGCATAGGAAGTATGTTAGACTTAGATGTGTTTGTCACATGTTTTATGATGCTCTCTTTGTGCTTTAATTCTTGTCTTTCATGTGAGCATCATTAAAATTAGCAATGCCTAGCAAAAAAGGCTTTATAGAAAAGCGCTTGTTGATACATCTCCGTCATATCTACTTTTCCAAACACTTTTGCCCTTGTTTTGGACTCTAACTTGCATGATTTGAATAGAACTAACCCGGACTGACGTTGTTTTCAGCAGAATTACCATGGTGTTATTTCTGTGCAGAAACAAAAATTCTCGGAATGACCTGAAACTTCATGGAACAACTTTTCGGAAAATAGAAAAAATCCTTGCAAAAGATGAAGACCAGGGGCCCACCACCTGTCCACGAGGGTGGGGGCACGCCTGCCCCCCTAGGGCGCGCCCCCTACCTCGTGGCCCCCCTGGAGCTCCTCCGACCTCAACTCCAACTCTATATATTTGGTTTCGGAGAGAGAAAAATCAGAGAGAAGAATTCATCATGTTTTACGATACAGAGCCGCCGCCAAGCCCTGAAACCTCTCGGGAGGGCTGATCTAGAGTCCGTTCGGGGCTCCGGAGAGGGGAATCTGTCGCCATCGTCATCATCAACCATCCTCTATCACCAATTTCATGATGCTCACTGCAGTGCGTGAGTAATTCCATCGTAGGCTTGTTGAACGGTGATGGGTTGGATGGGATCTATCATGTAATCGAGTTAGTTTTGTTAGGGTTTGATCCCTAGTATCCACTATGTTCTGAGATTGATGTTGCTATGACTTTGCTATGCTTAATGCTTGTCACTAGGGCCTGAGTGCCATGATTTCAGATCTGAACCTATTATGTTTTCATCAATATATGAGAGTTCTTGATCCTATCTTACAAGTCTATATTCACCCATTATGTGTTATGATCTGTAAACACCAAAGTGACAATAATCGGGATACTTACCGGTGATGACTGTAGTTTGAGGAGTTCATGTATTCACTATGTGTTAAAGCTTTGTTCCGGTACTCTATTAAAAGGAGGCCTTAATATCCCTTAGTTTCCGTAAGGACCCCACTGCCACGGGAGGGTAGGACAGAAGATGCCATGCAAGTTATTTTCCATAAGCACGTATGACTATATTCGGAATACATGCCTACATTACATTGATGAACTGGAGCTAGTTCTGTGTCACCCTAGGTTATGATTGTTACCTAATGAACCGCATCCGGCATAATTCTCCATCACCGATCCATTGCCTACGAGCTTTCCATATATTGTTCTTTGCTTATTTACTTTTCTGTTGCTATTGCTATCATCACTACAAAATCCCAAAACATTACTTTTACTATTGTTACCTTTTGCTACCGTTACCACTACTATCATATTACTTTGCTACTAAACACTTTGCTGCAGATACTAAGTTTCCGGGTGTGGTTAAATTGACAACTCAGCTGCTAATACTTGAGAATATTCTTTGGCTCCCCTTGTGTCGAATCAATAAATTTGGGTTGAATACTCTACCCTCAAAAACTATTGCGATCCCCTATACTTGTGGGTTATCAAGACTATTTTCTGGCTCCGTTGTCGGGGAGCATACCTCTATTCTTTGAGTCACTTGGGATTTATATATGCTTATCATTATGAAGAACTTGAAAGATCCCAGAACTAAGATTTATCCCTCAACTACGAGGGGAGGTAAGGAACTGCCATCTAGCTCTGCACTTGATTCACCTTCTATTTTGAGTAAGCTTGCGACACCTAAACCTGCTTCTGCTATTCGTTCTGATATGTCGCATGTTATTGATGATGCCACTTCTGCTATACATGATACTTATGATGAAACTACTTCTATGCTTGATACTACTGTGCCACTTGGTGAATTTCTTGATGAACAACTTGCTAGGGCTAGAGAGAATGAAAATATTGAATCTGATAATATTGATGAAAGTGATGATGAAGACTTGCCTGTTATTCCTAAGGGTTATGTTTTTGATAAAGAAGCTTCTTTAGCTATTTTAGCTTGCAAAGATAGATACGAACTCAAGAGGTTATTAGCTAAATGGAATCAGAAATCTCTTAATGCTAGAATGAAACCTGACCCTACTTTTGCTACTTCACCTATCTGTGTTACTGATAAGGATTATGAATTCTCTGTCGATCCTGATATAATTACTTTGGTTGAATCTGATCCTTTTCATGGCTATGAATCTGAAACTGTTGTGGCACATCTTACTAAATTAAATGATATTGCCACCCTGTTCACTAAAGATGAGAGAACTCGCTACTTTTATATCCTTAAAATATTTCCGTTCTCATTAAAGGGTGATGCTAAAACATGGTTTAATTCTCTTGATCCTAGTTGTGTGCGTAGTCCCCAGGATATGATTTATTACTTCTCTGCTAAATATTTCCCTGCTCATAAGAAACAAGCTGCTTTAAGGGATATATATAACTTTGTGCAAATTGAAGAAGAGAGTCTCCCACAAGCTTGGGGGAGGCTTCTGAAGTTACTTAATGCATTGCCTGATCATCCTCTTAAGAAAAATGAAATACTTGATATCTTTTATAATGGACTAACCGATGCCTCCAGAGATTACCTGGATAGTTGTGTTGGTTCTGTTTTCAGGGAAAGAACACCGGATGAAGCTGAAATTCTATTGAATAATATGTTGACAAATGAAAATAATTGGACACCTCCGGAGCCAATTCCTGAGCCTATTCCTAAACCAACTCCGAAGAAGAGGGGTATTCTATTTCTCAGTCCTGGAGATATGCAAGAGGCAAAGAAATCTATGAAAGAAAAAGGTATTAAAGCTGAAGATGTTAAGAATTTACCTCCTATTGAAGAAATACATGGTCTTAATTTACCGCCTGTTGAAGAAACATATGATCTTAATCCATTACCTATTGAAGAAACTCATGGTCTTGATAACCCGACACAGGTAGTAAAGGTAAATTCTCTCTATAGATTTGATGAAGGTGATATCCCTCGTTATAAGTCTGCTAGACAATGCTTAGATGAGTTTGACAATTTCATTGTTAAACAAGAAAACTTTAATGCTTATTTTGGTAGACAATTGAAATACAATTCAAATATGCTTGAACACTTGGGTGATTATATGGCTAATGTCAAAGGTGAACTTAAACTTATTAGTAAACATGCTTCTATGGTTACCACTCAAGTACAACAAGTACTTAAAGCTCAAAATGATTTGCTCAATTAATTGAATAGTAAGAATAATGATAATGTTGTTAGAGTTATGACTAGAGGTGGTAAAATGACTCAGGAACCTTTGTATCATGAAGGCCACCCTAAGAGAATTGAGCAAGATTCTCAGAGAAATAATGTAGATGCACCTAGTCCTTCTAAAAGGAAGAAAAAGAAAAATGATAGGACTGAGAATCCAAATGATATTTCTATTTCTGATGCTGAAACACAATCTGGTAATGAACCTGAAACTAGTGATAAGGTTGATGATAATGTTCATGATGATGCTCAACCTAGTAATGATGATGATATAGAAATTGAACCTGTTGTTGATCTTGATAACCCACAATCAAAGAATCAACGTTATTATAAGAAAGACTTTGTTGCTAGGAAACATGGTAAAGAAAGAGAACCATGGGTTCAGAAACCCATGCCTTTTCCTCCCAAACCATCCAAGAAAAAGGATGATGAGTATTTTGAGCGCTTTGCTGAAATGATTAGACCTATCTTTTTGCGTATGCGATTAACTGATATGCTCAAAATGAATCCTTATGCTAAGTACATGAAAGATATTGTTACTAATAAAAGAAAGATACCGGAAGCTGAAATTTCCACCATGCTTGCTAATTATACTTTTAAGGGTGGAATACCAAAGAAACTTGGAGATCCCGGTGTACCAACTATACCATGCTCCATTAGAAGAAACTATGTTAAAACTGCTTTATGTGATCTTGGAGCCGGTGTTAGTGTTATGCCTCTCTCTTTATATCGTAGACTTGATTTGAATAAGTTGACACCTACTGAAATATCTTTGCAAATGGCTGATAAATCAACTTCTATACCTGTCGGTATTTGTGAGGATGTGCATGTTGTAGTTGCAAACGTTACTATTTTAACGGACTTTGTTATTCTTGATATTCCCGAGGACGATAGTATGTCTATTATTCTTGGAAGACCATTTTTGAATACTGCAGGGCTGTTATTGATTGCACTAAAGGCAATGTCACTTTTCACGTTAATGGTAATGAGCATACGGTACACTTTCCGAGGAAACAACCTCAAGTTCATAGTATCAACTCTATTGGAAAAATTCCATCTATTATATTTGAAGGTTTCGAATTTCCTCTTCCTACTGTCAAGAAGAAATATGATATTCTTATTATTGGGGATGTGCATATCCCTGTTGAGGTAACATAGTGTTATTCGAAATTTCTCCGGTTTCATGTTATTCAGAATGAGTTCGTTAACAAGACTTGATCAACCTTGTTAGTGGATTCCTTTTGATGATCATGAGATGGATGAAACTAGAAGGCACAACCTTCTGTACCCTCCTTTTACTTTCTGTTATTTATATTAAATAAAATAAAAATAGTATTTTTCTGTATGTTATCTGATTATCCGTGCAATATAAAAATACCCCGAAAATAAAAGTTCTCCAAATGCCCTAAAATTTAAATATGATTTTTTTCTGGAATATTTGAGAATATTTGGCACTGAGAACACAGCAGGGGGGTCACCCACCTGCCCACGAGGGTGGAGGGCGTGCCCTACCCCCCTGGGCGCGCCGCCCTGCCTCATGGGCCCACGGTGGCCCTCCTCCACTTATTCCTGCACCCACACACTTCTTCTTCCTCCCACAAACACGAATATCCAGCTCAAGCACAAGTTCTAGCTCATCTTGCTGCCATTTTTTATCTCCTTGCTCAAAGCACCTCCCACAAAACTGCTTGGGGGGATTGTTCCTTGGTATGTGACTCCTCCATTGATCCAATTAGTTTTTGTTCTAGTGCTTTATTCATTGCAAATTTTTGCTGCCTAGGTGACCATGTTCTTGAGCTTGCATGTCAAATTTATATGGTTCCAAGTAGTTTTGATGCATGATATAGGCCCTGGGCACTTGTAGGAGTAGTTGCTATCAATATTATTGAGTTTGGTTTACTTTTATTTTTAAGTTACTAAAAAATTCAGAATTTCTCAGAGGAAGAAATATGCTTAGGAAAATGATCCAAGGTGGTTCTTCGAGGAAGCAAGGACCCAGGCTTGCAATGCATGATGCTGATGATGAGCCACCAAGAAACGCTCCGGTGCGTCCTTGTGAATGGCCTTCGGAAAATTTTATGGATCGAGCGGGGATTAAGGAAGAATTTAATGCATATTTGCGTAACGCTGATCTTGTGAGCTTCGAGGAAGAGAAGTGCAGCCAGTATCACCATCTCACTAGTTCCTTTGTGAGGAGGTTTAAATTTCCATCTTCACGTAATTCTCCAACTGTCCTGTTTGATCTTTATGAAAATTCTTACACTATGGACTTAGAGGATTTTACCAGTGCTTGCAAACTTCCACAATGGGGTAGTATCAGGGATCCTCGCAAATCTGAATTTAGAGATTTTCTTGCTAGTATAATTGTGAGAGAATCTAGAGATATAACACAAGCTACCATAGGGAGCATTCACTTTCCTGCTATACATTATTTTGCTCTCTTCATAGGTAGATGCATTAATGGTAAAGATGAGGCATGTCACATGTGTGTCCCTGACCTCTGTATTCTTAGGAGTGCTGTGTTAGGAGATAAATCTTATAATTTGGGAGCCATTGTTGCACGTAGGTTGCATCTTAATAGATTTAATGGAGATTTCTTTGGTGGAATTTATGCAACCCACATAGCTAATTCTCTTGGTATAGCCATACACGAAGATGATATTGAATTACCCCCTGCTTACCTAGACTTTAATGCTATGGTTCACCACCAGTTTGTCGAGAGGAATGAATCACCTCTCCAGTATCGACTAATCTTTAACAAACGTCGTGCTGTCCATATTACTCTCCCTGCTCCTGCCTTCTTTGATTATCAAGCAAAAGGAAGATATGTTATTACCAGAGAGGAGGCAGATGAGTATCAGAGGAGGGCGGAAGCCGCTCGTCGCCATGCTGCAGCTCACGAGGCGATAGCCGCTGCATCTCAGTACGACCCCAACTATTACTATGGATATCCGCCAGGCCAGCCTTGGCCATAGACCAACTTAGGCCAAAAGCCTAAGCTTGGGGGAGTACGTATTTCTCACCGACATTACATTTATGTTCACACACTCATTGCCAGATGTCGGTGCTCATACTTTTTCATTGTATCATCCATGCTAGTTTATTTCCTTTTTATGCTTTCTTCTTGTGTGTTTGATAAACCTTAAGAAAAACCAAAAAATTAGTTGTAGCTTTTAATTAGTTTTACTTTCCATGCTTGTAGTAGTAATTAAAAAGAAACCCCAAAAAGATTTCATGTTCTTCTTTTGCTTGTTGGGAGCTTTCCCGTGTAAATAGTTTTATTTTCTTTTCTTTGGGGGTCGATAGGAGAAGACCATAATTAAATTGTTGAAATAGCTCTTATATGCATTATTGTTGATCTAACAAAAGAGCCCATATTGCCTTGTCTTCTCCTGTTTATTGAATGCTCGCAGATTCCAGCTTAGTCCAATGCACATGCACTATTATTATTATCCACATCGTTCGGTCGTGCAAGTGAAAGGCAATAATGACGATATATGATGAACTTATTGATATGAGAAAAGCTGGTATGAACTCGGCCTCTTTTGTTTTTGTAAATATGATTAGTTCATCGTTCCTGATTTGGCCTATTATGAATAAACATGTTTGCAATGACAACTAGAGATCATAGTTCTTGTGCCATGCTGATTAGCTAGGAGCTTATAATGGTTTACCTTGCGTGGCAACATGCTATTAAAATGGTTGTGATGTGGTATGATAGGGTGGTATCCTCCTCTGAATGATTTAAGTGACTTGACTTGGCGCATGTTCACGCATGTAGTTGAAACAAAATCAACATAGTCTTCACGATATTTATGTTCATGGTGGATTATATCCTACTCAGGTTTGCATTCGGTGTTGATTAATTTTAATGCATGTTCATGACTGTTGTCGCTCTCTAGCTGGTCGCTTCCCAGTCTTTGGCTAGCCTTCACATGTACTAAGCGGGAATACTGCTTGTGCATCCAACTCCATAAACCCCAAAGTTATTCCATATGAGTCCACCATACCTACCTATATACGGTATCTACCTGCCGTTCCAAGTAAATTTGTATGTGCCAAACTCTAGACCTTCAAATAATTATCCTGTTTTGTATGCTCGAATAGCTCATGTATCAACTAGGGATGTCCGTATCTTCCATGTTAGGAGGGTTATTCTCAAGAGGAGTGGACTCCGCTCCTCACTCACGAGAAAATGGCTGGCCACCGGGATGCCCAGTCCCATGCTTTATGCAAATCAAATCAAAATAATTGCAAACAAAACTCCCCTAGGACTCTTGTTAGTTGGAGGCAATTGTTGTTTCGAGCAAGCCATGGATTGATGCTTGTTGGTGGAAGGGGGAGTATAAACTTTACCATTCTATTTGGGAACCGCCTATAATGTGTGTAGCATGGAAGATATTGCCATCTCTTGGTTGTTATGTTGACAATGGAAGTATACCGCTCAAAATATTATTCACCTCTATTTCAAAACCGAGCTCTAGCACATCTACAAATCCCTGCTTCCCTCTGCGAAGGGCCTATCTATTTACTTTCATGTTGAGTCATCATCCTCTTATTAAAAAGCACCGGTTGGAGAGCACCGCTGTCATTTTCATTCATTACTGTTAGTTTACATTGAGTATGACTTGACTGGATCTTTTACCATGAATTACAATATCTAGTCAGTCCTTGATCTTTAAAGGTGCTCTGCATTTATGTTTTGCGATCTCAGAAAGGGCTGGCGAGATACCATCTTGTTATATCATATTATGATTGTTTTGAGAAAGTGTTGTCATCTGAGATTTATTATTATTGCTCGCTAGTTGATTATGCCATTGATATGAGTAAACTTGAGAATTAAGCGTTACTGTGAATGTGGTTAGTTATAATCTTTGCTAAAAACTTGAATGTTGGCTTTACATATTTATAACAACAAGAGCAAACAGAGTTTGTAAAAGTTTTTCTTTATCACTTTTAGTTTATCAACTGAATTTCTTGAGGACAAGCAAGGGTTTAAGCTTGGGGGAGTTGATACGTCTCTGTCGTATCTACTTTTCCAAACACTTTTGCTCTTGTTTTGGACTCTAACTTGCATGATTTGAATGGAACTAACCCGGACTGACACTGTTTTCAGCAGAATTACCATGGTGTTATTTATGTGCAGAAACAGAAGTTCTCGGAATGACCTGAAACTTCACGGAACAACTTTTCGGAAAATATAAAAAATCCTTGCAAAAGATGAAGGCCAGGGGGGCCACCACCTGTCCACGAGGGTGGGGCGCGCCTCCCCCCTAGGGCGCGCCCCCCTACCTCGTGGGCCCCCTGGAGCTCCTCCGACCTCAACTCCAACTCTATATATTTGGTTTCGGAGAGAAAAAATCAGAGAGAAGAATTCATCGCGTTTTACGATACGGAGCCGCCGCCAAGCCCTAAAACCTCTCGGGAGGGCTGATCTAGAGTCCGTTCGGGGCTCCGGAGAGGGGAATCCGTCGCCATCGTCATCATCAACCATTCTCCATCACCAATTTCATGATGCTCACCGCCGTGCGTGAGTAATTCCATCGTAGGCTTGCTGGACGGTGATGGGTTGGATGGGATCTATCATGTAATCGAGTTAGTTTTGTTAGGGTTTGATCCCTAGTATCCACTATGTTCTGAGATTGATGTTGCTATGTCTTTGCTATGCTTAATGCTTGTCACTAGGGCCCAAGTGCCATGATTTCAGATCTGAACCTGTTATGTTTTCATCAATATATGAGAGTTCTTGATCCTATCTTGCAAGTCTATAGTCACCCATTATGTGTTATGATCCATTAACCCCGAAGTGACAATAATCGGGTACTTAGCGGTGATGACTGTAGTTTGAGGAGTTCATGTATTCACTATGTGTTAATGCTTTGTTCCGGTACTCTATTAAAAGGAGGCCTTAATATCCCTTAGTTTCCGTAAGGACCCCGCTGCAACGGGAGGGTAGGACAAAAGATGGCATGCAAGTTCTTTTCCATAAGAACGTATGACTATATTCGGAATACATGCCTACATTACATTGATGAACTGGAGCTAATTCTGTGTCACCCTAGGTTATGATTGTTACCTGATGAACCGCATCCGGCATAATTCTCCATCACCGATCCATTGCCTACAAGCTTTCCATATATTGTTCTTCGCTTATTTACTTTTCCGTTGCTATTGCTATCATCACTACAAAATACCAAAAACATTACTTTTACTACTGTTACCTTTTGCTACTGTTACCACTATTATCATATTACTTTGCTACTAAACACTTTGCTGCAGATACTAAGTTTCCAGGTGTGGTTGAATTGACAACTCAGTTGCTAATACTTGAGAATATTCTTTGGCTCCCCTTGCGTCGAATCAATAAATTTGGGTTGAATACTCTACCCTCGAAAACTGTTGCGACCCCCAATACTTGTGGGTTATCACTTGTTGGGAGACAACCCAATATTTTCCTTGATGTTATTTAATAAATAATTTATCTAGCCTCTGTTTTGGTTGTGTTTTTGTGTTTAATTAGTGTTTGTGCCAAGTAGAACCATTGGGAAGACTTGGGGAAAGTCTTTTTAATCTTGCTGTAAAAAACAGAAACTTTAGCGCTCACGAGAATTGCTACCATTTTTATTTGGAAAGTGATATTTAGTTAATTCTTTTTTAATATGACTAATAGATAAATTCCTCATGTCCAGCAATTTATTTTAGAATTTTTGGGGTTCCAGATCTTGCGTTAGCTACAGATTACTACAGACTGTTCTGTTTTTGACAGATTCTGTTTTTTGTGTGTTGTTTGCTTATTTTGATGAATCTATGGCTAGTAAAATAGTTTATAAACCATAGAGAAGTTGGAATACAGTAGTTTTAACACCAATATAAATAAAGAATGAGTTCATTACAGTACCTTGAAGTTGTGTTTTGTTTTCTTTCGCTAACGGAGCTCACGAGATTTTCTACTTTAAGTTTTGTGTCGTGAAGTTTTCAAGTTTTGGGTAAAGATTTGATGGATTATGGAACAAGGAGTGGCAAGAGCCTAAGCTTGGGATGCCCATGGCACCCCAAGATAATCTAAGGAAACATAAAATCCAAAGCTTGGGGATGCCCCGGAAGGCATCCCCTCTTTCGTCTACTTCTATCGGTAACTTTACTTGGAGCTATATTTTTATTTACCACATGATATGTGTTTTGCTTGGAGCGTCTTGTATTATTTGAGTCTTTATTTGTTAGTTTTCCACAATAATCCTTGATGTACACACCTTTTGAGAGAGACACACATGATTCGGAAATTGTTAGAATACTCTATGTGCTTCACTTATATCTTTTGAGTTATATAGTTTTTGCTTTAGTGCTTCACTTATATCTTTTAGAGCACGTTGGTGTATTTGTTTTATAGAGATCATTGTTCTCTCATGCTTCACTTAGATTATTTTGAGAGTCCTACAAAACAGTGTGGTAAATTTCTTTAATTATGTTAGGCATTCAAGATTAATAATAAAATTTTCTTATGAGTGTGTTGAATACTATGAGAAGTTTGATACTTGATAATTGTTTTGAGATATGGAAATGGTGATATTAGAGTCATGCTAGTTGAGTAGCTGTGAATTTGATAAATACTCGTGTTAAAGTTTGTGATTCCCGTAGCATGCACGTATGGTGAACCGTTATGTTATGAAGTCGGAGCATGATTTATTTATTGATTGTCTTCCTTATGAGTGGCGGTCGAGGATGAGCGATGGTCTTTTCCTACCAATCTATCCCCCTAGGAGCATGCGCGTAATACTTTGCTTTGATAACTTGTAGATTTTTGCAATAAGTATATGAGTTCTTTATGACTAATGTTGAGTCCATGGATCATACGCACTCTCACCCTTCCACCATTGCTAGCCTCTCTAATACCGCGCACCTTTCGCCGGTATCATACACCCACCATATACCTTCTTCAAAACAGCCACCATAGCTACCTATCATGGCATTTCCATAGCCATTTCGAGATATATTGCCATGCAACTTGCCACCATTCCGTTTATTATGACACGCTCCATCATTGTCATATTGCTTCGCATGATCATGTAGTTGACATTGTATTTGTGGCAAAGCCACCGTTCATAATTGTTTCATACATGTCACTCTTGATTCATTGCATATCCCGGTACACCGCCGGAGGCATTCACATAGAGTCATATTTTGGTCTAAGTGTTGAGTTGTAATTGTTGAGTTGTAAGTAAATAAAAAAGTGTGATGATCATCATTTTTAGAGCATTGTCCCAAGTGAGGAAAGGATGATGGAGACTATGATTCCCCCACAAGTAAGGATGAGACTCCGGACTAAAAAAAAGAGGCCATAAAGAAGAGAGAAAAGCCCCAAATAAAACAAATGAGAGAAAAAAGAGAGAAGGGACAATGCTACTATCCTTTTACCACACTTGTGCTTCAAAGTAGCATCATGATCTTCATGATAGAGAGTCTCCTATGTTATCACTTTCATATACTGGTGGGAACTATTCATTATAGAACTTGGCTTGTATATTCCAATGATGGGCTTCCTTAAAATGCCCTAGGTCTTCGTGAGCAAGCGAGTTGGATGCACACCCACTTAGTTGTTTTTGTTGAGCTTTCATATACTTATAGCTCTAGTGCATCCGTTGCATGGTAATGCCTACTCACTCACATTGATATCTATTAATGGGCATCTCCATAGCCCGTTGATACACCTAGTTGATGTGAGACTATCTTCTCCTTTTTGTCTTCTCTACAACCACCATTCTATTCCGCATAGTGCTATGTCCATGGCTCACGCTCATGTATTGCGTGAAGATTGAAAAAGTTTGAGAACACCAAAAGTATGAAACAATTGCTTGGCTTGTCATCGGGGTTGTGCATGATTTAAATACTTTGTGTGGTGAAGATGGAGCATAGCCAGACTATATAATTTTGTAGGGATAACTTTCTTTGGCCATGTTATTTTGAAGAGACATAATTGCTTAGTTAGCATGCTTGAAGTATTATTATTTCTATGTCAATATTGAACTTTTCTCTTGAATCTTTCGGATCTGAATATTCATACCACAATTAAGAGAATTACATTGAAATTATGCCAAGTAGCATTCCACATCTAAAATTCTATTTTTATCATTTACATACTCGAGGACGAGCAGGAATTAATCTTGGGGATGCTTGATACGTCTCCAACGTATCTATAATTTTTGATTGTTCCATGCTATATTATATCCTGTTTTGGACATTATTGGGATTTATTATACACTTTTATATTATTTTTGGGACTAACCTATTAACGGGAGGCCCAGCCCAGAATTGTTGTTTTTGCCTATTTCAGAGTTTTGCATAAAAAGAATATCAAACGGAGTCTAAACGGAATGAAACCTTCGGGAACGTGATTTTCGGAACGAACATGATCTAGAGGACTTGGACCCTACGTCAAGCAATCAACCAGGAAGGCACGAGGTAGGGGGCGCGCCCTCCACCCTCATGGGGCCCATGTTGCTCCACCGACGTACTCCTTCCTCCTATATATACCTACGTACCCCCAAACTACCAGATACGGAGCCAAAACCCTAATTCCACCGTCGTAACTTTCTGTATCTACGAGATCCCATCTCGGGGCCTTTTCCGGAGCTCCACCGAAGGGGGTATCGATCACGAAGGGCTTCTAAATCAACCCCATAGCCTCTCCAATGAAGTGTGAGTAGTTTACTTCAGACCTACGGGTCCATAGTTATTAGCTAGATGGCTTCTTCTCTCTTTTTGGATCTCAATACAAAGTTCTCCCCCTCTCTTGTGGAGATCTATTCGATGTAATCTTCTTTTGCGGTGTGTTTGTTGAGACCGATGAATTGTGGGTTTATGATCAAGTTTATCTATGAACAATATTTGAATCTTCTCTGAATTCTTTTATGTATGATTGGTTATCTTTGTAAGTCTCTTTGAATTATCAGTTTGGTTTGGCCTACTAGATTGATCTTTCTTGCAATGGGAGAAGTGCTTAGCTTTGGGTTCAATCTTGTGGTGTCCTTTCCCAGTGACAGTAGGGGCAGCAAGGCACGTATTGTATTGTTGCCATCGAGGATAACAAGATGGGGTTTATATCATATTGCATGAGTTTATCCCTCTACATCATGTCATCTTGCTTAAATCGTTACTCTGTTCTCTTGAACTTAATACTCTAGATGCATGCTGGATAGCGGTCGATGTGTGGAGTAATAGTAGTAGATGCAGGCAGGAGCCGGTCTACTTGTCTCGGACGTGATGCCTATATACATGATCATACCTAGATATTCTCATAACTATGCTCAATTCTGTCAATTGCTCAACAGTAATTTGTTTACCCACCGTAATACTTATGCTCTCGAGAGAAGCCTCTAGTGAAACCTATGGCCCCTGGGTCTATTTTCCATCATATTAATCTTCCAATACTTAGTTATTTCCTTTGCCATTTATTTTACTTGCGTCTTTATTTCTCTTTATCATAAAAATACCAAAAACACTATCTTATCATATCTATCAGATCTCACTCTCGTAGGTGACCGTGAAGGGATTGACAACCCCTTTATTGCGTTGGTTGCAAGGAGTTTATTTGTTTGTGTAGGTGAGAGGGACTCGTGCGTAGCCTCCTACTGGACTGATACCTTTGTTCTCAAAAACTGAGGGACATACTTACGCTACTCTGCTGCATCACCCTTTCCTCTTCAAGGGAAAACCAACGCAGTGCTCAAGAGGTAGCAGATGGTATCTCGCTAGCCCTTTCTGAGACTGCAAAACATAAATGCAGAGCACCTCTGAAGTTCAAGGACTGACTAAACATTGTAATTCATGGTAAAAGAGATCCAATCACAATCATGCTCAATGTAAACTAATAGTAATGCATGCAAATGACAGCGGTGCTCTCCAACTGGTGCTCTTTAATAAGAGGATGATGACTCAACATAAAAGTATATAGATAGGCCCTTCGCAGAGGGAAGTAGGGATTTGTAGAGGTGCCATAGCTCGATTTTTGAAATAGAGATGAATAATATTTTGAGTGGTATACTTTCATTGTCAACATAACAACCGAGAGATTTCGATATCTTCCATGCTACACACATTATTGGCGGTTCCCAAACAGAATGGTAAAGTTTATACTCCCCCACCACCAACAAACATCAATCCATGGCTTGTCCGAAACAACGGGTGCCTCCAACCAACAACAATCCTGGGGGAATTTTGTTTGCAATTATTTTAATTTAAGCATGGGATTGGGCATCCCGGTAACCAGCCATTTTCTCGTGAATGAGGAGCGGAGTCCACTGCTCTTGAGAATAACCCGCCTAGCATGGAAGATATAGACAACCCTAGTTGATAAATGAGCTATTCAAGCATGCAAAGCAGAATTTCATTTGAAGGTTTAGAGTTTGGCACATACAAATTTACTTGGAACGGCAGGTAGATACCGCATATAGGAAGGTATGGTGGACTCATATGGAATAACTTTTGGGGCTTATTGAAGTGGATGCACAAGCAGTATTCCCGCTTAGTACAAGTGAAGGCTAGAAAGAGACTGGGAACCGACCAGCTAGAGAGCGACAACAGTCATGAACATGCATTAAAATTAATCAACACTGAGTGCAGGCATGAGTAGGATATAATTCAACATGAACATAAATATCATGGAGGCTATGTTGATTTTGCTTCAACTACATGCACGAACATGTGCCAAGTCAGGCCACTCGAATCGTTCAAAGAAGGATACCACCCTATCATACCACATCACAACTATTTCAATAGCATGTTGGCATGCAAGGTAAACCATTATAAACTCCTAGCTAATTAAGCATGGCATGAGCAATTATAATCTCTAATTGTCATTGCAAACATGTTTCATTCATAATAGGCTGAATCAGGAATGATGAACTAATCATATTTACAAAAACAAGATAGGTCCAGTTCGTACCAACTTCTCTCATCTCAATCAGTTCATCATATATCGTCATTATTGCCTTTCACTTGCACGACTGAACGGTGTGGATAATAATAATAGCGCACGTGCATTGGACTAAGGTGGAATCTGCAAGCATTCAATATAAGGGAGAAGACAAGGTAATATGGGCTCTTGGTTAGATCAACAATAATGCATATGAGAGCCACTCAACATTTTCATCAAGGTCTTTCCCTCTCGACCCCCAAAGAAAAGAAAAGAAACAAAACTATTTACACGGGAAAGCTCCCAACAAGCAAAAGAAGAACGAGAAATCTTTTGGGGTTTTCTTTTAATTATTACTACTACAGGCATGAAAAAGTAAATTGGCTAAAAGCTACAACTAATTTTTTTGTGTTTTTCTTAAGGTTTGTCAAACACACAAAAAGAATGCTTAAAAAGAAATTGAACTAGCATGGATGATACAATGAAAAAGTATGAGCACCGAAAACTGAAATGAGTGTGTGAACATGAATGTAATGTCGGTGAGGAATACGTACTCCCCCAAGCTTAGGCTTTTGGCCTAAGTTGGTCTATGTCCACGGCTCAAAGCCGCCCTCTCCGGTGTACGGAGGAGTGTCCTCTGGGTGCCACTAGTTGGCGATCTCCTCCGAATCCCACTGATAAACAGACTGACGGTAAGGATCAAGTGGTGGCTCTGGCTCAGGCTCTGGAGCTGATGTCAAGCTCCAGTATGCATGAACGGCCTCTCGCAAAACAAGGTATGTGCCTGAAAATATGTTAAACAAAGAGGGAGCAGGCAAGGTAATAATCTCAAAGTAATTTTTATCAAATATCAATCTATATTTAAGCATCTTCTTCTTATCCTTAACAATAAAATCATGTGCTACCATACTCTTGTAATCTAGAAAAATAGGGGGCAGCAACTTTTCCTCTTTCTCATAATGCCTAATAGGTATGTGAAAGTGTTCAGCAAGGCGCGAGGCAAAGATGCCTCCAAAGACGGGACCCTTTGTTCGGTTTAGATTTAATCGTTTAGCAGCAATAGCGCCTAAACTGAAAGTGGTATCACGAAACAAAGCATGGCGCAAAATAACAATATCCGGGGCACTAAGATTTCCACTGTTCCCGTGACCAATTAAGCATCTACTAGCAAATATTGCAAAGTAACGTAGAACAAGAAAATGTATGCTAGTAATTCTTGCATCGGAAACCTTCCTCGTTTCCCCTACAGTAATCATATCAATAAATCCCTCCACATCATTACGATGTGGTTCCTCTATGCTGCCCTCAAAGGGTATCTTACAGACCCGACAAAAATCATAAAGTGACATCTCCTTAACCTCATCATATAAATGAAAGTCCACTGAAGGTGGTGATTTCTTAGCATGAAAGTGAAAATTTTGCACGAAAATATTAGTGAGGAGGAGATATTGTTCACGCTGGTGGCGGAGGAAGTCGACGAGGCCTGCATTCTTAGCCAAATAATAAAAGTCCTCATAAATCCCGGCTGCTCTCAAGAACTCGTCACAAGGCCATTCGCACGGCCGAACCTCCGCAGTGCGAGGGAGATTATATTTGGGCTTCTTATTCTCTTCACTTTGCTTATCCTTCGAGCTTCGGCTCGAAGAGCCCCTCAACAATCTCTTCATCATTTCCTCTGAA
This sequence comes from Triticum dicoccoides, assembly GCF_002162155.2. Taxonomy (NCBI): domain Eukaryota; kingdom Viridiplantae; phylum Streptophyta; class Magnoliopsida; order Poales; family Poaceae; genus Triticum; species Triticum dicoccoides. Next base: position 140,501,237 of record NC_041390.1, read on the forward strand.
AGTTTTTTGGAAAAAAATTAGTAACTCAAAATAAAAGTGAACCAAACTCAACAAGATTGATAGCAACTACTCCCACAAGTGCCTATAGGCCATATCATGCAATAAAACTATTTTTTACCACATAAATTTGACATGCAAGCTCAAGAACAGGGTCACCTAAGCAGCAAAAATTTGCAATAAATAAAGCACTAGAACAAAACCTAATTGGTCATTGGAGGAGTTACATACCAAAGAACAATCCCCCAAAGCAGTTTTGTGAATGGAGCTTTGAGCAAGGAGATCGAAAATGGCAGCAAGATGAGCTAGAGCTTGGGTTTGAGCTAGTGGGTGATTTTTTCTGGAGGAAGACGAAGTGTGTGGGTGCTGGAATAAGTGGAGGGGGGCCATGTGGGGTCCACAAGGCAGGGGCGCGCCCCAGGGGGTGGGCGCGCCCTGGACCCTCGTGGCCAGGTGGTGGCTCCCCCTAGTGTGTTCTTAGTGCCAATAATTCTTAAATAATCTAGAAAAAATCATATTTCATTTTCAGGGCATTTGGAGAACTTTTATTTTTCAGGGTATTTTTTATTGCAAGGATAATTCAAAAACAGACAGAAAATACTATTTTTGCTATATTTAATCTAAATAACAGAAAATAAAAGGAGGGTACAGAGAGTTTTGCTTTCTAACTTCGTCCATCTCATGCTCATCAAAAGGAATCCACTAACAAGGTTGATCAAGTCTTGTTAACAAACTCTTTTCGAATAACATGAAACCGAAGAATTTTCGAATAACACTAGGTTACCTCAACGGGGATATGCACATCCCCAATAATAAGAATATCATATTTCTTCTTGACAGTAGGAAGAGGAAATTCAAAACCTCCAATAATAATCATTGGCATTTTTTCAATATAATTGATACTGTGGACTTGAGGTTGTTTCCTTGGAAACTGTACCGTATGCTCATTATTGATACGTCTCCAGTGTATCTATATTTTTTTTATTGTTCCATGCTATTATATTATCAAGCTTGGATGTTTTATATGCATTTATATGCTATTTTATATGATTTTTGGGACTAACCTATTAACCTAGAGCCCAGTGCCAGTTTATGTTTTTTCATTGTTTTAGAGTATCGTAGAAAAGGAAAATCAAATGGAGTCCAATTGACCTGAAACTTCACGGAACTTATTTTTGGACCAGGAGAAGCCCATGGAGTATCGGAGATGGACCAGGAGAGTCCCGGGCTGCCCACGAGGGTGGGGGGCGCGCCCACCCCCCTAGGCGCGCCCCCCTGTCTCGTGGACAGCCCGGAGATCCACTAACGTACTTCTTCCTCCTATATATACCCATATGCCCTAAAAACTTCGAGCAGCAGAATAGATCGGGAGTTCCGCCGCCAGAAGCCTCTGTAGTCACCGAAAACCAATCTAGACCCATTTTGGCACCCTGCCGGAGGGGGAATCCCTCTCTGGTGGCCATCTTCATCATCCCGGCGCTCTCCATGACGAGGAGGGAGTAGTTCTCCCTCGGGGATGAGGGTATGTACCAGTAGCTATGTGTTTGATCTCTCTCTCTCATGTTCTTGAGGTGGTATGATCTTGATGTATCGCGAGCTTTGCTATTATAGTTGGATCTTATGATGTTTCTCCCCCTCTACTCTCTTGTAATGGATTGAGTTTTCCCTTTGAAGTTATCATATCGGATTGAGTCTTTAAGGATTTGAGAACACTTGATGTATGTCTTGCATGGGATACCCGTGGTGACATTGGGGTATTCTATTGATCCACTTGATGTATGCTTTGGTGATCAACTTGCGGGTACTGCCCATGAACCTATGCATAGGGGTTGGCACATGTTTTCGTCTCGACTCTTCGGTAGAAACTTTGGGGCACTCTTTGAAGTTCTTTGTGTTGGTTGCATAGATGAATCTGAGATTGTGTGATGCATATCGTATAATCATACCTACGGATACTTGAGGTGACATTGAAGTATCTAGGTGACATTAGGGTTTTGGTTGATTTGTGTCTTAAGGTGTTATTCTAGTACGAACTCTATGATAGATTGAACGAAAATAATAGATTCATGTTATTTCACTAAGGACTCTTGAATAGATCGATCAGAAAGGATAACTTTGAGGTGGTTTTGTACCCTACCATAATCTCTTCGTTTGTTCTCCGCTATTAGTGACTTTGGAGTGATTCTTTGTTGCATGTTGAGGGATAGTTATATGATCCAATTATGTTATTATTGTTGAGGGAACTTGCACTAGTGAAAGTATGAACCTTAGGCCTTGTTTCAACGCATTGCAATACGGTTTGTGGTCACTTTTATCATTAGTTACCTTGCTGTTTTTATATTTTCAGATTACAAAAACCTATATCTACTATCCATATTGCACTTGTATCACCATCTCTTCGCTGAACTAGTGCACCTATACAATTTACCATTGTACTGGGTGTGTTGGGGACACAAGAGACTCTTTGTTATTTGGTTGCAGGGTTGCTTGAGAGAGACCATCTTCATCCTACACCTCCTACGGATTGATAAACCTTAGGTCATCCACTTGAGGGAAATTTGCTATTGTCCTACAAACCTCTGCACTTGGAGGCCCAACAACATCTACAAGAAGAAGGTTGTGTAGTAGACATCAATTACCATTAACATGAATCGTGACATTGCCTTTGTTGCAATAAATAACAGCCCCTGCAGTATTCAAAAAGGGTCAACCAAGAATAATAAACATACTATCGTCCACGGGAATATCAAGAATAACAAAGTCCGTTAAAATAGTAACGTTTGCAACCACAACAGGCACATCCTCACAAATACTGACAGGTATAGCAGTTGATTTATCAGCCATTTGCAAAGATATTTCAGTAGGTGTCAACTTATTCAAATTAAGTCTACGATGTAAAGAGAGAGGCATAGCACTAACACCAGCTCCAAGATCACATAAAGCAGTTTTAACATAGTTTCTTTTAATGGAGCATGGTATAGTTGGTACTCCTGGATCTCCAAGTTTCTTTGGTATTCCACCTTTAAAAGTATAATTAGCAAGCATGGTGGAAATTTCATCTTCCAGTATATTTCTTTTATTTGTAACAATATCTTTCATGTACTTAGCATAAGGATTCATTTTCAGCATATCAGTCAAACGCATACGCAAAAAGATAGCTCTAATCATTTCAGCAAAGCACTCAAAATCCTCATCATCCTTTTTCTTGGATGATTTAGGAGGAAAAGGCATGGGTTTCTGAACCCATGGTTCTCTTTCTTTACCATGCTTCCTAGCAACAAAGTATCTCTTATCATAACGTTGATTCTTTGATTGTGGGTCATCAAGATCAACAACAGGTTCAATCTCTACATCGTTGTCATTTCTAGGTTGAGCATAAACATGAACATCATCATTAACATTATCACTAGGTTCATGTTCATTACCAGATTGTGTTTTAGCATCACAAGTAGAAATATCATTGGGACTCTTAGGTGTGTCAACAACAGGTTTACTAGAAGCATGCAAAGTCCTATCATTTTTCTTTTTCTTCTTCTTAGAAGAACTAGGTACATCAACATTAGTTCTCTGGAAATCTTTCTCAATTCTCTTAGGGTGTCCCTCATGATACAAAGGTTCCTGAGTCATTTTACCCCCTCAAGTCACAACTCTAACAGCATTATCATTTTTCTTATTATTTAATTCATTGAGAAAATCATTCTGAGCTTTAAGTACTTGTTCTACTTGAGTGGTAACCATAGAAGCATGTTTACTAATAAGTTTAAGTTCACCTTTAACTCTATACATATAATCACTCAAGTGTTCAATCATATAAGCATTATGTTTCAATTGTCTACTAACATAAGAATTGAAGTTTTCTTGTTTAACAATAAAATTATCAAACTCATCCAAGCATTGGCTAGCAGACTTATAATGAGGAATATCACCTTCATCAAATCTATAGAGAGAATTTACCTTTACTACCTGTGTCGGGTTATCAAGACCATGTATTTCTTCAATAGGTGGTAAATTCTTAACATCTTCAGCTTTAATACCTTTTTATTTCATAGATTTCTTTGCCTCTTGCATATCTTCAGGACTGAGAAATAGAATACCCCTTTTCTTCGGAGTTGGCTTAGGAGTTGGTTCAGGAAGTGTCCAATCATTTTCATTACTCAGCATATTATTCAATAGCAATTAAGCTTGATCAACAGTTCTTTCCCTGAAAACACAACCAGCACAACTATCCAGGTGGTCTCTGGAAGCATCGATTAGTCCATTATAAAAGATATCAAGTATTTCATTTTTCTTGAGAGGATGATCAGCCAAAGCATTAAGTAGTCGGAGAAGCCTCCCCCAAGCTTGTGCGAGACTCTCTTCTTCAATTTGCACAAAATTATATATTTCCCTTAAGGCAGCTTGTTTCTTATGAGCGGGGAAATATTTAGTAGACAAGTAATAAATCATATACTGGGGACTACGCACACAACCAGGATCAAGAGAATTAAACCATGTTTTACCATCACCCTTTAATGAGAATGGAGACAACTTAAGGATAAAGTAATAGCGAGTTTTCTCATCATTAGTGAATAGGGTGGCTATATCATTCAATTTAGTAAGATGTGCCACAACAGTTTTAGATTCATAGCCATAAAAAGGATCAGATTCAACCAAAGTAATTAACTCAGGGTCGACGGAGAAATCATAATCCTTATCGGAAATACAGATAGGTGAAGTAGTAGCAAAAGCAGGTCATATTTCATTCTAGCATTCAAAGATTTTTCTTTCAGCTTAGCTAACAGTTTCTTAAGATCATATTTATTATTGCAAGCTAAAAAGTCTCCAGCAGTTTCTTCATCCATAACATAACCCTGAGGCACAACAGGCAACTCATATCTAGGGGGAGAATCTTCATCATCACTTTCATCAATATTATCAGTTTCAATAATTTCATTCTCTCTAACCCTAGCAAGTTGTGTATTAAGAAATTCACCTAGTGGCACAGTATTATCAAGCATAGAAGTAGTTTCATCATAAGCATCATGCAAAGCAAAAGTGGCATCATCAATAACATGCGACATATTAGAATGAATATCATGTGTAGGTGTCGCTAGTTTACTCATAACAGAAGGTGAATCAAGTTCAGAGCTAGATGGCATTTCCTTACCTCCCCTCATACTTGAGGGAAAAATCTTGGTTCTTTCATATTTCAAGTTCCTCATAGTGATCAACAGATATAAATCCCAAGTGACTCAAAGAATAGAGCTATGTTCCCCAGCAACAGCGCCAGAAAATAGTCTTGATAACCCACAAGTATAGGGGATCGCAATAGTTTTCGAGGGTAGAGTATTCAACCCAAATTTATTGATTCGACATAAGGCGAGCCAAAGAATATTCTCAAGTATTAACAGTTGAGTTGTCAATTCAACCGCACTTGAAAGACTTAATATCCGCAGGAAAGTATTTAGTAGCAAAGTAATATGGAAGTAACGGTAACGGTGGCAAAGGTAATAGTAATAGTTTTTGTAGTGATTGCAACAGTGGCAGTGGAAAAGTAACTAAGCAAAGATCAACATGTGAAAAGCTCGTAGGCATTGGATCAGTGATGGATAATTATGTCGGATGCGATTCCTCATGCAACAGTTATAACATAGGGTGACACGGAACTAGCTCCAGTTCATCAATGTAATGTAGGCATGTATTCTGAATATAGTCATATGTGCTTATGGAAAAGAACTTGCATGGCATCTTTTGTCCTACCCTCCCGTGGTAGCAGGGTCCTATTGGAAACTAAGATGCCTTAATATCCCTTAGTTTCCTATAGGACCCCGCTGCCATGGGAGGGTAGGACAAAAGATGTCATACAAGTTCTTTTCCATAAGCACGCATGACTATATTCGGAATACATGCCTACATTACACTGATGAACCAGAGCTAGTTCTGTGTCACCCTATTTTATAACTGTTGCATGAGGAATCGCATCCGACATAATTATCCATCACTGATCCAATATCTACGAGCTTTTCACATATTGATCTTTGCTTAGTTACTTTATCGTTGCTATGGTTACAATCATTACAAAACCAATACTATTACTTTTGCCACCGTTACTGCTGCTTCCATAATACTTCGCTACTAAATACTTTGCTGCAGATATTAAGTCTTTCAGGTGCAGTTGAATTGACAACTCAACTGTGAATACTTGAGAATATTCTTTGGCTCCCCTTATGTCGAATCAATAAATTTGGGTTGAATACTCTATCCTCGAAAACTGTTGCAATCCCCTATACTTGTGGGTTATCTGATCATAATCAAATTCAACAATATAGCTATCACATAAAATATTCTCAACACGATCCACATGCATGCAAAGTTGACACTCTTCCAAAATAGTGGGATTAACATTAACTAAAGTCATGACCTCTGCAAACCCACTTTTATCAAAAAATTCATAAGATTGAACATTCTCCAAATATGTGGGGTCTAAAGTTGACACTCTTCCAAACCCACTTTCAATAATATTGCAAACACTATTATAAATATTATATTCATTATGGGGCTTAAATAATTTTTCAAGATCATAAGAAGAATCACCCCAATCATGATCATTGCAACAAGTAGTGGACATAGCAAAACTAGCATCCCCAAGCTTAGGGTTTTGCATATTATTAGCACAATTGGCATTCATAGAATTTATAATAACATAATTACAATCATGCTTTTTATTCAAAGATCTATCGTGAATCACTTCATAAAGCACTTCATCACAATTTTCAGATTCACGAATTTCAAACAAAACCTCATAAAGATAATCTAGTGCACTCAACTCACTAGCAATAGGTTCATCATAATTGGATCTCTTAAAAAGATTAGCAAGAGGATGAGGATCCATAACAATAGATATTTAGCAAGCGAAGACGCAAGCTAATAGAAGGCACATGGTAACATGAGCAAACAGAAGGACGAACATAAGAGGGCGAATAAAATAGCAAAGGTGAAGTGGGGGAGAGGAAAACGAGAGGCAAATGGAAAATAATGTAATGCGAGGGAGAAGAGTTTGTGATGGGTACTTGGTATGTCTTGACTTGAGCATAGATCTCCCCAGCAACGACGCTAGAAATCCTTCTTGCTACCTCTTGAGCATGCATTGGTTTTTCCTTGAAGAGGAAAGGGTGATGCACCAAAGTAGCGTAAGTATTTCCCTCAGTTTTTGAGAACCAAGGTATCAATCCAGTAGGATATAACACGCAAGTCCCTAGTACATGCACAAACAATCAAGAACCTCGCAACCAACGCGATGAAGGGGTTGTCAATCCCTTCACGGTCACTTACGAAAGTGAGATCTGATAAAGATAATAAGATAAATATTTTTGGTATTTTTGTTGTATAGATTGGAAAGTAAAGATTACAAAATAGTAAACGTGATGCGATAATAAAAGAGATGCAATATAATAAGAAAGAGACCCGGTGGCCATAGGTTTCACTATTGGCTTCACTCATGATAGCAAGTATTACGGTGGGCGAACAAATTACTGCCGAGCAATTGATAGAAAAGTGCATAGTTATGAGAATATCTAGGCATGATCATGAATACAAGCATCACGTCTGTGTCAAGTAGACCAAAACGATTCTGCATCTAGTACTATTACTCCACACATCGACCGCTATCCAGCATGCATCTAGAGTATTAAGTTCATAAGAACAAAGTGTTAGGGAACGTAGCAGAATTTTAAAATTTTCTACGCATCACCAAGATCAATCTATGGAGTCATCTAGCAACGAGGGAGAGGGGAGTGCATCTACATACCCTTGTAGATCGCGCTCGGAAGCATTCAAGAGAACGGGGTTGATGGAGTCGTACTCGTCGTGATCCAAATCACCGATGACCTAGCACCGAACGGACGGCACCTCCGAGTTCAACACACGTACGGTTGGGAAGATGTCTCCTCCAACTTGATCCAGCAAGGGGGAAGGAGAGGTTGATGAAGATCCAGCAGCACGACGGCGTGGTGGTGGAAGCAACGGTGATCTTGGCAGGGCTTCGCCAAGCTCAGGGAGAGGGAGGAGTGTCGGGAGGGAGAGGGAGGCGCCAGGGGCTATGGTGGAGCTGCCCTCCCTCCCCCCCCCACTATTTATAGGACCCCTAGGGGGGCGCCGGCCCTAGGAGATTGAATCTCCAAGGGGGGGCGGCGGCCAAGGGGGGTGGAGTGCCCCCCAAGCCAAGTGGGGCGCCCCCACCCCTAGGGTTTCCAACCCTAGGTGCAGGGGAGGCCCATGGGGGCGCACCAGCCCATCTGGGGCTGGTTCCCCACCCACTTCAGCCCATGGGCCCTCCGGGATAGGTGGCCCCACCCAGTGGACCCCCGGGACCCTTCCGGTGGTCCCGTTACAATACCGATTACCCCGAAAACCTTCCCGATGGCCGAAACTTGACTTCCTATATATAAATATTCACCTCCGGACCAATCCGGAGCTCCTCGTGACGTCCGGGATCTCATCCGGGACTCCGAACAACTTTCGGGTTACCGTACTAATATCTCGACAACCCTACCGTCACTGAACCTTGAGACACGCAGACATGACCGAGACGACTCTCCGGCCAATAACCAACAACGGGATCTGGATACCCATGTTGGTTCCCACATGCTCCTCGATGATCTCATTGGGTGAACCACGATGTGGAGGATTCGATCAATCCCGTATACAATTCCCTTTGTCAATCGGTGCGTTACTTTCCCAAGACTCGATTGTCGGTATCCCAATACCTCGTTCAATCTCGTTATCGGCAAGTCACTTTACTCGTACCGTAATGCATGATCCTGTGATCAACCACTTGGTCACATTGAGCTCATTATGATGATGCATTACCGAGTGGGCCCAGAGATACCTCTCCGTCATACGGAGTGACAAATCCCAGTCTCGATTCGTGCCAACCCAACAGACACTTTCGGAGATACCTGTAGTGTACCTTTATAGTCACCTAGTTACGTTATGACGTTTAGCACACCCAAAGCACTCCTACGGTATCCGGGAGTTGCACAATCTCATGGTCTAAGGAAATGATACTTGACATTCAGAAAAGCTATAGCAAACGAACTACACGATCTTTGAGCTATGCTTAGGATTGTGTCTTGTCCATCACATCATTCTCCTAATGATGTGATCCCGTTATCAATGACATCCAATGTCCATAGTCAGGAAACCATGACTATCTTTCGATCAACGAGCTAGTCAACTAGAGGCTCACTAGGGACGTGTTGTGGTCTATGTATTCACACATGCATTACGATTTCCGGATAACACAATTATAGAATGAACAATAGACAATTATCATGAACAAAAAATATTATAATAACCATTTTATTATTGCCTCTAGGGCATATTTCCAACAGTCTCCCATTTGTAGTAGAGTCAATAGTCTAGTTACATTGTGATGAATCGAACACGCATGCAGTTCTGGTGTTGATCATGTTTTGCTCTAGGGAGAGGTTTAGTCAATGGATCTGCCACATTCAGGTCCGTATGTACTTTACAAATATCTATGTCTCCATTTTGAACACTTTCACGAATGGAGTTGAAGGGACGCTTGATATGCCTGGTCTTCCTGTGAAACCTGGGCTCCTTGGCAAGGGCAATAGCTCCAGTGTTGTCATAGAAGAGAGTCATCGGGCCCGAAGCATTGGGTATGACTCCTAGGTCGGTAATGAACTCCTTCACCCAGATTGCCTCTTGTGCTGCCTCCGAGGCTGCCATGTACTCCGCTTCACATGTAGATCCCGCCACAACGCTTTGCTTGCAACTGCACCAGCTTACTGCCCCACCATTCAAAATATACATGTATCCGATTTGTGACTTGGAGTCATCCAGATCTATGTCGAAGCTAGCATCGACGTAACCCTTTACGACGAGCTCTTCGTCACCTCCATAAACGAGAAACATATCCTTAGTCCTCTTCAGGTACTTCAGGATGTTCTTGACCGCTGTCCAGTGTTCCATGCCGGGATTACTTTGGTACCTTCCTACCAAACTTACAGGAAGGTTTATATCAGGTCTGGTACACAGCATAGCATACATGATAGACCCTATGGCCGAGGCATAGGGGACAACACTCATCTTTTCTCTATCTTCTGCCGTGGTCGGGCATTGAGCCGTGCTCAATCTCGTACCTTTCAATACAGGCAAGAACCCCTTCTTTGACTAATCCATTTTGAACTTCTTCAATATCTTGTCAAGGTACGTACTCTGTGAAATACCAATGAGGCATCTCGATCTATCTCTATAGATCTTGATGCCTAATATATAAGCAGCTTCTCCAAGATCCTTCATTGAAAAACACTTGTTCAAGTAGGCCTTTATGCTTTCCAAGAATTCTATATCATTTCCCATCAACAGTATGTCATCCACATACAATATGAGAAATGCTACAAAGCTCCCACTCACTTTCTTGTAAATGCAGGCTTCTCCATAAGTCTGTGTAAACCCAAACGCTTTGATCATCTCATCAAAACGAATGTTCCAACCCCGAGATGTTTGCACCAGCCCATAAATCGAGCGTTGGAGCTTGCACACCTTGTCAGCATTCTTAGGATCGACAAAACCTTCCGGCTGCATCATATACAATTCTTCCTTAAGGAAACCATTAAGGAATGTCGTTTTGACGTCCATTTTCCATATCTCATAATCATAGAATGCGGCAATTGCTAACATGATTCGGACGGACTTCAGCTTCGCTACGGGTGAGAAAGTCTCATCGTAGTCAACCCCTTGAACTTGTCGATAACCCTTAGCGACAAGCCGAGCTTTATAGATGGTCACATTACCATCCACATCTGTCTTCTTCTTAAAGATCCATTTATTTTCTATGTCTCGCCGATCATCGGGCAAGTCAGTCAAAGTCCATACTTCGTTTTCATACATGGATCCTATCTCGGATTTCATGGCTTCCAGCCATTTGACAGAATTCGGGCCCGCCATCGCTTCTTCATAGTTCGAAGGTTCGCCGTTGTCTAACAACATGATTTCCAAGACAGGGTTGCCGTACCACTCTGGTGCGAAACGTGTCCTTGTGGACCTACGAAGTCCAGTAGCAACTTGATCTGAAGTTTCATGATCATCATCATTAACTTCCTCTCTAGTCGGTGCAGGCACCTCAGGAACATTTTCCTGAGCTGCGCCACTCTCCGGTTCAAGAGGCTATACTTCATCAAGTTCTACTTTCCTCTCACTTACTTCTTTCAAGAGAAACTCTTTCTCTAGACAGGATCCATTCTTGGCAACAAAGATCTTGCCTTCGGATCTGAGGTAGAAGGTATACCCAATAGTTTCCTTAGGGTATCCTATGAAGACGCATTTTTCCGATTTGGGTTCGAGCTTTTCAGGTTGAAGTTTCTTCACGTAAGCATCGCATCCCCAAACTTTTAGAAACGACAGCTTAGGTTTCTTCCCAAACCATAATTCATACGGTGTCGTCTCAACGGATTTTGACGGAGCCCTATTTAAAGTGAATGCGGCAGTCTCTAAAGCATAGCCCCAAAATGACAGTGGTAGATCGGTAAGAGACATCATAGATCGCACCATATCTAATAGAGTGCGATTACGACGTTCGGACACACCATTACGCTGAGGTGTTCCAGGCGGCCTGAGTTGTGAAACTATTCCACATTTCCTTAAGTGCGTGCCAAATTCATGACTCAAATAATCTCCCCCACGATCTGATCGCAAGAACTTGATTTTCCTGTCACGTTGATTCTTAACCTCACCCTGAAATTCCTTGAACTTTTCAAAGGTCTCAGACTTGTGTTTCATTAAGTAGACATACCCATATCTACTCAAGTCATCAGTGAGGGTGAGAACATAACGATAGCCACCGCGAGCCTCAACACTCATTGGACCGCACACATCAGTATGTATGATTTCCAATAAGTTGGTTGCTCGCTCCATTGTTCCAGAGAACGGAGTCTTGGTCATTTTTCCCATGAGGCATGGTTCGCACGTGTCAAATGATTCATAATCAAGAGACTCCAAAAGTCCATCTTCATGGAGTTTCTTCATGCGTTTGACACCAATGTGACCAAAGCGGCAGTGCCACAAGTATGTGGGACTATCATTATTAACCTTACATCTTTTGGTATCACACTATAAATATGTGTAACATCACGTTCGAGATTAAATAAGAATAAACCATTGACCAGCGGGGCATGACCATAAAACATATCTCTCATATAAATAGAACAACCATTATTCTCGGATTTAAATGAGTAGCCATATCGTATTAAACAAGATCCTGATACAATGTTCATGCTCAAAGCTGGCACTAAATAACAATTATTGAGGTTTAAAACTAATCTTGTAGGTAAATGCAGAGGTAGCGTGCCGACGGCGATCACATCGACCTTGGAACCATTCCCGACGCGCATCGTCACCTCGTCCTTCGCCAGTCTCCGCTTATTCCGCATCTCCTTTGGTGTTGCCAGCCTTCTTGTCCGGTAAGTACTTGGGGCAGTTCCGCTTCCAGTGACCACTTCCCTTGCAATAAAAACACTCAGTCTCAGGCTTGGGTCCATTCTTTAGCTTCTTCCCGACAGCTTGCTTACTGGGCGCGGCAACTCCCTTGCCATCCTTCTTGAAGTTCTTTTTACCCTTGCCTTTCTTGAACTTAGTGGTTTTATTCACCATCAACACTTGATGTTCCTTTTTGATTTCTACCTCCGCTGATTTCAGCATTGAATATACCTCAGGAATGGTCTTTTCCATCCCCTGCATATTGAAGTTCATCACGAAGCTCTTGTAGCTCGGTGGAAGCGACTGAAGGATTCTGTCAATGACCGCGTCATCCGGGAGATTAACTCCCAGCTGAGTCAAGCGGTTATGCAACCCAGACATTTTGAGTATGTGCTCACTGACAGAACTATTTTCCTCCATCTTACAGCTGAAGAACTTGTCAGAGACTTCATATCTCTCGACCCGGGCATGAGCTTGGAAAACCATTTTCAGCTCTTGGAACATCTCATATGCTCCGTGTTGCTCAAAACGCTTCTGGAGCCTCGGTTCTAAGCTGTAAAGCATGCCGCACTGAACCAGGGAGTAATCATCAGCACGGGACTGCCAAGCATTCATGACATCTTGGTTTGCTGGGGGTGGTGCTTCACCTAGCGGTGCTTCAAGGACATATGCTTTCTTGGCAGCTATGAGGATGATCCTCAAGTTCCGGACCCAGTCCGTATAGTTGCTACCATCGTCTTTCAGCTTGGTTTTCTCTAGGAACGCGTTGAAGTTGAGGACAACATTAGCGTGGGCCATTTGATCTACAAGACATATTGTAAAGATTTTAGACTAAGTTCATGATAATTAAGTTCATCTAATCAAATTATTTAATGAACTCCCACTCAGATAGACATCCCTCTAGTCATCTAAGTGATACATGATCCGATTCAACTAGGCCATGTCTGATCATCACGTGAGACGGACTAGTCATCATCGGTGAACATCTTCATGTTGATCGTATCTTCTATACGACTCATGTTTGACCTTTCGGTCTTCCGTGTTCCGAGGCCATGTCTGTACATGCTAGGCTCGTCAAGTCAACCTAAGTGTTTTGCGTGTGTAAATCTGGCTTACACCCGTTGTATGCGAACGTTAGAACCTATCACACCCGATCATCACGTGGTGCTTCGGAACAACGGACCTTAGCAACGGTGCACAGTTAGGGGGAACACTTTCTTGAAATTATTGTGAGGGATCATCTTATTTTTTCTACCGTCGTTCTAAGCAAATAACATGTAAAACATGATAAACATCACATGCAATCAAATAGTGACATGATGTGGCCAATATCATTTTGCTCCTTTTTGATCTCCGTCTTCGGGGCGCCATGATCATCATCGTCACCGGCATGACACCATGATCTCCATCATCGTGTCTTCTTGAAGTTGTCTCATCATCTATTACTTCTACTACTATGGCTAACGCTTTAGCAATAAAGTAAAGTAATTACATGACGTTTATGTTGACATGCAGGTCATAAATAAATAAAGACAACTCCTATGGCTCCTGCCGATTGTCATACTCATCGACATGCAAGTCGTGATTCCTATTACAAGAACATGATCAATCTCATACATCACATATATCATTCATCACATCCTTTTGGCCATATCACATCACACGGCACATGCTGCAAAAACAAGTTAGACGTCCTCTAATTGTTGTTGCAAGTTTTTACGTGGCTGCTATAGGTTTCTAGCAAGAACGTTTCTTACCTACGCCAAAACCACAACGTGATATGCCAATTTCTATTTACCCTTCATAAGGACCCTTTTCATCGAATCCGATCCGACTAAAGTGGGAGAGACAGACACCCGCCAGCAACCTTATGCAACTAGTGCATGTCAATCGGTGGAACCAGTCTCATGTAAGCGTACGTGTAAGGTTAGTCCGGGCCGCTTCATCCCACGATGCCGCCAAATCAAGATAAGACTAGTAACAGCAAGCAAATTGACAATATCCACGCCCACAACTGCTTTGTGTTCTACTCGTGCATAGAAACTACGCATAGACCTAGCTCATGATGCCACTGTTAGGGAACGTAGAGGAATTTTAAAATTTTCTACGCATCACCAAGATCAATCTATGGAGTCATCTAGCAACGAGGGAGAGGGGAGTGCATCTACATACCCTTGTAGATCGCGCGCGAAAGCGTTCAAGAGAACGGGGTTGATGGAGTCGTACTCGTCATGATCCAAATCACCGATGACCTAGCGCCGAACAGACGGCACCTCTGCGTTCAACACACGTATGGTTGGGAAGACGTATCCTCCAACTTGATCCAGCAAGGGGGAAGGAGAGGTTGATGAAGATCCAGTAGCACGACGGCGTGGTGGTGGAAGCAACGGTGATCTCGGCAGGGCTTCGCCAAGCTCAGGGAGAGGGAGGCGCCAGGGGCTAGGGTGCAGCTGCCCTCCCTCCCCCCACTATTTATAGGACCCCTAGGGGGGCGTCGGCCCTAGGAGATTGAATCTCCAAGGGGGGCGGCGGCCAAGGGGGGTGGAGTGCCCCCCAAGCCAAGTGGGGCGCCCCCACCCCTAGGGTTTCCAACCCTAGGCGCAGGGGAGGCCCATGGGGGGCGCACCAGCCCATCTGGGGCTGGTTCCCCTCCCACTTCAGCCCATGGGGCCCACCGGGATAGGTGGCCCCACCCGATGGACCCTCGAGACCCTTCCGGTGGTCCCGGTACAATACCGATTACCCCAAAAACCTTCCTGATGGCCGAAACTTGACTTCCTATATATAAATCTTCACCTCCGGACCAATCCGGAGCTCCTCGTGACGTCTGGTATCTCATCCGGGACTCCGAACAACTTTCGGGTTACCGTACTAATATCTCGACAACCCTACTGTCACTGAACCTTAAGTGTGTAGACCCTACGGGTTCGGGAGACACGCAGACATGACCGAGACGACTCTCCGGTCAATAACCAACAGCGGGATCTGGATACCCATGTTGGCTCCCACATGCTCCTCGATGATCTCATTGGATGAACCACGATGTCGAGGATTCGATCAATCCCATATACAATTCCCTTTGTCAATCGGTACGTTACTTGCCCGAGACTCGATCGTCGGTATCCCAATACCTCGTTCAATCTCGTTACCGGCAGGTCATTTTACTCGTACTGTAATGCATGATCCTGTGATCAACCACTTGGTCACATTGAGCTCATTATGATGATGCATTACCGAGTGGGCCCAGAGATACCTCTCCGTCATATGGAGTGACAAATCCCAGTCTCGATTTGTGCCAACCCGACAGACACTTTCGGAGATACCTGTAGTGTACCTTTATAGTCACCCAGTTACGTTGTGACGTTTGGCACACCCAAAGCACTCCTACGGTATCCGGGAGTTGCACAATCTCATGGTCTAAGGAAATGATACTTGACATTCGGAAAGCTATAGCAAACGAACTACACGATCTTTGAGCTATGCTTAGGATTGGGTCTTGTCCATCACATCATTCTCCTAATGATGTGATCCCGTTATCAATGACATCCAATGTCCATAGTCAGGAAACCATGACTATCTTTCGATCAACGAGCTAGTCAACTAGAGGCTCACTAGGGACGTGTTGTGGTCTATGTATTCACACATGCATTACGATTTCCGGATAACACAATTATAGCATGAACAATAGACAATTATCATGAACAAAGAAATATAATAATAACCATTTTATTATTGCCTCTAGGGCATATTTCCAACACAGAGTAATGCATTAGGCAAGATGACATGATGTAGAGGGATAAACTCAAGCAATATGATATAAACCCCATCTTTTTATCCTCGATGGCAACAATACAATACATGCCTTGGTGCCCCTACTGTCACTGGGAAAGGACACCGCAAGATTAAACCCAAAGCTAAGCACTTCTCCCATTGCAAGAAAGATCAATCTAGTAGGCCAAACTAAACCGATAATTCGAAGAGACTTGCAAAGATATCAAATCATGCATATAAGAATTCAGAGAAGAACCAAATATTGTTCATAGATAAACTTGATCATAAATCCACTATTCATCGGATCTCGGCAAACACACCGCTTGTCGTGGAATTGTCACGGCAGATGTCGTTAGTGTCAGGACTTAGTCGCGAGGCCAACGCATCTATGTGGTAGCTTGAGAGGGGTTGAGCGGGACGAGAGACACGATGTTTTACCCAGGTTCGGCCCCTCACGGTGGAGGTAAAAGCCTACATCCTGCTTCATTGATATTGATGATGATGATCACGGTTACAAGAGTGCTCTATTTTGAGAGCTATTGTCTAAACCTAACTTGTCCAACTTGTGGAACTTGTGAATCTTCTCCCTTTTGGGGAGCCCTACCCCTCCTTATATATGTTGGAGGGGCGGGTTACATGTAGAGTCCTATTAGGATTAGGACTAGTCTATCTCTAATACAAACCGAATACAAGTCCAGGTCTTAACTCCTTGTAAGATAAATGTTCCTCATGCCTTTCCTCTTAAATCGGCCCACCATTAACATAAACCGGCATGCTGGGCCTTGGGCCTTGTCATCCGTCCGGAACACGCGTCGGGTCACCAATGAGTCTTCAGGCTCATGAATCATCATACCAGTGAACCGCCAGACACGTAAACCGCCAGACATGTAAACCGCCAATCACGTAAACCGCCAATCCTCTGGCGGTTTACCAATGAAACACCTAGTCCGGCCGAGTTATACTTCCGGGCGGTTTACGCCGTGGGGTATATCCCCGACATTAGCCCCCAAGTTTAGCTTGGATTTATTCATGGTAAACTTATGCTGCAAAATAAACACAAGAACAAATTTGACAGGTTATGCTCTGGGTTAAGAATTTTTGTAAACCGGTACCTGATCATCCTTAAGTCCTTGTTATTTCCACCTTCTGGGAAATCCGGGTCAACAGACCAGCTTCATAATCAATTTGCCGACATTGGTTTGTCACCGAGAAATATTGTGAAGAATAACTCCTTTGACTCAGCTCCCAAAGCGCCGGTTTAAGAAATATGGGTCTGAAAATACTTATCTGATTTTCAGCCGGTTTGAAGATGTAAAACTTGCCGGTTTAATATTACCAAAATGGTCGGTTTATAAATATTGATGGCGCCGGGTCATAATTGTTGTCGACACCGGGTCATGTAATTGATCTTCCTGATTTGCTCAAAACTGAAGATGTTCCTCCTTTATATGCATAATACCTATAGCCCCCAAGTCTTAAGAGGAGAACATAGTGATAACTTAAGACTTGCTCCAATAAGTGTTTCAACCTTGAAGAAATCCGATTAGTTCATCTCAATCATATAAACTGAATACTCCATATATGTAGCCCCCAAGTGCCGGGTTGTCATGCTTGCAGCAACCTGGGACTTGTAATTGCTTATAAAACTTCAATCAGTGTAGCCCCCAAGGGCCGGCTCAATAAGATAATATTGAGCTGGGACTTGATATATTCTTCAATGAAAATAACATCACATGATGTAACCCCCGTCATGGGGCTTGAACCCACGTCCACAAGGTCAAGAGCCTTGTGCTTTACCAACTGAGCCGTGGATCCTTCAATAATAGATGAAAATCTGTGTACCTTGAATTGTTGACATGAGCAATTGGTAGCCCCCAAGGGCCGGCTCATTATAATATGATGAGTCGGATCTTCAATAAGACTAGTAAAAATGACTTTGCATTAGCCCCCAAGTGTCATGATGCATGCTTGCAGTGACATGAGACTTGCATGTAATCTTGATTTGAATAATGTAGCCCCCAAGTGCCGGGTTGTAAGCCTGCAGCGACTCGGGACTATTCCTTGAATTGTAGAATAAATCATATATATTGATAATATGATAGCCATTGCGCTAAAGCGACTTTGAAAACCTTAATCATAATACTGGTTATTGATAACCATAATAAAAATCCAGCCATGTTGGCTATTTGAATAATATACCCAATGATTTATAAGCGCATAATTCCAATGGCGCAATCCAAATATATACTGGCGAATTATAGTCCAAAGCCAGGCCGGTTCAATAAACACCGGTGATTTGTAATTATGCTTTATTCAACCTGTTTCTGCATACAACAAGTTTAAAGTGTCCTAGCGGTTTACCGCCGGACGGGTCATAACGCCCAACATATAACCCAGGTTTATAACCAAGGCTGCACTTAAGAATAATCAAATATGAAATAGATCATACCTGTGACATTGAATCACATCGTTGGTTTACCAACTTTTTTTTAGTAAGGGTGATAACCCAAATCTTGAGTATGATAACTCCTTCCATATTGTGCCGGTTTATGATAAAACCATACCGGGTTGTGATAAACACCGGTTTAACCATATATAATACTGGCGACTCATAGTCAAACCAGACCGGGCTGGTAGTCTCCGGATTATAATTTGATCGTGTACTGACAACTTGTAGTTGAAAGCCGAGCCGGGTTGATAAACACCGGTTTACTCCACAATAGGATGGTAACAGAAAATCAAACCGGGCAGATAGCCTCCGGATTAAGATTTGACCGTGTTTAGTCAATTTGTAATTTGATAGTCGAACCGGTTTAAGAATTGTCGGTTTAAAAAATGCAACAAAAGAAATAATTATCAAAACAAAATTTCAAGCAAAGGTAATGATAAAACCATTTGCAAAAAGAGGCTTATTGAGCTGATCAGATGGCGTTACCATGGTCGGACACGACCAAGCTCCCGATAGGTGTAGCTCTGGTTCAAGTCAGCCAGGTCCCCAAATGAAACCGTGGCATTTATGCCGATCAAGTGGCATGGCAATGGATCGGGTTCGACCAAGCCCCCAAGTGATTCTATGGCCTTAGGCCGATCAAGAGGCATGACTGGTTCAGACGTGACCAAGTCCCCAAGTGATCTGGTGGCTCTCGCCTATCAAGAGGTATTGCATTGGTTCGGACACGACCAAGCCCCCAAGTGATATAACATGATGCTTTTGAAAAGCTAACTCAAGGGGTAAAACGGAGGCCACTTTAGAACAGAACAGCTCCGTGTAACCACGCATGATGTAAAAGAACAGAGACCCCGCTTTATGAAGCAGAAGCCCCCATGTGATCAATAATATGTCAGGCCAGTAAGGCGGGATACCCATGTTTGAACCGCGCATCATGGCAGCAGGTCCTCTTTGGCAATTTTTAACTTTTTGCAAGAGATAAATTCTTCTTGAACCGGATATTGAGAGCTTCAAAGCTTTGTGGGAGACATCTTTCCCTTGAATCGGATTTTAAACCGGAATCTTCATTTTTAGCCGGAAATTTTCTGACGACCTTTAAACTCGAATTTGCGAGAAGTTAATTCCTTTTTGAACCGGAAATTCTTAAACCGGATTTGAGAGCTTCAGAGCTTTGTCGGAGAACAAATTCCCCTTGTACCGGATTGTAAACCGGAATCCTTTTCTGATGACCCGAAACTTCTTCATTGAGCCGGGATTTTGTAACTATCATATACTTTCTAATCCGAAAATCTTCTGACAGCACGATGTGAATCCGGGACCGGATTATCTTTCCCTCCAACGTATTGGGGTTCTTGACTTCACTGAAAACCGGCAACGTTTGCTAAGTCATATCATTGTAGCCCCCAAGTCTCAAGGTGACTCGAGGAGTTGGCTTGAGATTCTCCATATTTGACCGTGATAAAAACCGGCATAACTTGTATATCATTGGTGTTGATAGCACGATGTGAATCCACAGAAGGTTGAGGTGACTGCGGCGGGTTATAAATGATCATGTATGAGCCGTGTCAGCAACTCGGCCAATGCTTCCTTCCAACTGGCGATTTGAAGTTAACCAAACTGTATGGCGGCGACTTGTGCGCCTACCCATTGAACCATCCAGTGCAGACGGCGGCTGATAATATATGATAATTTACCTCCAATTTGTTGGAAGAAAACCGGGCTTCCCAAGTAGTGACTTGCTCATAGTCAATAAACAGTTCATCCAGACAAGTACGGCCCGGTATGTTAATGTAGACCAGGCCGCGAGAGACGGACGACAAAGACGACCGCAGCATCAGAGGCGGCTCAGACAGATAAGTCGGCCGCGGCATTATACGTCGGTGCGGACGGGAGAATCGGCCGCAGCGTTGTAAACCGGCACGCACGCGTGAACCGGCTGCGAGAGCGGACGGGTGAGTCGTTCACGGAGTTGTAAGCTGGTGCAGATGCGTGAGTCAATCACAGGCGCAGTCCCGGCTAATTGATGTAGACCGGGCTATACGGGCGGCAGCTTGTACGCGTCCATTCACCGTGTAATGTGGCGCGGACGACCACCGGGCAGGACGTTGCCAGCGCGTACTCCATACCCATGGTATAAACCATGTTTTATAATGAATAATTGTCCTGCATATCATAATATCCGGTCCAAAGTAATTGTTCCCTTGATAAAAACAGTATATACCAAGAAACTAGATTTAGATGGATATCACCTGATGTTTTTTGTTCGGACAACGGATGATCTGTCCATCGCGACAGAGGCGGTCTAGGCTGGTCGGCGACTCAATATGGTCCCGGTGGTTCAAGCAGAAACCCTCCGGGTTATTCTCCAGGTCTTTAAACGCCCGGCACGGGCGGTGCAGATGTATACGTTGCCTCCGACGCCGGTGCACGAGGACCGGATCATACCTTGGCCATGAGTCCGTTGACCTGTGTATAGCATAACATACCGTGAAAAAAGCTTTGGATGATACTTAATTATACCAGTAAAACTTTAGAAAAATAGCACCTGATTTGTTCGTATGGCAGATGATCCATATATAAATTTGGGAGTGAAGCGCGGCAGAAGAGGCAGGCAAGCCGGCAGGCGTAGCGGTGAAATGCCGTGGTGAGGTCAGCGGAAACGCGGCCAGCCCGTGACTTTGGCGACTTGGAGCAGAGGACGGCTTCAGGTCGTAGCTACTCCTCCCTTTTTTTATCTCGAGGTGCGGCAGAACCAGCGCGGGCGGGTCACGTGCCGCCGGCAGGCGGACGGCAGCTTGAATCCGGGCACGGCCCGATGCAGCGATCGAGGTCGGCCGATGGGGGCAGCTTGTAGGCGAGGCCATGGAGATGGCGGTTCAACGGCAGACTACGTGCAGCTTGGCGTGTCGATACGGAGCCGGTCCGGGGTGGCGCAGGAGGCCAGGCGCTGCGCAAACAGCGATAGCAGAGTCCAAGTCGTGGTGGATTTGACCGATCCACATTGGGTCGCTGTTGTTTCCTTCCCCTTTTTTTCCTGACGATGATCTGGCAGCAGCACTTGATCTCTTCTGACTCGGATGGATGCAGTAGCCGAGGGGAAAAGGACATCTGATCTAGTAGTACTATTCAAGTAGCGCTGGCCCTTTTCCCAAAAAAGAACAGTTGATGATGGATTTCACGTGGCATGGTACTAGTTTAAGTAGTACTAGTCTAGTACTTTTGATTTGGTCTTTATTGGACCGTTAGTAGATGTTTGCACGTACGTGCGCTGGCTCCCCCGTATAAACGGCAATCGGACAGCGAAGTACTTTGAACCAGTCTCGGTTTCGCCGGTTTGCACGGCCGTTCCGGCGGAAATCAACTTTACTTGGACCGGCGGATCAATAGGTCACGTGCAATGGCGCGCACGGAATCCTAGCTTCTTTCGATCTCATGTACTACCGGCTCCAAAGTTTAATCATGTTCCTGATCACAAAATAACAAACTTGCCGGTTCTTTCTCATCCGACGAAATTGCGAGCTCGTCGATCCCTAGATGAGATCCCTTCAAGAACTCAACACCATCGTGCGCTAGCCCCACGGTGGGCGCCAACTGTCGTGGAATTGTCACGGCAGATGTCCTTAGTCAGGACTTAGTCGCGAGGCCAACGCATCTATGTGGTAGCTTGAGAGGGGTTGAGCGGGACGAGAGACACGATGTTTTACCCAGGTTCGGCCCCTCACGGTGGAGGTAAAAGCCTACATCCTGCTTCATTGATATTGATGATGATGATCACGGTTACAAGAGTGCTCTATTTTGAGAGCTATTGTCTAAACCTAACTTGTCCAACTTGTGGAACTTGTGAATCTTCTCCCTTTTGGGGAGCCCTACCCCTCCTTATATATGTTGGAGGGGCGGGTTACATGTAGAGTCCTATTAGGATTAGGACTAGTCTATCTCTAATACAAACCGGATACAAGTCCAGGTCTTAACTCCTTGTAAGATAAATGTTCCTCATGCCTTTCCTCTTAAACCGGCCCACCATTAACATAAACCGGCATGCTGGGCCTTGGGCCTTGTCATCCGTCCGGAACACGCGTCGGGTCACCAATGAGTCTTCAGGCTCGTGAATCGTCATACCAGTGAACCGCCAGACACGTAAACCGCCAGACATGTAAACCGCCAATCACGTAAACCGCCAATCCTCTGGCGGTTTACCAATGAAACGCCTAGTCCGGCTGGGTTATACTTCCGGCCGGTTTACGCCGCGGGGTATATCCCCGACACCGCACAAGAATATTACATCGAATAGATCTCCAAGAACATCGAGGAGAACTTTGTATTGAAGATCAAAGAGAGAGAAGAAGCCATCTAGCTAATAACTATGGACCCGAAGGTCTGTGGTAAACTACTCACACATCATCGGAGAGGCTATTGTGTTGATGTAGAAGCCCTCCATGATCGATTCCCCCTTCGGCAGATCGCCGGAAAAGGTCCCCAGATGGGATCTCACGGGTAGAGAAGGTTGCGGCGGTGGAAAAGTGGTTCCGTGGCTCTCCTTGATGTTTTTAGGGTATAAGAGTATATATAGGCGAAAGAAGTACGTCGGTGGAGCTATGAGGGGCCCACAAGGGTGGGGGCACGCCTACCCCCATGGGCCCGCCCTCCTGCCTCGTGGCCGCCTCGTTGTGTCTCTGACTTCCACTCCAAGTCTCCTGGATTGCGTTTGTCCCAAGAAAGATCCTCGCGAAGGTTTCGTTCCGTTTGGATTCCGTTTGACATTCCTTTTCTGCAAAACACAGAAATAGGCAAAAAAACAGAAACTAACACTGGGCCTCCGGTTAGTAGGTTAGTCCCAAAAATAATATAAAAGTGCATATTAAAGCCCATTAAACATCCAAAATAGATAATGTAATAGCATGGAACAATCAAAAATTATAGATACGTTGGAGACGTATCACGGTCAGGGTGACGGGGATCCGGCGGATCCGGGTGGCAGCGGGCCGGATCCGGCCGGAGGCGAAGCCGTAGGGCGGAGGAGGCCGGGCGTGGCCGACGTGATCCGACACCGGCGAACTCCAAGGCGGCAGTGGGAGCGCGGCAAAGCGGCGCTGGCGGCGGAGGCAGCAGCGGATGCGGGCGAGGCGGCAGGTGGCGGCGCGCGGTGCACGGGCCGAGTGGGCCTGCGACGCGCGGTGGTGGCGGCCACACGTGGCGAGCCATGCTTCGTTCGGGCATGGCGGCGGACGCATCCGGCGTCGTCCGGACGTGTCCGGCACGGAGGGAGAGGTGGAGCTAGGGTTTGGACCTAGAGTTGGACGGAGGAAATTTACAGGTAGGGGAGCTAGGAGATTCCAAATAAGTTGTGTTTTTCGCCCATACGATCATGATCCAATGACGGAGAGCATGGATGGGGTCTAGATGGGCTAGTGGGCTGTTTTGGAGGGGTGTTGGTCTGCAATGAGAGAAGGGTGTTTGCGGTTACCCGGTTAACCATTGGGGCATCAAGGGACCTCCAAATGGAATGAAATTTGATAGCCGGCCTACCAGTGATGTACCAAGGCCACTTGACGAATCTCAGTCCATTCCGAGAACGTTTTTCTCCTGCTCATGAAACGAGATTTGAGAGGTGCAACAGGTGCATGTGTGAGTGTCGGATTCCGAAACGGACAATGGGGAAAATGAGCGGATGCATGAGACGAACACGAATGCACATGATGACATGAGATGAAGTGCATGACGTGAACAAAATGCAAAACGAGGAACAAAAACCCAGCCACGAAGGATATAACATATCACATAGCTGGAAATGGCAAGAGTTGGAGTTACAATTATGGAATGTTACATCCGGGGCGTTACAACTTTACGACTTAGAACCGGGACTTCAAAAATGTTTTGAATGCCACGGAGCATATGTGATGTTCCAAGAGCTGAAATTGGTATTTCAGACTCATGCCCGTGTTAAGAGGTATGACACCTCTGACAAGTACTTTGCCTACAAGATGGATGATAATACCTCAGCTAGTGAGCATGTCCTCAGAATGTCTGGGTACTACAATCGCTTGAATCAAGTGGGAGTTAATCTTCCAGATAAGATAGTGATTGACAAAGTTCTCTAGTCACTATCACCAAGTTACTAGAACTTTGTGATGAACTATAATATGCAAGGGATAACAAAAAACGATTCCCAAGCTCTTCGCGATGCTGAGATTGACAAAGGTAGAAATCAATAAATAGCATCAAGTGTTGATGGTTAACAAGACCACTAGTTTCAAGAAAAAAGGGCAAGGGAAAGAAAGGGAACTTCAGGAAGAATGGCAAGCAAGTTTCCGCTCCCATGAATAAGCCCAAAGCTAGACCCAAGCCTGAGACTAAGTGCTCATACTGTAAAGGGAATGGTCACTAGAAGCGGAAGTGCCCGAAATATTTGGCGGATAAGAAGGATGGCAAAGTGAACAAAGGTATATTTGATATACATGTTACAGATGTGTACTTTACAATGTTGATAGTAAGAGCAACTCCAATGGGGTGACCCATTTCGTCCGCCTGCATCCGTTTGGGTCGGCGCGGACAAAAGTGGTGGCCCAACGCGCTGACCCAAACGGACGTGCATCCGTTTTTCGTCCGTGGCGACCCATTCCACGCCCATTTTTGAGTCGGATTTGCGTCGGCACAGACATGAGACGAACGCGCGCGCGCCTACTCCTCTCCCCGGGCCCGCCTGTCGGTGCCAGCCACAACCATTTCCACCCATTTTCCCAAAAACGCTCCCGCCAGCGCGCGCCCCCCGCCCCCAACCAGCGATGGAGGACACCATCGACCTCGACCTCGACGTCGCCGTCGGCCTCGCCTCCCTCGCCTCGTCCAGCGCCGTCGCCCCCTCCGGGAAAGGCAAGCCTCGTGCCCCGCGCAAGACCATCGCGGCGACCAAGCCGAAGAAGGTGCTGACGCCCGAACAACGGGCAAGAGGAAGGGCCGGAGGCATGCCGCGGATGCAAGGGATGAGGCCGCTGCACAGGCCGCCGCCGCCGCCGCGTAGCAGGAGTTCACCAACACCCGCGTCGCTGCTGTAACGAGGGAGGCGCTTTACATGCTTGGGGTAAACCCTAGCCAGCACCACCTCGTCCAAGCCACCGTCGCCGCGGCTAGCACCGGCTCGTTGGCATTTCCTTGGATGGTGATGCCCGACTCACCCCGCGCATTGGCTTGCAACCCGGTCCCCGGCTTCCACGTCTACCCGTAGGCCTCCCGCCTCTCCGGGGAGTGCTCACCCGACGTGAGTGTGGTCGCGCCTTCCACACCCGCGCCTGCGCCCATCGGCCTCGACGCCACCCTGGTGGTCGGTAGCTCGTCGTCCGGCGGCGCGAGGAAACGCGCGCGACAGACGCCGGCCGGCGGTCTCCCGGACGCCCGCAACCTGTTCGAGGAAATGTCGTCCGCCGTCGACGAGGACTACATGCAACACCTCATCTTCGAGGGTGGTGCGCCGGGCGCTGGCTACGATCCTGAGGAGACACAAAGCCAGGACGGCCGCGGGGAGTTCACGTCGGCCGCTGGCTATGATCCCTATCAGGCGGCCTTCATGCGTGATCAGGTCGGCGTCGACCTGGACGGCTTCCCCCTCGACCACGAGTTCCCGGACGACTATGGGCTAGAGGAAGAGGATGAGTGCGACATCGAAGTGGAGCCTTTGTTCGAGGACGAGCTCGTCAACCAAGCCGCCGGGCCGAAGCCGAAGCGCAAGAGCAAACGCACGAAGGCGTACACAGCTGCCGAGGACAAGCTTCTATGCGAGTGTTGGTGAGACATTGGACAAGACCCAAAGACGGGCGCTGAGCAAAAGCATTCAACCTTTTGGACTCGTGTGCACCGCGGGTTTCATGAGCGCAAGAAGTTTCCACCCTACCAATTTGTGAGCACGCGCGGGTGGGTCTCCATTTCCAAGCGGTGGAGGGTAATCCAAAAAGAGTGCAACAAGTTTTGTGCCACCCTTGAGAGCGTCAAGGCCCGCCCCGTGAGCGGCATCGGCGTGCAAGACATGGTATGATAGCAAGCAAGTCGGCCTCTTTTGTGCCATCAAGATCATTTTTTTACGTCTTCATTTGGTATCACTTGCCCATATGCTTGCATGGAAACATTTTGTAGGCATTTCAAGCTTTGGAGGCATTCAAGGTTCAACACAATGGCAAGTGCTTCAACCTCTCTAATTGCTATCGTGTCATCAAGGACAAAGAGAAGTTCAAGGTACAATATGCTGCACTCAAGGCACGTGGGGGGAAGGGCGCCGTGGAGGATGTGGGGGAGGGCGAGCTGGAACGGTCGCGGGGGAAGACCAACTCCAAGAAGGAGGACAAGTGAGATGCGGCCACCAACACCTTGATCGCAAGCATGGACGGCATGATGAATAAGAAGGACTCAAGGGAGGAGGAGCGCCGGCGTTTCAAAGAAGAGCAAATGAGCGCTTTCATGGAGATCCAAAGGAGGAGGCTTGAGCTTGACGCCGAGAAGCAATCCAAGATGTTCGAGCTCGAGGCCGAGAAGCAAGCGAATATGCTAGAGATTGGGGCCGCCAACGCCAAGACAAAGGCGAAAGAAGTGGCTCTTGCAAGCATGATGACCGGGGTGGAGATCATGAAGGTGGATCTCAACGCCTTGTCACCAAGGAAAAGGCCGTGGTTCGAGAAGATGCAGGCCGACATGCTCAAGTTCCAGGACGACTGATCTATGGCGTCGAGGGCCATCTTTTTGTATGCCGGCAGGTGTGCCGGCATGACCACGGGAGCCACGGTGGCGTGGTCGAACTCCAAGTCCCACCATTTTTTGCGTGCTGTCATGTGTGCCGGCCGGCTGGCGAGCGAGTGCGCCAGCAGGAACTGTGGTATTTTCTGAAGCCGGCATTGTATGCCGGTACTGGCATGGTGCCGGCATGAGACATGGCCACTGGCATGATCGGCCGCGGGCCTTTTTTAATTCAAAAGTTGAATGCGTACATGAAATGGGTCGGCGCATTGGGCGCATTGCCGACCCAAATGCAAAACTGGACGGCCGCCGGGCGGGCGGCCGACCCAAACGGACAAAAAGCGGACAAATGCGCCGTCCGTTTGGGTCGCCCCATTGGAGTTGCTCTAACCCCTGGTTATTTGATACCAGTTCAGTTGTTAAGATTAGTAACTCGAAGCGGGAGTTGCAGAATGAATAGAGACTAGTTATGGGCGAAGTGACGATGGGTGTTGGAAATGATTCCAAGGTTGATATGATCACCATCGCACACTCCCTCTACTTTCGGGATTAGTGTTGAACCTAAATAAATGTTATTTTGTGTTTGCGTTGAGCATGAATATGATTGGATCATGTTTTTGCAATACGGCTATTCATTTAAATCAAAGAATAATTGTTGTTCTATTTGCATGAATAAAACCTTCTATGGTCATACACTCAATATAAATGGTTTATTGAATCTCGATCATAGTGATATGCATATTCATAATATTGATGCCAAAAGATGCAAAGTTGATAATGATAGTGCAACATACTTGTGGCACTGCCGTTTAGGTCATATTGGTGTAAAATGCATGAAGAAACTCCATGCAGATGGGCTTTTGGAATTACTTGATTATGAATCATTTGATACTTGCGAACCATGCCTCATGGGAAAGATGACTAAAACTCCGTTCTCCGGAACAACGAAGCGAGCTAATGACTGATTGGAAATAATACATACCGATGTATGCGGTCCGATGAGTATTGAGGCTTGCGGCGGGTATCGTTATTTTCTTACCTTCACAGATGATTTAAGCAGATATGGGTATATCTACTTAATGAAACACAAGTCTGAAACATTTGAAAAGTTTAAAGAATTTCAGAGTGAAGTGGAGAATCACCGTAACAAGAAAGTAAAGTTTCTACGATCTGATCGCGGAGGCGAATATTTGAGTTATGAGTTTGGCCTTCGTTTAAAACAATGTGGAATAGTTTCACAACTCACGCCACCTGGAACACCACAGCGTAATGATGTGTCCAAACATTGTAACCGTACTTTATTCGATATGGTGCGATCTATGGTGTCTCTTACCGATTTACCACTATCATTTTGGGGTTATGCATTAGAGACAGCTGCATCACGTTAAATAGGGCACCGTCTAAATCCGTTGAGACGACACTGTATGAACTGTGGTTTGGCAAAAAACCTAACCTATCATTTTTAAATTTTGGGGTTGCGATGCTTATGTGAAAAAGCTTCAGCCTAATAAGCTCGAACCCAAATCGGAGAAGTGCGTATTCATACGATACCCAAAAGAAACTGTTGGGTACACCTTCTACCATAGATCTGAAGGCAAGATCTTTGTTGCCAAGAATGGATCCTTTCTAGAGTAGGAGTTTCTCTCGAAAGAAGTGAGTGGGAGGAAAGTATAACTTGATGAGGTAATTGTACCTTCTATCGAATTGGAATGTAGCTCATCACAGAAAACCGTTTCCGTGATGCCTACGCCAACTAGAGAGGAAGCTAATGATAATGATCATGAAACTTCAGATCAAGTTACTACCGAACCTCGTAGGTCAACCAGAGCACATTCTGCACCAGAGTGGTACGGTAATCCTGTCCTGGAAATCATGTTATTAGACCATGGCAAACCTACGAACTATGAAGAAGCTATGATGAGCCTAGATTTCGATAGATGGCTTGAGGCCATGAAATATGATATAGGATCCATGTATGAGAACAAAGTGTCGACTTTGGTGGACTTGCCCAATGATCGGCAAGCCATTGAGAATAAATGGATCTTCAAGAGGAAGACGGACATTGATGGCAGTGTTACTGTCTACAAAGCTCGACTTGTCGCGAAAAGGTTTTCGACAAGTTCAAGGTGTTGACCACGATGAGATTTTCTCACTCCTAGCGATGCTTAAGTCTGTCCGAATCATGTTAGCAATTGCCACATTTTATAATTATGAAATCTGGCAAATGGATGTCAAAATTGCATTCCTTAATGGATATCTTAAAGAAGAGTTGTATATGATGCAACCAGAAGGTTTTGTCGATCCTAAAGGTGCTAACAAAGTGTGCAAGCTCCAGCGATCCATCTATCACTACAAAAAGAGACACATCCGTGACATTTTGGGCTGAACGAAATTTTTTTCTGTCATACATATGACACTTCTATGACAATAATTGTGACAAAACCCGATATCATCATAGATGTGGTGGGCTCCTACTTCTATGACGAAAAATCATGATAGAAAATGGGATTTTCATCTTGGGCGGGCCGGAGACGTAGTTGCATGACATTCTTTGGGCCGTCCATGACGGAAAAAACCATGGTCGAAGCGAGGGGGAGGAAAATTTCGGGGAGTTCTCGGTTACGGTGGGAGGTCGGGGGCCGAGCGATGCGCGTTTCTCGTACACGTACGCGCGTGTGTGCGAGGCGTTGGCTCTAACTGAACCCGAGCGAGGCGTTGGGCTCTAACTGAACCCGAGCAATTGCACTGCAGGCTACGCGTTATTGAACCCGAGCGATCGATCGATGGATGTTAACTAAACCCAATCGAGCGATTCCTTCGCCTACTGTTGCTAACTGAAGTCGATCGATGCTGCCTCTGGGATGAATAGTGAGTGTTGCGGGGGGTTTGATGAACAGTGAGTGGTGGCGTTGCCTCTGGATGAACAGGACCCCGTGATGTGGTGGAGGGCTGGATGAACAGTAGACGGTGGAGGGGTGCCCGTGGAGGGGTGGTTGAACAGGACCCCGTGGTGTGGAGGGCTGGATGAACAGTAGACGGTGGAGGGGTGCTCGTGGAGGGGTGGTTGAACAGTAGCCGGTGGAGTAGCACGCGGTGGAGGTTGGATGAACAGGAGCCCGTGGAGGCTAGAGGAGGTCGACGGTAGCCCGTGGAGGCTGGAGGAGGTCGACGGTGGAGATGAACAGTATCTCGTGGAGTCCCGTTTTGCGGTACGCCACACCCCTCCCGATGAACAGGACCCCCGTTTCAACCGTAGGAGGTCCGTTTCGTCCGTTTTGCGGTACGCCACACCCCTCCCGATCAACAGGACCCCCGTTTCGACCGTAGGAGGTCCGTTTCCTCCGTTCTGCGGTACGCCACACCCCTCCTGATCAACAGGACCCCCGTTTCGACCGTAGGAGGTCCGTTTCCTCCGTTCTGCGGTACGACAGGCGTCGTTTCCATCGCCTGTTCCGTCCAAGCCCTCCCGATGAACACGACCACGCATTCCGTTCCGACCCAGCCGGTTGGCTCCCATGCGTTCCATTGCCTCCCGATGAACACGACGCATTCCGTTGCCTCCCGATGAACACGACGCATTCCGTTGCCTCCCCATGAACACGACGCATTCCGTTGCCTCCCCATGAACATGACGACAACGCTGTTTCTCCGTTCCGACCCAGCCATGTGCACGAGCCCTGGCCGTACGTATGCGCGAGTAGGCATTTGAGACCCCACCCGTATGTACACATACGTGGCCGTATTTTATTTCTTGCACCCTGGCCGCTGTACGTACGTGTACATGCTACGTGCGCGCCTCTACTACGACATGTACGCGCCTCTACTACAACACGTGCGTGCCTCTACATCCACCAGTATATATGTACGTACACGTTCGCGACCAGCATGACAACGCTATGTACGCTTCGACCAGGTGGGTCCTGACTATCAGGCACTTCCTTGCCTGCGAAGATGTAGCTGGTGGGTCCCAACAGTCAGGGGGGTGAATCATTTTTTTTGCCCGGACGCACTTCCTTGCGTGCGAAGATGTAGCTGGTGGGTCCCAGCAGTCAGGGGCAAGTGTTTTTTTCGCGAAATACGGTGGCCTGTCCGGTGGGTCCCCGCTGTCAGGTGGAGGAATAATTATTTTGCACGTAATAAGGAGGCACTTCCTTGCTGCGGCCATGGACCCAGCTGTCAGCCTCTCCACGTACAGTCCATGTCCGATGGAAGCCGTTCCTTGACCACATTGACCACGCCGCACCGAGAGCACCAGGGCGGTGGGCGACAGCGAGGCCTAGGAAGGGGACAACACGGAGCCGGGGAAGACGCCGAAGTGGACGCCCATGCGTAGAGGAGTACGAGGGTTCACTGGTTCACTGCGGTGTGAGGCTGCTGTAGTCGCAGAATAACAGGGGGGTGGGTGATTAGAGGGATGGCCTAGCCAGCGGTGGGAGTAGTAGGGGCGGTGAGGCCTCCGCCGCATCGCAGCCGGCCATGGGAGGCAGGAGCACGAGGCACGACCGGCGCTGGTTTGGGCGGCTGGAGCAAGAAGACCAGAGGTTGAAGAAGCAGTACGGCCGTTGGATGGATATCGTACGGTCACTGGAGCTAGAATCGTGCATATTGACTAAGTTGACAAAGCCCTCTGTCCCCGTCAACTTAGTAGGCCCACAAGTCAGCCTGCCACTATACTGGGTCCCAGCTAACAGGGGGAGTATTCATTTTTTGTGTGTAATAAGGAGGCACTTCCTTGCGTTCAAAGATATAGCTAGTGGGTCCAAGCTGTCAGCGGCGGTAATGTTTTTTTCGCGAAATACAGAGGCCCTTCCGGTGGGTCCCTGATGTCAGGTGGAGGAATCATTATTTTGCGCGTAATAAGGAGGCATTTCCTTGCGTGCGGCCGTGGACCCAGCTGTCGGCCTCTACACATACGGTCCACTTCAGATGCATGTCGGTCGTTGACCACGTTGACCAGGCCGCACCGAGAGCACCAGGGCGGTGGATGACGGCGAGGCCTAGTAAGGGAACAACACGGGGGCAGGGAAGACTCGGCAGTTGTTTCCCACGCGGGGGGAAGTACGACTGTACGAGGGTTTACTGGTTCGTCTGCCGTCGCCGGAGAATAACAGCAGGTGTGGGTGAGTAGAGGGATGGCTAGGCCAGCGATAGGAGTACGGTGGGGCAGTGAGGCCTGCACGGCAGCACAGCCGGACGCAGGGAGGAGGGAGCAGGCAGTCCGACCGGCGCTTGTTTGAGCGGCTGGAGCAGGAAGAGCAGAGATTGAAGAAGCACGACAGCCGTTCGATGGACATCCAATAGTCACTGCTTGTGCGTCAACCTTTTTTTAGGAAAGCCTCAAATCTGTGGAAAACTGCATACAGCCCATCTGCCATTATTTCTAATAATTTATAACCCATTTGCTAATTCTTAAGGTTTTTTTGGAGCCCATATTCTTTTTGTTAGCATTACAGCCCATATTGTGGCCACGATTAAAAAATTATACGAAATTTTGCATGTTTCGGTGCGGTCTGAACTGTTTTTAATCCCGAAATTTTGACTCACATTCAAACTAATTTTAAAAATAAATGTATATCAATATAAAATCCAACAAATTCTCCACGCATAAAAATTAATTTAATTTAAAATCTCAAAATGAAAAAAAAAGATATTTGAAACTAACTGCCGATTTGATGTGTTTTAAAATTGTACAACCCATTTCTCATTACTGATGGGCCATTTTCTCGGCCAGCCGAATGAAAGGTCTCCTCGTCTTGAAAGATTTGCAGCCCAACAGGCTTGACAAAGCGACTTACTTGGCATATCACAAAAAACTAGGTTGTAGCCGTGGACCCAGCTGTCAGCCTCTCCACGTACAGTACTCTTCCGATGGAAGTCGTTCCTTGACCACGTTGACCACGCCACGCGGAGAGCACCACGGGGGTGGACGACGGCGAGGCCTAGGAAGGGGACGACGCGGAGCCGGGGAAGACGCGGCAGAGGAAGCCCGCGCGGAGAGGAGTACGAGGGTTCACCGGTTCGGCTGCGGTGTGAGGCTGCCATCGCCGCAGGTCTTGGCCAGCGGTGGGAATAGTAGGGGGCGGTGAGGCCTCCGCGGCAGCACAGCCGGCCACGGGAGGCAGGAGCATGCGGCACGACCGGTGCTACTTTGGGCGGCTGGAGCAAGAAGACCAGAGGTTGAAGAAGCACTACGGCCGTTGGATGGACATCGTACGGTCACTGGAGCTAGAATCGTTCATATTGACTAAGTTGACAAAGCCCTTTGTCCCCGTCAACTTAGTAGGCCCACAAGTCAGCCTCCCACCAAGGTGGGTCCCAGGTAGCCGGGGGAGTATTCATTTTTTTGTGCGTAATAAGGAGGCACTTCCGGTGGATCCAAGCTGACAGCGGGGGGAACGTTTTTTTCGCAAAATACGGTGGCCCGTCAGGTGGGTCCCAGCAGTCAGGGGGCAAACGTTTTTTCGCAAAATATGATGGCCCGTCCAGTGGGTCCTTGCTGTCAGTTGGAGGAATCATTATTTTTCGTGTAATAAGGAGGCACTTACTTGCTGCGGCCGTGGACCCAGCTAAGACTCTCCACGTACAGTATACTTCCGATGGAAGTCGTTCCTTGACCATGTTGACCTCGCCGCGTTCCATTGCATGCATGTGTCCATGGGCGTGGTGCGTCCCCACTGTCAGCCTCTCACGTACAGTCATCTTCCGATGACTCTCGGTTGTTGACCATGTTGACCACACCGTGCCGAGCGCACCCAGACTGGAACGACCTGGAGATGGGGAAGACGGGGCAGTGGAGTCGCAGATGGAGAGGAGTGGGAAACTTCACTGGTTCGGGTGCGCGGCAGCACAGTCGCGGTGCCGCCCACGGGAGACAGGAGCAAGAACAGAGGTTGAAGAAGGAGCACGGCTGTTGGATTAACATCCAACGATCCAGCTACTAGAATCATTTGTTGATTAAGTTGACAAAGCCGTGCATACACGTCCGCTTAGTAGGCCCACAAGTCAGTCACCAAATCTGACGGGTCCCAGCTGTCAACGGGATGAATAATTTTTTTCGCAAAACAAGGAGGCACTTCCTTCCGTGCGAAGATACAGCCGGTGGGTCCCAGCTGTCAGGTGGAGGAAACATTTTTTCCAGCTTAATAAGGAGGAACTTTCCTTGCGTGCGACCATGGACCTTGTGGGTCCCAACCGTCAGGCTCTCCACATATAGTCCTCTTCCGATGACTCTCGTTTTTTGACCACGCCGCACCGAACGCAGCGAGGCGGTGGACGACGGCAAGGCCCTGGACGGGAACGACTCAGAGATGGGAAAACGCGGTAGTGGAGTCGCAGATTGAGAGGAGGAGAAGGGTTATAACTGGTTCTGTTGTGGCGTGGGGCTGTAGTCTGTGGAGAATAACAGGAGGTGTCAAGGGGTGGAGGGATAGCCTGGCCGACGGTGGGGTAGCGCTTTGCAGTGATGCGCGCTAAGCAGAGCCGCTAGCCGCCGAAGGCCGGACCAAGCGGTCCCAACGACGCTGGAGGAAGAATACGAGAGATTGAAGGTGCATGCCGGCCGTTGGATATAAATCCAATGGTTGTGGATGACACAATCATTTGTTGACCAAGTTGACAACGCCCTGCGTAGGCTTCGACCTATTGGCCCACATGTCAGCCTGCAAAAATGTGGCATATATTTAACCCATGTTTTCTAGAATGTACAGTCCATTTGCTAGGCTGGGTGAACAAATAATTTCGCGTCAATCAGGCCCATTTATATTTTCTAAGAAATCCCAGCCCATTTGCACTTCCTTGAAATACACGCATTAGGTGGGCTCGTTATATATATAATGTTATGTTAGAAGGAGCAATTAATATCAAAGAATAAACCGGAGAGGCACATTTATATATATATATATATATATAATTAAGAAATTAGTGAGTTATTGCTCAAAATAAAAATGAGCGCGTTATTATTAAATTGGTCCTTAAAATCTTCGCAAGCTTTTGTACGCAATCACCAGGATTTTCCTTGCCTGTGAGTCAAAAACAACCAGGATTTTCCTTGCCAACTTCCGTTAAACATTTACTTTTATAAGTTAATAACACGTGGGATGTTTTTATAACGTATATATAAGTCTCTATAAAATATACTATAATAGTAATTATATAAATCTTTCCCTAATAATAAAGCACGGATTGACTCTTTGGGTTCACCATCACAATACGCTTCTTTCCGTGAATTTACGCTTTCAGTTTTTTTCATTAGTTTTGATCGACAGTCCGTCCAATTGCTGTGAGGCGGTACTAAAAACTTTGTCCATCCAATTGGTCCACGTCCACATTCTCTTATTGGGCCTGCATGCATGTTTCGGCCTGCGTGCACGCTTCTGTATCTGTACCTTACCTGATTTTCACACATGTACTCGGAGTAATCCCACCTCGATTGCTTACATGAAAGTCTACCGGTTTATATACCTGGAAAATTACATATCAACAACGAGCCTCTTGAATCAACAAACACAGAAAGAGAACGAAGGGAAATTGTACAACAAAACGGCAGTCCGGCGCTCGCCGGGGTGAGGAAGCGGAGGCGCAGCGCAGATGCCTGCGATGCAGCCTATTCCACTCGCTGGCCACCTCTACACCACGCACGACATGGACACGAGTGCGGCGGCAGGGTGGCTTGAGGCTCGTGGTGGACTAGATCCAGCGAGGGGAAGGTCGGATCCGTCGGCTTGGAGAGGAAGGTGTGGAGGAGCATGCGGGACAGAGGGCGGAGGAGGATGGAGGCGGAATGCCGAGGTCGGGCTGTGGACTCGGAGTGGAGGAGCCACGGAGAGGCCCGGGAGCCACCACGGCAGCCACGAGAGCGAGATGGGCCTGGCCATGCTCGGCGGTCGTCACCCAACTTCGTGTTTCTCTGCTGATGATCCCTGACCACCTGCTGCCCGGGGTCGGCTACATGCTGTTATCTCAGTTTGCTTGGTAGTTTCATTCTTGCTTAAGATTAGACCTAGTCGTGTAGATGCAGATGGACATTGGAGGTACAGTGTTGGCACTGACAACTTGGATAAAAATATTTTTGTATGCACTCCGAGTGGGTCAGTCTATATACACTTAAATTTTCACATTCAGTTTCCTTCAGTTAGACAACAGCAAGGAGATAATGCACTCCTTTTTTCTGAAAAAATATCATAAGGGACATCTTTTGGAAGAATGACGAGCCATGTTGGCCGTAGTTGGAGTGAAAGAATTACAACTTTTTTGTGCCAAATAATCAAATATAGCACTGGTTCAGAAAAAAACCAAAACCATGAGAAATGTTGTTGTTGGATGTCAGTGCGCATCATATATCCTCTTGGCCATGCCGGTCATAACAGCAACAACTTTCTTCAGGCTAGTGATGCTCATATTGTCAATCATTCTCACTATGGTGCCTGAGTCAAAAACTCCTAAGGCATTTTGGTAATTTATGATGTTATTACACCGGAGCACATGTAATGACAGACCCGGTAAAGAAGAATATAACGTAAGTGTGCATATTTTTTCCCGATGCAACGCACGGGCCCTTATGCTAGTATATATAATGTGGTAGAAGGGAAAACATAAATTAGACACATCATTACTTTTATAAGAGACCTGCATTTTATACCCCACAGTAGGCATACTAACAAGTTCACACACAAATACAACAGAAAAGATAAACATTCATATCAAACTCAGGTTCACAGGACACGTTCATATTCATAGCCAACATTCACTATCAACAACTCAAAAGATTCATATATACACAAGCTCAGCATATCTATGCATCCAAATGATTGATAGATCACACGACAATATTCATACATAATTCACAAAAAGATTCAGATATACACATGTTTAGTATGTTTATGCATCCAAATGATTGAGATCACAGCCAATATGATCCATGGACGAACTTTAATTACCTTGGGTACAGACCGGTAAATGGTGTTCAATCGGAGGTACTTCTTGCTAAAATCAGTTCTTGTACGAGTAAACTTTCGAGTACATAAGAGGCAGCACAGACAATCTGAACTTTGCTTGTAGGTTTATCCTCAAATAGTGGCCTCGTGCCGAGGGAGGTTTGAGCAACTTGGCCACTACTTTCATCCAACTAGTTTACTGGCTCATCTTGGTCCTGTATCTCGCCAAAATTCTACATTGCAGACGAGAAAGGAGGCGGTTGAGAAAATGAACCGCCCAAATTTTTTGTGCAGTTCAACTGAAATGGAGCATCCTTGGCGTGCAGACTGATTAAGTGCTAGATGAATATACGTGTCAACCAACTTGTCTAGAATCTTTAGACTCCATGCCATATAGTTCGCTACCATATGTGTCGATAACCAAAAGGCACAAGTTGGGACCAAAGAATGGACTGCGTTTTTCTCGGCTATGCACCAAGCAATATTTTTGGCATTCACTCTCCTAATACTTGGAGTTTGACAATTGGTTGACGCCGGTTGATACTTGAATGAATATAGGCACTTCTTGTCAACATCGATGCTTGTCTGAGTGAACTTTGGAGTACATAGCAACGGCATAAGTACCTGTCCATCTGATCATTTTGTGCAGTTCTACTGAAATCACCCGATGTAATGATTTGCCTGCGAGTTCAGGCTCCAAATTACTCCTTTATGAAATCGGCAAACAGTAGCACAATACCAAATTACCAATACATATGACAGGCACAATAATCAGGATAAAGACCAGTACCAACCTGTGTGAGGTAGCATATCAATTACTATTTCCTTTGACTGGAAGCCAAGATAAGCCAAGCGACTGACAGCAAAGGAAGAAAGCAAGCAGAGATTAGCGACTGACGGGAAAGGACGGAAGTTGTCGAGGCAATGAAGCACCCAAAGTTTTTGTGCAGTTCCACCAAAATCGAGCATCCATGTTAGCACATATATTCAGAGAGTGAGATTACTGTAATAGCGGGACTAGTTGATGAAACATACACTAACAAATAGAAGCACCCTCATTATCTTAATGGGTAAAGTTAGCAACATAGTAGTCTTGCTTAAAGAGAGGTATTAGTTTATTTAATCAGTGCCAATTAGCTCAACTCAACACTCAAAGCATTGCCATTTATCATAGGTTGCAAAACTTTAACGTGCAAAGATAAAGGAGTTTCTCATGACAGTAGCACAATACAAATAGAGATGACAACAAACTAATATGGATGAAGGCCTTAGGCCCGTACCAACCTGAGAAAAAAAGCTTATTCATGTAGTCCCATAAGAGATGATAAAGCACTCACTGGAATCACACAATAGTATATATTTTTGTGCACTTCAAATGTATGGTTGAAATCACTCTTGTTTACCAGTGCTGAGATTATATCGAAAGATTATCAAGAACTTCCAACAGAGTTAAAGCACTGGCTGGGATACAGTTCATTGTATTGTCTTGTGTAGTTCCACTAAAATGTATGATTGGCACAACATGATCCCTATTTGCACAAGTAGGAACAAGGTGAAACCTTCATTAGCTTAGTGAGAAAGGATAGGAAGACATTAGCATATTACTCAAACAGTAGCATCAAATTCATGATGGACAATACGCCAAACATTGCCTCATTGAACCAATGGCAATAAATTGACATGCAAAACAATAGCACTATTATGTCATGACACTAATAATATTCCCTCCCTACTCCACCACATGATTCACCTCCATAGACAAACATACACACGTACATGATTCAGCATAGGGTCCTACTAAAGATTTGTTTAACTCCAACAAGAAAATTAGGCAGTAATAAATTAGTGGTACTTAAGTACTCCTAATTAATTAAGTGAGACAGCACAAGTGGAAGGGCTCCTTGGAGGATCGTCTCACATGTAAGGTAGTCGTTACCGGAGCCCTTGAATGGCCTCGACTGAGGCCTCTGGCTTCAGCAAGATCACCTTGGCACTGTTTATTCTTCTTCCTCCTCCTCTTCATGCTCTGTTTCTCTTTCTCCTCACCAGTTGGTGAAACCAAGTACATGATTGGCCTTCTAAATCAAAATTGGTTTTCTCAGTGAGGGAGTACAAGTGTACTAGTAAAAAACATCATTATTTTCTCATGGCAGTCGGAAAATAGAGATGAACAGATGCATTAAATATCATTCTTACCTAAAGGAAGGTTATGGCGCAAATATGGATGATGAGGATTGGAACACAGATCTCCCTTTGTGTAGTTCCACCAAAATGAACCAACTGTTCCATTCTGACATTCTAGTTAAACAACACAAAAGTCACTTCTTTTACGAAGAGTTTTGTGCAGTGCACCAAAAGGTCACAACAGCAACCAGGTGAATTGGATATCCCTGTTTGCACAAAAAGGCACAGAGGAAACAGTCAGAGTCTCAAACAATTACAGGCAAAAACATTTGGCTAAACTTGTCATGGCTTATAACAGTGGCATGGCTTCATTTTTACCAGGGACATTAGATTAAGAACAGTGGGTGCACCAGCAGTCCAACACCATGTACGTAAACAGGGGCATAAAGTGGTGATTCATAGTTTGTTGCCCCGAGAAACAAACATCCAAGAAACATATCTGGGTTGGTCCCATTTTTGTTCACTCTAGCCACCTACTCCTATGTTTGGATAGCAAATCTAGCCCTGGTCATACCACTGTGTACAACGTTACCCCTATATTTCCCTTTTCGACCAAGAGACCGGTTGGATGACCAGTCTGTACTACTTTCACCCCCTTTCCTTCCTGTTTATACCAAGTCCGATGTACATACTAAATTCCCCCACCCCCACTTTATTTCTTGTTTGAACCAAGTACTACAAGATTTGACTCCATGAAGTAGCTTTACCTCTAACAATAGAAGAAAAAAATATGTGACGTTGGACCATCCGATCGAGAGGGGCTGAGAGGTAGAAAATGATGCACATGCAGCGATGTAGCAAGCTGGGGAAGTAGAGCTAAGGCGGTTTCGAACGAAGATATACCTGAAGGTCGTCGGGGTGTGGATAGGTGGGCGGCGGGAGGCCGGATCCGCCCATAGGCAACGATGAAGGGATCGGAGGACCTCCCGCGCTGGCGCTCGGCCAGAGATAACGGTGCGGCCAGCAGTGGGTCTCCTCCCTCGCTGTCGACGATGGCCTAAATGCTGCCCCTCCTCCCCTTCACCGGCAGAGGGGGATACGTCCGGATCTGTAACCAGCGGTGAGGATAGAAAGCCAGCGTTTTTTGAAGGGAGAAAGACAGTGTTACTACCCCTATCTTGTTTAGATCTGGAGAGGATGAGAGTGTGTGAATAGAGCAACCCTAGCAAGCAAGCGCGGAGGCTCCGGCCTAAATATACGTAGTGGGGTAGTTTTCCTTTTTCACTCCATCAAAACAATCGTTTAAAATTGTGTACTACTACATGCCAGGTCGCAGGTTTTTTTAGTTGTTGATTGTTTTTTGAGATAGCTACCCGCTTGTTCCAAGTGGTGTTATGGTGTGCCAGGTCGCACTTTGTATCATTCAAGTCTGGTACTACAAGTCCCTCCATTAAATGAACAACCACCCCCTCGTAAAAATTGTGAACAAGCACACGGCTAAAATTAGAGGAAACGTGGGTTGCCCCAACATGCATTATTATTTATATTTTCTACTCCCTCCGTTCCTAAATATAAGTCTTTTTATTAGCCACACCTAAGACAAGAATTTTTTTATTAGCAGTGAACCCCACATGTCATAGACACAAAAATTGTGGCAAGATTCCCTTAGGCAAGCCAAAATGTGTCTAACAATTTGAGCAACTCAGGTTAGGAAAGTGTGGCAAGTGTGAGAAAAATAATGTGGCAACATAAGACAAACATAATCACAATCCAAACAGCCCCGTAATTTTTTGTGACATGATGAAAATTTGGTTAGTTAAATTTATAGTCAAATTTTGGCAAGGTGCATCAAATCAACACATGCAAGTATCAAAAGGAAAGTCACGGCATGCATGCATGCGTTGTACTCCCTCCGCTTCCAAATATAAGTATTTTTAGAGATTGCAACAAGTGACTACATACGAAGCAGAATATGTCTACTCCCACATACGAAGTAGCCCATTTGAAATGCGTAAAAAGACTTATATCGAGTGCAGTTTTTGATGTGTCGCGTCAACTCGTACAAGACCGAGAAATTTGATTACTACAACGCCCTCTCCCTCACGGACTGAGCTCTGATGCCTTAACAGCACCTGCCTTTTGCTGCATGACAGGAGGGCCAACCACCTGTTGGGCCCACCTGTCATAGACGCAAAGGCACGAGCAGTAAGTAGAAGCTTTCTCTACACGCTATCCCTCCCGCACGAGGTGGACGGACATGCAGTAGTGGATTCGATACTGTAGAAGTAGGAGTAACATCATTGTTCGTCTTCTTGAAGAGGTGAAGAGCCAAGCGCAACCCGAACGTGGCAGTTGCGAACGCTCGCGTGGTGCGGTTCCTTGGAGTACTAGCCAGGCTCTTGCATGAGACAAAATTGCTATTGTTTAACAATTAAACTCCATTATCCATTGGTTGATACTCATTCTGCATAGGTCCACGCGCTTAGCATCATTTCCTCCTGGGGTCACCAATGTTTATTTGCTAATTAATAGCATTGCATGCAATGAACTAGCCATTGCAAGTCATTAAAATCATGCACACCTCTCATCTCTTATTGGTTGATATGTCAAGAAACAAGAAACAAGGTAGAAGTTAATGCACCGCGCCTAAGTGTTTTGGTACTATTTGGTTTTCGTAAGATGACTTACACACCTAGACGGAGGGAGTATTATAGCCCTGTAAACCGGAAAGGAGTATTTGCCTTTCTAGAGATTTCAACAAGTGACTAGACTACACCGTGTGCAGTACTCCCTCCCTTCCGGTTTATAGGGCTCAAATCTCAAATCTCATGAACCAAGGCATTTTGCGATTGGAGGAATCTATCTCGTACTTTACAAAACTGCCCTAATTAAACTCATGCATTAATTACGTAGTTCTCTCGTTTTCCTCTCCGCCTTGGTCGCGGTGCACAATATTGAGCACTCCTATATGACTAGCCGCTCTATCTACATGCGGGACATTTCAAAGCATCCGGGCTCGTGTGCCATCCACCAAATCACAGCGAGGTGCTACAGTTGAGACTCACCTGTAACCCCGGTGTGGCCGTCATGACCCGTCATATCACAAAACCCACACCTTTACCAGCAGTGGTAAGGTGGCCTCCAAGTTGGACTGGACGAAGCAACCATCATTTCACTGGAACGCTCGTTCAAGCCCTTTCTTCCCTTTCTTAAAGAAAACCTCACTCCAGGCTACTCACTTCTGCCATTTTTCTTCTGTACTGACGAAGGAAAGGTGGGCGAATCAGTTATGCTGCTATATTTTCATTCCAAGAATCTTCTCTTTGCGAAGCACCGGCCGATTCTCACATCCTATTCTTTTCCCGTTTTCATTGCGATTGTGGTTTCCTTTCGATTGCTTTTTGTTTGTCAGTTCATTGATGGATCCTGGAGCACTAGGCAAAGAGTTGTCGGCGGACAACCCACTGGAGACAGTGATCTCCAGGAAGCGAGCACCGACCAACGAGTTGACCATGTTGGCGGGCCAACCCATGGAGACGAAGAACTCCAAGAAACAAGCACTGGCCAAAGAGTTGAGGACGTTGGCGGACAAACTCCTCAAAGGAAGTTGGAAGAACAACAAGGGCCCCGCCGTGCCTACCCCAGGAACTCTGATTGCCACCTATGTGAGGCTCAAGACCGAGTTTGAGGAGATAGTCGCCGTTGAGAAGCAGTATTCCCCTGGCAAGGTGATGGCACCTATCGAGGACGAGGAGATGGCCCCCGGGGGGATGAGATCCCCCGATGAGCTGCACAAGGTAAAAATTAATGGCTTATTACCATAGTTGTGGTTTTTGATTATTTGCAATGTGCTTGCTAATATGTTAGGGTTGTGCAGGTGCCGGTGGACGTCCTTGATGATTCCGATGTCGTGGCCCGTCCTGTTGGCATCGCCCCGGAGATCGATTCTGATGCCGTTGTCCATCCTGTGGACATCGCCCAAGAGATCGATTCCGATGTCGCGGTCAGTCCTGTGGACATCGCCCCAGAAATTGATTCCCATGCCGCTATCCGTGCTGTGGTCATTGCCCGAGAGATTGATGACAAGAAATAGTTGGTCACGGTAATCCTTCAGGGTAGTTTGCATTGCCCTGTGTTTAATTACCAGAACGATGCATGTTATCAAACCATCTTAGGGCTAGTGCACTGTCTTGTGTGGGAGGATCTTGCTACTTCTGTTTGATAGTGAATCATGCGATGAATCATGTGAACCCTCTCCGAGTTATGGAAACAGATGTATCCTCACCAGCTTTTGATGTAATATATGGCATGCTTAGATGTAATTTTGAACTGTTTATCATATCAGCAGGGCTTGTTTGATGATTCTTGGTGTTAGTAGGCTAGCTACTGTGCGAGCTATAGTACTTGCAAAACACTCACCGAAGAGAAACGTTGGGGCTGTTGAGCTCGTGGTACGCTTATACTTATCCCTCGTTGATCGACCAATAGCCCAAGCTCCTAAAATTGTAGGCTTGGCGATTGATCAGACAATAGTCGACATACATTCAGGCCTCATTTGGTTCATAGGGTAGGAAAATCGTAGCAAAAGTACAGAGAACGTGCAACACAAAATCATAGCAGTGCAGAGACGTACTCCCTCCGTTCCAAAATAGATGACCTAGGCGGGCTAGTTTGGCCTAGTGGGTTTCAGTGATATGACGTGGTACAGTGTCGTCCAGTCTTCGCGTGTGGTAGCAATATTGCGGGTATAGTAAGTTTTCTTGAAGAAGCGGAATTCAACGAAGTCATGATGGTTCCTTCGTCCGAACAACTTACAGTGGGAAAGGTTGGGCCTGCGATACGACCGGGGTAGACCAGGACAATTTTGTGCATGGCAGGTAGACCAGGATGGTCGACGTCCCACATGTCGGGAATTAAAGTATTCTTTCCGATATAGAGGACGAGCAACGAGTATTCATTGTTTATTTTTGATGAAAGCTATTGTCTCCACTGTTACGACGGAGGAGTGTGAAACACGGCAGCCCAGTGAACTTGGCATGTGCACCACTCCCTCCTTCCTCATGTAATGCCCAGGTTACAGCTTTTTCTCACTTTCTCTCTATCTATTTCCTCTC
Source organism: Triticum dicoccoides (assembly GCF_002162155.2). Taxonomy (NCBI): domain Eukaryota; kingdom Viridiplantae; phylum Streptophyta; class Magnoliopsida; order Poales; family Poaceae; genus Triticum; species Triticum dicoccoides. Next base: position 140,545,822 of record NC_041390.1, read on the forward strand.
AAATGTTTTTACCTTTCTTTTTTTAAGACACAATTGTTTTTATGCCTTTTTTAGAATTATTTTTTTATACCTAGGAGCACGTGTAGAGATGGGCTCTTGCAGAGCCCACTCCTTGACTTTGTCAATGCCTCTCTCTCCTCCACATAAGGAGTACTACTTGCTATGCATGCATGCGGCGGGTAGCTGGCGTCTTGAGGGGCCAGGGCGGTGAGAGCGGGCTCCGGAAGCGGTCTGGACTCCAGCATGGCCCACCTCAAATTATCACCATATATTTCTTAGAGTCCGTGCACGGCGGGCAGGCGATCTCTTCTCCCTCCCCCGTTTCTCTCTCTCAGTCGACGCCCGCCGAGCGATTAGATTTCGGCTATTGACGGTTTACTCAATTACGGTCCCACATGTCAGTGAAATTGCAAGACAACGCGTGTCCCCTCTGGTGAGCGGCGTGCGAGCCAGACTGTCGGGGTTGTGACGCGTATGAGTCGTAAGTGTGCCGCCTTTTCCTTTAGAACTTGCAAAGCGTAACATTTTCGCGTGATCGATCGATAGAAATCCAGAACAAAATGACGAGGGCGGTGCTTTCCCGCTCGTTAGGCGGGCTAGTTCGAGTGATATGACGTGCTACAGTGCCGTCCACTTGCTCCATTTTTATGTAAGCAAGAGTTTGCACTCTAACATGGGAGGAGCGCGAAACACCGCGGATCTGATTTTGATCGAGGGATAACTATTCCCTGCCAAATAATGGAGGATTGTTAGCGATTATAGCATGATAGTTAGGGCATCTCCAGCACTGGCCCACAAATTTACACCGGCATCTGTCCGAGGACACTGATGGATGCCATCCAATGCTGCTCGCATACCTTTCGACAACTATATGAACTAAACAGACGAAATTCGTGCAAACAAAGCAAATTTCAAATTAACCGGATGAAATTCATTACATTTCGAAAACTTTTCCTACAAACTGGACGAAATTCATTACATATTTCGCACAAACCGTACTAAAACCTACTGTAAACCTAATCTAAACGATCGCCAGCGCCCGACCACCATGTCCGGCCATGAACCCGAGAAAGTCGGCCATTGCCTTTGCCTCCTCCTCATCCGCCTCGATAACCTTCCTCCTCCGGAGCACAAGGTTATGAAGATTTCCGCCTCCATGTCGCCGTCAAGCGGCTAATCGGCCACAGATGTTTACCCCACCAAGCTTGGCGTCGACTGAGTGGAGTAGCGGTGGCCTTCCCGGGATCAGAGCGACGGTGACCTACCGTGTACTACTCTTCCTCGCTGCCGGCTGCGCCCGCGCACGCGCGCCGGCTTCGTGGTCCTGGCGGCGGAGGGCGGCCAGGGGGTGGCGGCGATCTCCTTCGTTTGCTCCTGCGACAGTACGTCGAAGAGAGCTTTGGAGCGCGCCTGGAGCAGAGCCGCCAATGTCCCTCGTCTGCTCCTGCGACAGTACGTCCAAGAGAGCTTCGGAGCGCCAGGAGGCCATGGTTAAAGTGGTGCCGACAGAAGGAAGGGACCGGAGGAGAATAAGTGTGGGTCTTTGGCTATGGCTAGGAGATGGGGCTCAAGTTAATATAGCAGGTGAATGGAAATGAGCCGTGGCAGACGGATGGACAACTGGCGCCGGAGTAGGTTCATCGGGCGTGAATGCGGACGCTGCTTCAGTGACGTAACTGTAGATGCGTTTGGGTTACTGACATGTGGGCCCAATGGGCATCTAGCCCGCATGTCAGTGACACACCAATTGCACCTACAGTTAAGTCCGATGAATGCGGCATTGACATTCTGGAGGGACGGTGACCGTTTCAGGCGGGAAGCGCGCGCTAGCGATGCAAGGGGTTTCGGTGTGCAGTGGCACTAAGATCGGTCGCTCACGATAGTACATACTCCGTACCATACTACCATAGTACCCTCTCTAGCTTAGGTTGTTTTATAGATTGTCATTGTGATGGACGATATACATGAGCAAGGCGGTCCGAGTATGACCGTTGGTGATGAGCCAGGTGAATACATGCTCGGAGTTCGCGTAGGCCTCCATCAAACGTCTAAACAGTAATGTCAGGCACCGCCGGGGCGTGCAGGTGATGGGCTCGCCGTTTGCGTTGTGCCATGAGCAGGACTTTGATCTAGAGGGCGACGTGCATGCATTAGCATGCTTTGACAGCATGAGCGTGAGTGTATAACATGAAGTATTTCATTTTCATTTGGCTGACGAGGGTGTGTTGCAGCGACGAGTCCGTGGTTTGATTCCCCACATACGCATAATTTTGGTTTTTACAATATTTCTTTCTCCATTGACAAGTAGGCCCGCGTAGATAGATAAAGAACACGAGCTGATGAGGCGCATGCGGACTGTTTGACTAGTCAACCAGACAAATACGGAGCTATACGCTGAGCCAGTGACCGTATAATCACCATATCTCATATACAATGATCAAAGTGAGCTATCAAGACAAGTTCGATGACCGCCAATGCATTTTACTTGGTAATAAATGACCAGGATTGAAGGGGAATCCAAATTTGCTTCGTCTTCTATCCTTGAGCTCTTGACAAACCAATGCACTATACGATTGTCCGGCCGCTCCACCCCAGAGCTCTCACCAAGCGCCGTTCATGCCACCGTGCTGCACACTAACCGGTAAGGCAGCGATGGCATCCCGCCGCGCCGGGTTCCTCGCCGCCCACGACCGCACACAAAATGGTAGGGAAGCAATGGCATCCCGCCGTGCCGAGTTCATCGCCGCTCGCGACCTCACAACTATGTGGGAGGAATTTGAAGATGCCAAGGCCGAATGGGCGGTAGAGCAAGAGGCGGCCAAAGCCGCACAAAGGGAGCAGAAAAGTCAGAAAGCACTCAAGAAAAGAGAGGCCCGCCGCCGCAAGAAAGAAAAGGACGCACGCGCTGCTGCAGAGAGGTCGGCGGAGATCCAAGCACGGTGGAGTGTCGCCGACAAAGCCGGGAAGGAGAACGACGGCGTCTGGCCAGCATGTGAGAAGTAGTAGTACTAGTAGTTAGTGTGTGTGTCTGTGTCTGAGTACGAGCATGTACCAATACTGCTAGTTACTACTAGTTACTACGGTAGTTTTTAGAGCAAATTACCAGTACATTAGCCTAGACTAAATGGAAAAATTCCTATCCTAAGCATCAAATGGCATCTCTTTCTCTATAGGAATTGAGATGCATGTCATCTCACTTCCTATGATTTTCATATTCCTATCCTATGAACGAAAGGAGGCCTCTGTTGGAGTAACTACTGTAGCTAGCAGTACTGTTGGTACAGTAGTTTTCTTCAAGAAGCAGAATTCAACGAAGTCATGATGGTTCCTTCGTCCGAGCAACTTCAAAGTGGGAAGTGGGCCTGTGATTTGACGGCTCATTAGTCATTGTTACTGCGGCGCGACGACCTGGGTGACTCTCCCTTGGAGTTCTGCGTGCATGGCAAGTGGACCAGGATGGTCGACGTCCCACATGTTGGCGAACGGAAGTATTCTTTCTAATATCGAGGAGCAAGGAAACCGCGTGGTATAGTATCACTGCTGATTGGTTCTCAAAAAAATAGTATCACTGCCGATTTATAATTATTTTTTTATTTCTGATGAATGCTAGCGTTTCAACTCTTACGACGAAGGGTGCCAAACATGGCACGTGCTGGATGTCCCACACGTCAGCGAAAGGAGTGGGACATGAACAGCGTGGTAGAACCAAGCGTAAAAAACAGTGTGGTAGAGCGTCTCCACTTCTTCCACTTCTGGGTCGGAGACCACACATAGTAGTACTTAGTGGTATGAACGATACAAAGTGCGACCTGGAGAGAAAGACATGTCTAGTTGGAAGGTCTCGGGGCATACACGTAAACAAATATAAAAGTTAATATGTGCCTCCAACTAATATAGTAGTAGTAGAGTACTTAGGCACGTACACCATAACATCACCGTGCATTGCACGTACAACGTTTAGTGGTAGTACGTACTAAGAGACAAATGCTGCCCAAGAGTTCCCTTCTCGACCTACTTTTGGGTGTTTGGTAGAGTGTATGGAGGGTGCATGAGTCCACACTAGTTTAGCACAAATACACTAGAAGCATGCATGAAGAGAGCATGCATGAAGAGGGGTGTTGAGTTGAGCATGCATGAAGAGGGAACAAGTATGCTGAGACGAGAATGCAACAAACACACCCTATATGCCACGCATGTTCATACCATTTGTGCTTTTCTACTTCACTTACTGCGCTACATTACTCAGGTTCGTACGTCCACTCCTGGGTACATGTCCGTCTCGTAGTTCCAGTCCCACGTGTTCTTCATATAGATGGAACGATCCTTGCATAACACGTGCACCTTGATGCTAGATGTCTCGCGTGTTGGCAAAAGGATGAACAAAGCTCATGTAAAAAATAGAGTGGAAGAACATAGATTCCGGACGACCGAGAAGGAGCAAGGGACCTCGTGGTGGAGCGTCTACACTCATAATATTTAATATTATTCAGCGATATAAAATTAACCAATCATCTCCACAGTGGACTGGAAGAGTACGAAACACGGCAGCCCAGTGTAGTTACATCATACTAGTACATGGCTAACCCACGCTATCACCATATTTCTTGGCTTCCGTGCGACACCTATCTCTAGTAATCCAGCAGCCTGTATCGCTTATCCCTCCTCATCTCTATCAAAGTGCGGCGGGCTGGCGTTTCTGCCATCTATTGAGGTCGGTGAACTATCACATGTTAGCGACATGCCAAGAGCATTCTAAAAAAATTCCTTTCACGTTCCATTTTCAAAAAGAAAAAAATTCTTTCACGTACGAATTTGCCTGTATGCTTTGATCAACTTGCATGTCCTATACCGCTCATGTTTGATACTCTAACTTAGCTAGAGGTTAGACTAACTCATGACTAACCCTGAACTAACTATAGCCAAAGAGGTGTTTGGGTGACAGGGTTAGATTGACAATAAATGCACTTCATGTAGAGAGAAAAGTGATTTTTCAGTGGTCCCAATGAGAACTATCTCCAGTTAGCACCTCTTGGGTGGGATAGTTTTTTTTGGTGGGTTCGGTGCAACTTGCTCCAGTTTAAACCCTCATGCTTGGATACTTTAGGGCTATTTGAGCCCCAACTAGCTCAAACTAACTCTAACCCATGGATCCAAACAGGGCCTATGGCCAGTCTCGATGCGGAGCAGTCGCGTGCACCGCGAAGCGGCGCTCCCTCGGCCGTCGCGCCACTTCAAAGCCGGCGCCAGTGAGAGGTCGCCTCCGCTCTGGCTGGGCATTAATGCGGCACTGATGCTTCAGGGCGACGCTGACCGTTTCACGCGGGAAGCGCGTGGTGGCAAGGGAGTATAGGTTTTGAACCGTTTCAGGTGTAGTACTGGTAGTTTGCAAAACTACTCAATTATTGCACTCAGTTTCCTAAGACATTGTGGCAAAAAACATTACTCCACAGCCTGCTTCCCTTCTCCTTCCTCTTCCACCGCCCGCGCACGTCCGCGGGGAAGCGATCGGTCAACCCTTATATAGGAGTGCTAGCACAAAAAGATGCATGCATGACCACTAAAATTTCCATATTAAAGCGCCGCTCCGGCGGGAGTATGGCGTATGTTGTTACCTTCAGCCAGCCCATGGCTACCGGGCGACGGTGACCAGAGAAAAGGCGGCGGGAGGGGAATGAATGCAGCTACTATTTGGGTTCGCCTTCTGGCTTAAATAAATGTGCAGCATCACGTGTACCCACGGGTGCACAAATTGTAACATACGTGTCTGCTTAAGTGGGCGTCACGTAACTGGTGTGTGTGAGAGAGAGATTCTGAGAGACAGAGTGCGTGTGTGCGACTCTAATCTTCGGACATGTACTCAACCTTTTGCATCAGGATATAAGTATAATGGTATTTACTTTAGCTAGTGATTTACGTGGCCATGTTAAGGTGGTTGTGTCAAAAAAATGTCACTTCCTGCTTGTGATTTGCTTATATAATTTTAAGCGAGATTCTCGTGCATTGCAGGGAACATCAATATGCATTTTTTTACAAAACACATGTTGTGATTGACCCATGCAGGAGTAATCACATGTGTAAAAACTAATGATATCTCGAGAATTTTATCGGAAAACTGGTATCTCGAGAATTTCATCAAAAAAATGAAAGATGAGAGATAAGGCGAGGAGGAGTGGAGCGTGGTGGTGACTGGTGGTCGGAATGGGCGGAGGCGTGGGGATGGACGGCGCCGGCAGGCGGCAGCGGCCACCATGCATGCTAGATTGTTCCAGAGACTTATTCCTTTTTTAATTGCTGAGCAATGAGGTTGCGGGAGATAATGATGTGGAGAGAGGTGCGGGTATCTTTTGTAAAATTATCATAGTTTGCTTTCTATCCTTAGATATAGATCACACGGTCTGTATTACAAGATGGCAGGCACACCATCACCGCCAACTCGTTTTTTTATAAGGGTACAGATGATAAGTTTGCTGACTACTAAAGTAAAGTGGATTTTTTCCATGTTATGCAAGTAAATAAAGGTGATTGTTTATCATACAGGTAAGGTTGGATGAAGGGTGGTAGGAACAAATGCTCCGCCTAGAGCATGTGTGTGGGAGATGGAGTCTTAGTGTGTGTGTGTGTGTGTGTGTGAGAGAGAGAGAGAGAGAGATGGAGTCTTAGTTTGTGTGTGTGTGAGAGAGAGAGAGATGGAGTCTTAGTGTGTGTGGGGGGTGCGTGCATGCGTGTGTGTGTGTGTGTGTGTTTGTGTGTGTGTGAGAGAGAGAGAGAGAGGGAGAAATGGAGTCTTAGTGTGTGGGGGGGTGCGTGCGTGTGTGTGTGTGTGTCGCGGGGTCCTCTATGGCAGATGTAATTTAAGTGTGCATGGATTCATCATAGAGAGGTGATGTGTATGGCAGAGGCCACCAACGATGGGGTGCGAGAGAGAAAATGCCCGTAGAGAGGGAAGAGAAGGTGTGTGCGCGCGAGAGGAGTCGACATCGAGAGAACGTGTTTGTTCAAGAGACACCGAGGAAGACTACTATATATCAATGGTGCATGTAGGCAGGAATTAAACAAAGGGATGGTCTTATTGGTTTCGGGGATATAGGGGAAGAGTGAGAAGCAGGGGGTTAGCTAGAAGGAGATTGTTAAGTGTGAGTGTGTGTTTTACCCATCCAGGCGGAAGTTATGTGCACAAAAGAGAAGAACAATTCGATGTGGCATTAGGATTGAGGGTAATTAACTATGTATGGAGACATACAGACCTTGAACGTGCATGTGTGAGAGGTATACATGTATACGTGGGATGTGTGTGTGCGCGCGCGCGCATGATCGAGATAAAAGAAAGAAGACATAAGTCATAAGATCAACGACATGGGAGAGACGGATCGGTATGACAATATGCATGCATGTGAGAATGCAGGGAAGAAGGCCCGACAATTGAGCATGTGTTTTTGTCTTTAAGAGATAGTGGCGTGGGCTGGAGCATGCATCTATGGCGAGCAGAGAGAGTGAGGCGCAATGATTGTGCAAAAGAGACCAACCTATAAATGCATATGTATGGAGAGACATATATAGTGTGGGTGATAGGAAACAAGAATCCGTGCGAGAAAGAAATGTTGATGGAGAAACTATAGATAGATACATAGATGGAGATGCTAGCTAGAGGGACATCCGCTAGTTTGGGTGTTCGAGATGACCATCGGGTGGTTCAAAGGGTGAAGTTATATATGTGTGTGAGAGGGCACTTGACTACATGTAGAGAGAAACATATGTAGTGTGTGTGATAGGAATCAAGAGTGAGGGCGAGAAAGAAGGTTGATGGAGAAATAGATAAATAGAAAGATAAAGATGCTAGCTAGTGTGCGTTGAGATAGGAGTCGAGTGGATCAGAAGGCTGGGTTATGTGTGTGGGTGTGAGAGTGATAGAGAGAGGGTGCATGTGAGTCACATACAAACGGATATCAGAGAGAAATGAGATCCAGAGAGACAGAGTTTTGTGTCTGCGAGAGAGAAAGATATTTCACAACGAGGGTGATAGCTAGAGAGACATACGAGGGAACGCAAACTATCTCTAGGGAGAGAGGGTGTGTGTGAGCGACATACAAGAGAACAATGGAGAAATATGAGACCCTGGGAGACAGAGTTTGTGTTTGTGTGTGAGAAAGAGATATTGAAGAGGAAGAGTCGTAGGTTCTCATATCTAAGGAGCGAAAGACATCTCTGTATGAGGGGTGTGCGAGTGGCACACATGGGAATAGTAGAGAGAAATGAGACCCCGGGAGACAAAGTTTTGTGTTTGTGTGAGAGAAAGAGATTACACATGGAGAATCATAGTTAGAGACACATAGCAGGGAGCGAGATATACTTAGAGAGAGATAGAGTGATGAAGGTCGAGGGAGAGAGTACCGTCGGTGTGTTACGAAGATAAAAGATCATTGTCGACATACAGGTAGCACGAGAGATACCTGAGAGATGATGAACGCGTATAGGTCCAGAGAGATAGTCCTATATAAGCATGAGTGATAATTATATGAGACGAATATCTGGATTAAAGGGGATTCAAATATTTAAACTGGAGATCACGGCATCGATAATATCATAACGCAAATTGGTGTATCAAACATGCATATTCATTTGAATTTGGGCACACGTGTAATGTTATATAGTTTATCAATATTGGTGATCCATAGATTCTTCAATTACAAACAATGCATGGTTTATATGCAATTAATGTCTAAACGGGATTACACTATATGTTGCGTGTGTGAAACACATTATAGATGTTTGAGAAGTAAAAAAAACCGCATGAAACACACATTAATTGGAGACAGTTAGCGAGGAATGCATAAATTGGATTTCAACATAAAGTGGTTTCAAATATTTGAAAATCCAAATTGATGGATACAACCTTATGAATCTGAGATCATGCCATTTGTAAACCAAATTTATGTATAAATGGTGTTGTGCTTTTGAAAGTATATATAAAAAAATGATGTATATAGAATGCAATTCCAATTGAAAATGGATCCCGCCCGGAAAAAATAGAATACAAACGGGATTCGAATTGAGTTGGCACGGTAAACGTGCACTCTGCAAAATTTGAACGAAGCGGGGAAAGTCGCAGTAACCGCCCAAAACCAAAATCCGCGAGATGGAAATCACTACTGCCCATCCCTGCCACGCAAATCCTATCTGCTGGATTTCTATAGGTTTCAATAGGGGTAGGTTTGTAATTTCACCCAAACGTGACGTAACCTCCTCTCACCCGGATTCATACACGGTGGGCGCCAAAACACAGTGTGTCCTCGGCCGAAATCGACTCCCTTCCCAATTCATATTCATACACGGTGGGCGCCAAAAACAAACTCTCGTCGGCAAATATTCGGTGTATGCGAGATTACCATCCTATCCCCAACCGACTAATGTTGTTGTGATGTAGTAGAAATTTGAAACAGGGGCTAATTTTGTAAATTTCCTCGCATTTGAGACTAGTGCGCCCTAAATACATGGTTCCCCCCTTCCTCTCAACCTCCCTTTTCCCCATTCGTACTCCGTGGGCGCCAAAACACCCTCTCCACCCCACCCTCCTCCGTCCGCCGCCCCATCCACCACTGTCCTCCTCCACCATGCCGGAGCTGATACCCCGATGCCGCCGTCCATTACAAGAGATCGACCTCTCTCATCCACAGCTTCAGACCAGGATCCTTGCATCCCGTCCTCTCGCTTCATCCCCGCCGTCGTCCACCTTGCCGGCGCCGCTCCTACGACCGTCTCATCCACCGTGCCCCGCCGCCACCGTCTACCCTCCAACCGGACTATACCTTCAGCCGGACTCCTGGACTATGAAGATACAAGATTGAAGACTTCGTCCCGTGTCCGGATGGGACTTTCCTTGGCGTGGAAGGCAAGCTTGGCGATGCGGATATTCAAGATCTCCTACCATTGTAACCGACTCTGTGTAACCCTAACCCTATCCGGTGTCTATATAAACCGAAGGGTTGTAGTCCGTAGGCAATCAACTCCATACACAACAATCATACCATAGGCTAGCTTCTAGGGTTTAGCCTCCTTGATCTCGTGGTAGATCTACTCTTGTACTACCCATATCATCAATATTAATCAAGCAGGAGTAGGGTATTACCTCCATCGAGAGGGCCCGAACCTGGGTAAAACAAAGTGTTCCCTGCCTCCTGTTACCATCCGGCCTAGACGCACAGTTCGGGACCCCCTACCCGATATCCGCCGGTTTTGACACCGACATTGGTGCTTTCATTGAGAGTTCCTCTGTGTCGTCGCCTTTAGGCCTGATGGCTCCTTCGATCATCAACAACGATGCGGTCCAGGGTGAGATTTTTCTCCCCGGACAGATCTTCGTCTTCGGCGGCTTCGCACTGCGGGCCAATTCACTTGGCCACCTGGAGCAGATCAAAAGCTACGCCCCTGGCCATCAAGTCAGGTTTGGAAGCCTAAACTACACGGCAGACATCCGCGGAGATTTGATCTTCGACAGATTCGAGCCACAGCCAAGCGCGCCGCACTGTCTCGTGGGGCATGATGTAGCTCTGCCGCCGAACAGTACCCTGGAGGCCGCAAACGCACCGGCTCTGACCCTTAATTTGGAGCCAGCTACGCCAATCGAGGGTGAGCGGTTGGACGTCACCTCGGGGGCTGTAATCTCAAAGGCGATCGAGCCAAACGCCAGCCCCGCACTCTGCACGGCCCGTGACTCCAAGGAGCCGGATTCCTCTCTGAACTCCGAACCCCTCGCGTCCCTGCCGATCGAACCCGATTGGGCGGCAATAATGGAGTTCACCGCCGCGGACATCTTTCAGCACTCGCCCTTCGGCGACATCCTGAATTCTCTAAAGTCTCTCTCTTTATCAGGAGAGCCCTGGCCGGATTACGGTCAGCGAGGATGGAATACGGAAGATGAAGAAATTCAAAGCCCACCCACCGCCCACTTGGTAGCCACTGTCGACAATTTAAACGACGTGCTCAACTGCGACTCCGGAGACATCGACAGCATGGATGACGATGTAGGAGATACCGACGAACCAATGCCCATAGGGCATTGGACAGCCACCTCATCCCACGATGTGTACATGGTGGATACCCCTAAAGGAAGCGACAACGAGGAAAAAGTGGATGGAACGAGAGATCGACCCCCCGAAAAGCAATCAAAGCGTCGGCGTAAACGCCGACCCAAGCCCCGCCTCGACAAAAACCCAGCCATAGAGCAGGACAAGCCGGTAGACGACGAGCAGGCCTTAGAGCAACCGTCCGAACAGGGAAACACGGATAGAGAAACCAAACATCCCTCCTCCGGCGAAAACGGCATTCCAGACAACCTCACGCCGAATAAACCTATGGAGCAGAAGAATCTCCACGAGAGGCTCGTTGCAACTGCACGCAGCCTAAAAAAGCAGAAGCGGAAGCTAAAAACAGCGGAAGATGCACTCCGGGTTAGATGGAGCAAAGTAACCAATACAACAGATAAGTACGGCGACAGTCGCCGCACTAAAAGCTATCCGAAAAGAAAGCTACTGTCTGAATTCAACAAAGAGGCCCTAGAGCCCTCGCATTCAAAAAATGAAAAAGCCACACGGTCGGATAGACGACCCCATAAAGCGGCAAGCGGCGCCGCACCTAAATCAGCATGCGACCCACTTAAGGATTCGCATCATGGCCCATTCAGGTCCATTTATGGGCCAAGAAAGCAAGCTCTCATAAGCAACGCTATGAAGCCATCATCAGAATCCGGCATACCCAAATACAGGGGCGCCGCACACCCCCTATGTTTCACCGATGAGGTCCTGGACTATGAATTCCCAGAGGGATTCAAACCCGTAAACATAGAGGCATATGATGGAACAACAGACCCTGGAGTCTGGATCGAGGATTATATCCTCCACATACACATGGCTAGAGGAGATGATCTCCACGCCATAAAATATCTACCCCTTAAGCTTAAAGGGTCAGCCTGGCATTGGCTTAAAAGCCTTCCAGAAAACACAATTGGAAGCTGGGAGGAGCTCGAGGATGCTTTCCGAGCAAACTTTCAAGGGACCTATGTCCGTCCTCCGGACGCAGACGATCTTAGTCACATAACTCAACAACCCGGAGAATCAGCTCGGCAGTTCTGGAATAGATTCCTCACTAAAAAGAATCAGATAGTCGATTGTTCGGACGCCGAAGCCTTAGCAACTTTCAGGCATAATGTCCGAGATGAATGGCTCGCCAGACACCTCGGCCAAGAAAAACCAAGAACAATGGCCACACTAACAAGCCTCATGGCCCGCTTTTGTGCAGGGGAGGACAGCTGGTTGGCAAGGTGCAGCCCCAGCAACCCAAGTACATCCAAAACCAGGGATGGAAACGGAAAACCGCGACGCAACAAGGACCGTCGTTGGACTAAGGACAAAAGTCCAAAGAGCACGGCAGTCAATGCCGGATTCAAAGGCTCACGACAAAATCAGGAAAAATCGCCCCCCAGGATAACAGGGACGATCCATCCAACCTAAATAAAATCCTGGACAGGATATGTCAGATACACAGTACTCCCGGGAAGCCTGCTAACCATACCCACAGAGACTGTTGGGTTTTCAAACAATCCGGCAGACTCAATGTCGAACACAAGGGGCTCGACACACCAAGCGAAGACGAGGACGAACCCCAAAAGCAGAGCACCAGGAAACAAAAGAACTTCCCACAAGAAGTAAAAATAGTGAACTCACTTCACATAACAAAACGTGCGGCGCCCGTAAAGGTACGCACCACACGGCCCAAAGGGTCCTGCCACTGGTTGTCAAAACCGATCATCTTCGATCAGCTAGATTATTCTAGGAATATCAAGAATGTAGGCTGGACTGCCTTGATACTCGATCCAATAATTGGCGGACTCAAGTTTTCAAATGTCCTTATGGATGGCGGCAGTGGACTAAACCTGATATATCAGGATACAATCCAGCACATGGGAATAAACCCAGCAAGAATCCGCCACAGCAAAACCTCCTTTCAAGGGGTAATACCTGGTCCGGACACCCATTGTATGGGTTTTCTCCGGCTCACAGTCACATTCGGCTCTGCCGATAACCTCCGCCGCGAAAAGCTGACCTTCCACATCGTCCCGTTCTCAAGTCGCTATCAAGCACTACTGGGACACGAAGCTTTCGCTCGCTTTAACGCAATACCGCATTAAGCATCTCTTACGCTTAAGATGCCCGGTCCACGAGGCATCATCTCTTTGAAGGGGAAGCACTAAAGTGCGTCTCCCCAAGCGGAGGACTGTGCGGCCGCTTTGACAGCCCCACAGCAAAATGGCCTCACCGGCCAAAAAACTTCAAAATAGGCCATTTAAGACCACGAACGCGGATAGACGAGTTCGGTGCAAAATCATCATTGATGCAGGACTAGAAGCCATATACCCCCGCACTAGGGGCTCCACGCATATACAATAAGAGACAATAAAGCTCAAACTGATATATCTTACTTTATACTTTACTTATTTTAAACTTTTTCGGCACGACCCGTTTTCAACTCAGTTCCTCTCTTTTACAGATGAACGTCGTGCGGCGCCCGTCCAGGATACGGCACAACAGAGACACGGGCGCAGACGTGCAGTAGGGACCCGTCTTAAAGGATTCTTTTTAGATTAAGACCCTACGTAAACCTTTTTTACTGTCTCTTGTTGCTACACATCCCCTGGTTTTTTCTTTCTAATATAACCAAGGAGGAGGCTGTCGTCTTGGCATATGGCCACGTCAGAATTTTTGCACGTACCTGGACACTAGGGGCTTTTTTAATAAAGAGTGTTGTTTGGCCCGCACTCATAAAGACCGAACACCTTAGGGAGTGTTCGGCGTCGCGAGTTTTGGCATTATATGCATCAGCTCCGAATCATGTCTTTGGTCAAAGGTTGGGTTGCCCGGCTCCTGAGTTCGGCTACCTTACGTTCCGCTCTATCGGCTAAGGTAGCACCAGGAGAACTACTACGATTGTGCCCCTGGTTCGGCCAGGGCGAGCACCTCAGTAGAGAAAGCCGAAAACTGACTGTCATGATGTAGCGTGAGACTGGTCAGCCACTCGATGACCGATCAGAATCTATCGGATTCCTCCGCTTTAACGAAGGGCCGCTTCCCGGTCAGGCACATACGCGCCCCGAATTCGGACAAGCGCAGTTGCCACCAAAGAGCTACCTAAAGAGTCTCATTTTCAAACTCCTATGGCTAAGTGAAAGTGTTAAAGCATTATAGTCCGGTTGCCTGGCCCGTTGCGCTATCACCTCCTTTGTAGGACCAAGACGTTGGGTTAAGTGTGAAAATGCGTCTTCTGCGAGCACCCCCGCACTATGTGCGTGGGGGCTGAAGCCAACGACTGCCATCTTTCAGATTCTATATATATATATATATATATATATATATATATCTTAAAACGGCCGCATAGAAGGTGTTAACAATACTTGGAGGCACAAGTATAAAAAAGGCCACTACAATTTATCAAAATATTACTTTATAATTACATATGCTATCATAACATAGCATCTTTCAGGCACTACGTCTCTATTATACGAGCGCCTTCAAGAACTTCCTGAAAATAGTGCTCGGAGGGTACTCGGCTTTTGTCCGAATCTCGGGATGCAACAATGGTGGTCTCCATCTCTGCCCAGTATGTCTTAACACGGGCAAGAGCCATCCTAGCACCCTCTATGCATGCTGACCTCTTCATTGCATTTATACGCGGCACCGCGTCAAGGAATTGCTGCACCAAGCTGAAGTAACTCTTCGGCTCCGATCTCCCCGGCCACAAATAACCCATGACGTACTTCATAGCGAGTCCGGTCAACCTATTCAGTTCGGCCCATTGAGCCAAACGATCGTCTACTGCCAGTGGACGCTCTGGATTGTGAAACTGCGACCAGAAAAGCTTTTCCACTTCGTGATCTTCTTGATCTCGAAAGTGTTTGGTTGCATCAGCAGCACTCGCTGCCAAATCCAGATAGGTGTCCTCACGCTCCACATCCGGTCCAACGGAGCAAACTTCGGATCGCAAAACTTCCTCCGCAGCATAAAGGGCTTTCCAGCCGCAATCTGTTCGGCCTGATGTAGCTCCTCCTTCGCAGCTCTCATCGCAGAGCGAGCATCCTTGGCATCGGCAACGGCCTTCTCTAAATATGTCTGTCTCGCCCGGTCTTCTTTGTCAAGAAGTTTGCAACGGTCTGCAGTGCTCTTTAATTTCTCGGCCATCTCGGCCATTTCTTCTCTGCTTCGGCAGTGAGCAGCCTATTTGGCTTTCAGCTCTTCAAGGGCCCTCTCGGTAGCCGCATCGCTTTTTCTGGCTTGCTCCTTAGCTCGGGCAAGTTCTGCCCTAAGATTCTCCACGGCGGCCGTACCATCTGCGTCAAGCACACACATTGTAAGACACTGACATGAAGATCCTCTTACTTGATGCCGCCCGAAGAATTACATACCTTGAGCCTCATCAAGCCGCTTGTTGACAAGCGCGATGTCGGCATCTGCCACGTCCAGTTGCCGCTTTAGTTCGGCCACATCATCAGTTCGGCTCGATTTCGGACACCTCGCCACCTACATTCAAAGGCGACATCTTAGACCTGGGATTATGATCCTCTGCGTGCCGTCATTTCTTGACAACGCGCAGAGTCTCAGGGGCTACTATCTACATAGGGCGCATCTTATTTATGCGCAACTGACAAAAGTGTACATTATCTAACGTACCTCAAAACCCGTCAGTAAACTTTTGACGGCCTCATGCAATCCGCTTTCTGTGGATGAAATCCTTTCAATCACCGTGCCCATCAATGCACGGTGCTCTTCTGAGACAGAAGCTCGCCCCAGCAGAATCTTCAGTTCCTCCGGCCGAGCACCAGACGGTGCCGGACTTGCCCTATGACCTCTTTCGAAGGCCGGATGCGGAGAACCTCAGGGGGCCACGTAGCTATCTTCCGCCCCTGCCGGATTCGGAGAAACCCTCCGCGACGACACCTCAGGGTCGCCCGCCACGCTGGGCGGCACGGCAGTGGGAGGCGTCCCGCTCTCCATCATATCCGGAAGAAGATCCCCCGAAGACGAGCTCTGCTGCGAAGGGCTGAGGTCCGAGCTACAAGGTAAAATTTCGGTTAATCTTCTCAGAAATAAAATTAACCCTCAAAAGGAAAATCTTTTCTCCACTTACGGCTTGCTGGAGGGCTGATCCCCTTGAGGGCGTAGTCCGGCCGAGGAACTCCCCGACGTCGGACCCTCTGACGAGGATTTTCTCCCCCGTTTTGAGGCCATGGTTTCCGGGTCGTCAGAGGCGGCTCTCTTCTTCCCCTTAGGAGAGGAATTGTCGGTTCCTCCCTTCGAAGCAGCCTCCTTCGAGGAGGCCATAGTTTCCTTGTCCTCCCCCTCCAAAGGCATTATTTCCAGCATCCTGACCAGCACGGGATCCGCCCTGGTTTCAGGAAGGGGAGCCGGACACCTGATCAGCTTTGCCTTCGCTATCCACTCCTGTTTAAAAGAACGGCTCTTTTAGGGGCAAGTTTATAACAATTATACGGATAGAAGGTCCGGGCACAAGGTTGCTTACTTGAGTATCCGGGCGATTGCATCTTAGGCCTGCGTCCTCGGTTAAGTCCGGACACATCTCTTGTGATCCGAAGAACAATCTATACATCTCCGCGGGTGTTGCACCCATAAAGTTCTGGAGAACTCGCGGTCCCTCTGGATTAAACTCCCACAGGCGAAGGGAGCGACGTTTGCCAGGCAATATTCGGCGAATCAGCATGACCTGCGTCACCCTGACCAAACTGAGGTCTCCTTCCAAGAGATCCTTAATTCGGCCCTGTAACAGGGGCACGTCTTTGGGCAAACCCCAATCTAATCCTTTGTTGACCCATGACGCTAGCCGTGATGGGGGACACGAGCGAAAGGCAGGAGGCGCCGCCCACTTGGCGCTCCTGGGAGCGGTAATATAGAACCATTCTCGTTGCCACAAGCCAAGCTCTTCTTGAAAGGAGCCCTCGGGCCATGGAGCATCAGCATTCTTACTTATGACAGCGCCTCCGCACTCTGCGTGCCGTCCCTCGATCATCTTCGGCTCCAATCCAAAAGTCTTGAGCCATAATCCAAAGTGAGGAGTAACACGGAGGAACGCTTCGCACACAACGATGAATGAGGAAATGTGGAGGATGGACTCCGGAGCTAAGTCATGAAATTCCAGCCCGTAATAAAACAGCAGCCCCCTCACAAAGGGATCCATCGGGAAGCCTAACCCCCGAAGGAAGTGAGACATGAACACTACGCTCTCACCGGGCCTGGGACTGGGAATAGCCTGCCCTTGAGCAGGCAACCTATGCGGAATTTCAGCGGTCAAGAACTTAGCCTCTCTCAGCTTTAGCACGTCCTCCTCCGTAACGGAGGAGGGCATCCATCGGCCTTGAAGGTCGGAACCGGACATTGTCGAAGGTCCGAAGCGCCTGGAATCTGGAGCCTAGGGTGTTGGAACTCGAGGCGATGGGCGAACTTGTTTTGAGATTAGAAAAAGGAGTAAGGCCTTGGTCTCTTTATAAGAGGTTGAATACCAGGAGCCCTCCACGTAACCGTTTGGGACTCGCCTTTAATCGAGAAAACATGCTAACGGGCACGATTGGGTTACCCACGTCCGTATTGATGAGAATCCCGTAAAGGGGGGGCACACGATCTCTGCTTTGACAAGACGTGCCAAGGAAACCGCCTCGCAAAACATGCTGAGGTGGAAAAGTGAAAACGATTCAAGTAAAGGACTTGGCCGTAGTGCGATGACGCACTGCGGAATACGTCGGCAGATTTGATTTGTGTCAATATTATTCTCTCTATGGCAATATGTGGAAACTTATTTTGCAGAACCGGACACTACTATTGGTGTTTACAATCTTCTATGAAGGACTTGGAGGAGGAACCCGCCTTGCAATGCCGAAGACAATTTGCACGCCGGACTCGTCGTCATTGAAGCCTGGTTTAGGGGCTACTGAGGGAGTCCTGGATTAGGGGGTGTTCGGGTAGCCGGACTATACCTTCAGCCGGACTCCTGGACTATGAAGATACAAGATTGAAGACTTCGTCCCGTGTCCGGATGGGACTTTCCTTGGCGTGGAAGGCAAGCTTGGCGATGCAGATATTCAAGATCTCCTACCATTGTAACCGACTCTGTGTAACCCTAACCCTATCCGGTGTCTATATAAACCGAAGGGTTGTAGTTCGTAGGCAATCAACTCCATACACAACAATCATACCATAGGCTAGCTTCTAGGGTTTAGCCTCCTTGATCTCGTGGTAGATCTACTCTTGTACTACCCATATCATCAATATTAATCAAGCAGGAGTAGGGTATTACCTCCATCGAGAGGGCCCGAACCTGGGTAAAACAAAGTGTTCCCTGCCTCCTGTTACCATCCGGCCTAGACGCACAATTCGGGACCCCCTACCCGAGATCCACCAGTTTTAACACCGACAACGAGGAAGAAGAAGGGTTAGGAGACGTAGGATCTTCATCCAACCGCCTGAAATGGTCGAGAGACAGCTAGGAGTTGCATTCTTAATGTGCTCTGGTTCATCATGTGTGGGCACTGCGCAACCAACATTTTATTATCCAAAATCTGCTTGCTCTTCTTTACCATGTTCCTCTTTCATTCTTCTTTAATATGTACTCTCTCCGTTCCTAAATACAAGTCTTTGTATAGATTCCACCATGGACTACATATGGATCAAAATGAGTGAATCTACACTCCAAAATGTATCTGGATACATCTGTATGTGATCCATAGTGGAAATCTCTACCAAGACTTATATTTTGGAACGGAGGGAGTATGATAGTAGTACAATATGTTCCTTGTACTGAAGATGAACAGGGACATTTGCAGTGTAGAGGTCTATACAGTCGGTTGTGATGGACACTTTGAGCCTCTTTGATTCGTAGGATCTTGTAAACATAGGAATAGGATTTGTAGTGGCCTGCCCACTTGAATCCTATAAGAATAGCAAGGAAACGCGGGGAGTTGTGTCGCCTTTGAGAGTTACACTAATATTAACAGTACTGCACCTTCACTTGAAGAGAGCTGGTATCCGAAGCCTTTCTAGTCGTACCGGCAATACTAGCACATATATTCCAGCAAGTTCCACTTTGCTGATTTTACTCTGATGCTATATCTACACTATGATCTATGTAGCTGCCTTGTGTCGCACTAGCAGCAGTCCACTCTTGAAGCTAAACACTGCAATGACTTACAAAATTGGCACCAAGGCATTGAGTGCCATTCTGGATGCAATCAAACTCATACGCTCCCCACCTGTTGATTCTTGTTCAGAATATGATCCTAATGACTATTCTAACCTCGAGGAGTCAAAGGCAGATGGCCTGTCCTGTTCACCCATCAAGGTGCATGTTCTAATTTGGCCATGTTTTATTGATTGTGGGTATCTTGCATATGTTGTCTTGCATTTCTTCTACTTTGTTGCACCGCCATCTGCTTAGTTTACTCATCATATATGTCGAGATGCCATGCCCAACCATTATCAATACATATTCCATCTGTCATCATACCATGTTTTTCCACTCAAATGTTGTTCTTGTGCATCAGACATCAAAAAGGAAGAGGGTGATTGCCGAACCTGAAGGAGCACCAACAAAGTCCTTGAAAAACGTGGTGGTGCCGAAGAAATCAGACAGCACCCCACTTATATTGGCTGTACAACCAGTGACACAAAACGTAGGACCGACTCCAGCAGACTGCACCCATACTTCACTGGCCACACCACTAGCCCCACCACATAGGACCTGCACTCCAGCAAAAGGTATACCGATTTCATTTGCCATAGCGCCAGCTGTACCACAGAAAAATCCCACTCCAGCAAAAAGTACAGCAAGTCCACCGGCCGAAGACATATCCCAACTACAGAGACGGCCAATTCCTGCAGATTGGAACCCCATTCCATTTATTCCCAGTTTAAAAGACAATGCTTTCAATGTTGTTAGGGACTACGTGCATATATTCCCATCATGGGAAGATTATTGTGAAGAGAAACACCATTTTCACATCTTCATGTCCAACTTACGTGTAAGTGCTATTATTCATGATTATTATTTTCCTGTTTCTTGCTGATTGAACACATCAATGATTTACATTACATTGTTGTAACTAGGCGAGGGTCAATCTGGATAGTCATGACGAGCAAAGCTTGCTTGTGCTTTTCAAGGAAGCATTGCAGCAGTATCGGTGTTACCTGAGGAAATCACACTTTGATGGCAAGTCTATAAACGAATTTCCGGTGAAGTCTCCTGTGCTAAATTTAGAAGACATTGAATGGAAAAACCTTGTTATGCACTGGTCTCGTTTCCAGGATGAGGTACTGTCTATGAAATCACATGACAATTTGAACTTCTACTTTTCCGCCTATGCCTTATGGATCTTTTTTGCAGGAAATCTGCTCGAAGAAGAATTCCGGTTTGACAAGAATGACAGGATATCACAAATATGCTGCCCGCTACTTTTCTCTTGTTAGTACCTGTTGTCTTGTATCACTGTACTTGCATACATACCTGGTTCATTATGTGACAGCAGTATGCATGATAGCTTGCTTATCAATTGTTCAATCCAAATTATCTGATCTGTATGAATGGTTACATTAGTGTAGAATATATCCAATGCCAATGTTTTTTTAGCTCTGCATTGTTCTTGTAAGTACATGATGTCCTTTATCAGTGTAATTATAATGACAGGTAGTTGTTCATGTACCATCACTCTGCAGCTTATTTTCCTTTGCCATCCATTTTCTACACATCAGATCTATATTTACTCTTACCATAAGGTTGGTACTGAAGAAGTTTAGCTATGCATTGCTCTTGGATGTACCTTTTGCTTGTATCGTTGCACTTACATTTATAGCTACTTGGTTATGTAGCATCACTCTTCATCTTATCTTAAATATTCTCCATTTTTCGTATATTATCACATCTATATTTACTCTTAACAAAATGTAGAATAAAGGCAATGCTTTTGAAGAAGATTCTGTGGTAAACTTCTTGAATTGCCCCCCCCCCCATCAGCATGGACAAGGCCTTTATAGAGCCTGTCTTCACCAATAATGTAAGTTTGTCCATCTCAAGCCTTTAAACTTTGTTGTATATATTTGGTTAGGCATGACTGCAACAGCTGTTTATTTTTGGTGTTTGCATCAAATTGCTTGTTTAAAGTTTATTATGTAGTTCATAAACAAAAGTTTTTCCTTTCTCAATTTAAGTTTTCAGTTGTACAACCAAGTTCCTTCTTCATACCATGTAAATTAAACTATACAGAGAAAGTGATCTTCTTTTGCACTGCATGTATGCTTCTGTTCTTCATCTGTAATCCAGTGGTGTGGTGAACCTACCCACTACAGCACAATGTCATATTTTGTAATGTCTTAACTATGAACAATGTCATATCATTCTACTATTATTTAAACCGTCTCTTTATTTGCCAATCTGAAATGGTATAAATTGACAGCACACTAACCATTGATACTTATGAGTTCTTGATCGGTAATCCAGTGGTGTCGTGAAGCTGACAACTCCTTCACAATGTCATTTCCTGCCATGTCTTGACCTGAACAATACCATATTGTGTTAATGCAATTTTAAACTCTGTCACTTTATTCGTCAGTAAGAAATGTGATGAATTGTCAACACTGATACTTTTATGTGCAAAACCTGTCATCTGTCTGCGTGTTTATCTTTCAGAGTGAGGAAGATATAAGTGTTGAACAAGCACAGTCTCATCATCTTGCTCAGCTGCTTGCGCTACAGCTCCCCAGCAGGGCTAACCTTTCTTGAACTCTATTGAAGTGCTGCCGGTTTTGTATATTATTTTGTCGGCGTGTTTATTTGCACTGGTGGTGATCTTTGATGCCCAGTGTATGTAATCTGCTGTCTGCTTGTGCTTTATTATCATAGTGGCGAACTTTGATGCCCAGTGGATGTAATATGCCGTAATTTCTTTATTGTATAGTCTAGGTTTTTTTCTTATTCACGATGCTGCAGTTATTTTACTGTATATATATCTGTCTTCGCAGTAAACCGGCCAAACCGTAAAATTACGGTACATAATCGGGCCGTCATGCAATCACGATGTAGGTTGGGCCTGAAACGTGCCGAACAGCTCACGGGCCGGCAGCAGCCCGAAATGAACCCCGGCCCATGATTGTGCGAATCAAATCACCAGCTTTTAACAGGCCAAAATTGTCTCGGTCCTTGTTTGTCCCAATCAGATATCGGCTGCGAGCAGGCCGGATGCAAACCGGGCCGTAGTTAGGCCCAACTATATGACGGGCTTTTAACAGGCCGAAATTAATATAGGGCCGAAATGTTAAACGGGCCCTTAACAGGCCAAAACTAATATCAGGCCGAATTACTAAGTGGGACTTTAGCAAGTGGGCCCAAAAGCATAGTATCCAGTTGACGGGCCGAATCTGATATGGGCCATAATTGAGCCCAAAGCCTCTTAAAGGGTCGGACCTGATCTGGGCCGTAATTTGGCCCAGAACGTGGTAGGCTTTTAACGGGCCGGATCTTATATGGGCCACTATTAGGCTCGGAGCGTGGCAGGCCATTAATGGACCGGATCAAATATGGGCCGACATTTGGCCCAAAACATGGTAGCCAGTTAATGGGTCGGCCTACTAGGGTCCTCAAAATCTTGTGGGCCTACAGCTGGGCCGGCCCATTAATGTTGGCGAAATCTCGTGGGCCTTTAGCTTGGCCGGCCCATTATGATCCGCAAGAATCTTGTGGGCCTTTACCTGGGCTAGCCCATTATGACACACAAAAATCTTGTGGGCCTTTACCTGGGCCGGCCCATTATGGCCCGCAAAATCTTGTGGGACTTTACCTGGGCCAGCCCATTATGGTCCGCAAAATCTCGTGGGCCTTTAGCTGGGCCGGCCCATTTAAACTTGATGGGCTGGTCCACGTGTCAACATATCATAGGCGTGTCTCGCCCATTGGATGAGTGACACCTGTGCCAACGCGGACCTGACACGTGTCTCCTCCAGCCAGTGATGATTTTACACGTGGAAAATCCCCATTGGTCGGGGCTGTTAATGGGTTATTGGATCCAAAATCCGACCCGATAGCTTAACGGCGTTCCGTTACGGTGGATGCCACCTGTCGGTCACCCTTGATGAAAGCACTTCTGTGATGCGCGATTTATCGTCATGGAAGTGGACACTTCCGTGATGATAATTTTGGTAATGTCATGGAACACTTCTACGACAGCACAGGTATGACTATCTTGATTCTGTCATAAAATCGTCATGGATGTACATGCATGATAGAAAACGCGACCTACTGTGACAAACACGTATCATCACGGAAGTGTATTTTTTTGTAGTGTATGGACTGGTGCAAGCATCTCAGAGTTGGAATATATGCTTTGATAAGGTGATCAAAGCATATGGTTTATACAGACTTGCGGTGAAGCCTGTATTTACAAGAAAGTGAGTGGGAGCACTACAACCTTTCTGGTAAGTATATGTGAATGACATATGGTTGATCGAAAATGATGTAGAATTTTCTGAAAAGCATAAAGGAGTGTTTGAAAGGAGTTTTTCAAAGAAAGACCTCGGTGAAACTGCTTACATATTGGGCATCAAGATCTATAGAGATAGATCAAGATGTTTGATTAGACTTTTGATGAGTACATACCGTGATAAGATTTTGAAGGAGTTCAAAATAGATCAGTCAAAGAAGGATTTCGTGCCTGAGTTGTAAGGTATGAAGTTGAGTAAGACTCAAAACCCGACGACGCCAGAAGATAGAGAGAGAATGAAAGTCATTCCCTATGCCTCAGCCATAGGTTCTATAAAGTATGCCATGTTGTATACTAGACCTATTGTGTACCTTGCCATGAGTTTGGCAAGAGGGTACAATAGTGATCCAGGAGTAGATCACTGAACAACGGTCAAAATTATCCTTAGGTGCCTAAAGAGGACTAAGGAAATGTTTCTTGGTTATGGAGGTGACAAAGATCGTCATAAAGGGTTACGTCGACGCAAGCTTTGGCACTGATCCGAATGACTATGAGTCTCAATCTAGATACATATTGAAAGTGGGAGCAATTAGCTAGAGTAGCTCAGCGCAGAGCATTGTAGACATAGAAATTTGCAAAATACATACGGATCTGAATGTGGCAGACCCGTTGACTAAACCTCTCACACAAGCAAAACATGATCACACCTTAGTACTCTTTGGGTGTTAATCACATGGCGATGTGAACTAGATTATTGACTCGAGTAAACCCTTTGGGTGTTAATCACATGGTGATGTGAACTATGGCTATTAATCACATGACGATGTGATCTATTGGTGTTAAATCACATGGCGATGTGAACTAGATTATTGACTCTAGTGCAAGTGGGAGACTAAAGGAAATATGCCCTAGAGGTAATAATAAAGTTGTTATTTTATATTTCCTTATTCACGATAAATGTTTGTTATTCATGCCAGAATTGTATTGACTGGAAACCTTAATACATGTGTCAATACATAGACAAAACACTGAGTCCCTAGTGAGCCTCTACTTGACTAGCTCGTTGATCAAAGATGGTTAAGGTTTCCTAACCATGGACATGAGTTGTCATTTGATAACAGGATCACATCATTAGAAGAATGATGTGATGGACAAGACATATCCGTTAGCTTATCATGTTGATCATTCAGTTTTATTGCTATAGCTTTCTTCATGTCATATACATATTCCTTGACTATGAGATTATGTAACTCCCGGATACCGTAGGAATACCTTGTGTGCTATCAAACATCACAACGTAACTGGGTGATTATAAAAATGCTCTATAGGTATCTCCGAAGGTGTTTGTTGGGTTGGCATAGATCGAGATTAGGATTTGTCACTCCGAGTATCGGAGAGGTGTCTCTGGGCCCTCTAGGTAATGCACATCATAATAAGCCTTGCAAGCAATGTGACTAATGAGTTAGTTGCAGGATGATGTATTATGGAACGAGTAAAGAGACTTGCCAGTAACGAGATTGAACTAGGTATGAAGATACCGACGATCGAATCTAGGGAAAGTAACATATCGACAGACAAAGGAATTACATATGTTGTCATAAGGTTCGACCGATAAAGATCTTCGTAGAATATGTAGGAGCTAATATGGGCATCTAGGTTCCGCTATTGGTTATTGACCAGAGATGTGTCTCGGTCATGTCTACATAGTTCTCGAACCCATAGGATCTGCACACTTAACGTTAATTGACGATATAGTATTATATGAGTTATGTATGTTGGTGACCAAATGTTGTTCGGAGTCCCGGATGCGGTCATGGACATGAGAGGAGCTCCGAAATGGTATGGAGGTAAAGATTGATATATAGGATGATATGGTTCGGCCAAGGGGTGAATCCCACAGGGCTTTAGGTCGGTGCTAAAGGAGTTTTGCGGGAGGCCAGGGGGGCAAACGCCGGAGACCCTGGCTTCTGGCCCTGGGCCAGACGCCGTGGCCCATGGCGTCTGGGCCAGGCGCCAAGGACCGTGAAGTCTGGTCCTAGAAGTCCGAGAAGGACTCTTCCTTGCGGGCAAAACCGACTTTGAGGAGGCTTTTACTCCAAGTTTCGACCCCGGGGCTCAACATATAAATAGAGGGGCAGGGCTAGCACCTGGAACACATCAAGATACACCAAGCCGTGTGCCTGCAACCCCGTCCCTCTAGTTTATCCTCCGTCATAGTTTCCGTTGTGCTTGGCGAAGCCCTACGGATATTGTTCTTCACCAACACCGTCACCATGCCGTCGTGCTGCCGGAACTCATCTACTACTTCACCCGTCTTGCTGGATCAAGAAGGCGAGGACGTCATCGAGCTGAACGTGTGGTGAACGCGGAGGTGCCGTACATTCAGTACTTGATCGGGACGGATCGTGAAGGTGTACGACTACATCAACCGCGTTGATAAACGCTTCCGCTTAGCGATCTTCGAGGGTATGAAGATGCTCTCCCCCTATCGTTGCTATACATCTCCTTGATAGATCTTGCGTGAGCGTAGGAAAATTTTGAAATTGCATGCTATGTTTCCCAACAACATTATAGTGTGGCATGAAACCCTTCTCAAGCAGGTGGACGTGAAGGGTTTTCAAGTCAGAGTAATCCTTCGTATTCCCATAGATAGGGCATCGACAATACATAAACCATTATGCTTGTTTGCCTCCGCCACTTCGAGAAAATAATGTAGGCCCTCAGTGTACTCGGAGGTGTGTCTATCACCATACATCCATTGCCGGATCATCTGTGTGCATTGTATAATTAAGTGTATCAAAAACCATTACAGAACATCATGAATAGAGAAGTGACCAAATTAATACAAGTTCATCATCACATTAAAACCAAAATACAGTAGTTATGAAATGTTATTACTGAAAAAATAAATACATAAAGTTCATACATAGTTCTCATTGAACAACATATAGCTCTGTAGAGCATCTAATTAAACCGTACATTGAAACTATGAAAAACATTTCAATGCAACAACAAATGTGATCATAATCGCAACTAACGTAACAATTGATCCAATGGCATAATGATACCAAGCCTCAATATGAATGACATATTTTCTAATCTTTCAAATCTTCCAGCGCATTGCATCCATCTTGATCTTGTGATCATCGACGACATCCGCAACATGCAACTCCAATTCCATCTTCTCCTCCTCAATTCTTTTCAATTTTTTCTTCAAGTAATTGTTTTCTTTTTCAACTAAATTTAACCTCTCGACAAGAGGGTCGGTTGGAATTTCCGGTTCACATACCTCCTAGATAAAAACATCTATGTCACGTTGGTCAGCATAATTGTCATAAACACTAAATGAAACAAATATTTATAAAAGATAATATACCACATCCGAAACGTAGATAGAACAAGGGTCGACGGGTGCGGATACGAAAACAATGGCACTATATAATAACAAACAATAATAAAAGTAAGAAAATGATACAGGTATCTATCTAAATCATACAAGTAAGATTTTTTTTCTTTTAGAAAGAAGATAAGAACAAGAGGCTCACCACGGTGGTGCCGGCGATGAGATCGGCGCGGGCGATCGACGGTGGTGAGGACGGAGACGGGACGGGACAGACCACAAACCTAGACAAATCTTGAGGAAAATGAAGCTTGGAGAGGAGAAATCTTAAGTGTGGCTCGGGCATTTCATCGAACACCTCATGTGCATGAATAGAAGGGAGATAGAGCAACGCATGCACACACCTCCCACCCGGCCAAGAAACAGAGGAGTGAGCGTGCAGGGGCGAGGGTATATGTAGGCATCTCTTTAGTCCCGGTTGGTGGCTAGAACCGGGACAGAAGACTAACCTTTGGTCCCGGTTCCAGCCACCAACTAGGACTAAAGGTGCTGCGCCAGGAGTGAGGTCCCAGTTAGTGTCTGGAACTGGGACCAAAGGGGTCAGACGAACCGGGACTAATGGCCCCCGAGGCCCGGCCGGCGCCCTGGCCTCATGAACCGGGACTGATGCATCCATTGTTCCCAGTTCGTAAGAGAACCGGGACTAATGCCCTTTTCTGGTTTGGACCAAAGCCCTGTTTTCTACTAGTGCCATGTTCCGGGATCATAACAGGTATAACGTAGAATATAAACTCTTATTATGAACACAAAAATATAATAATACAATATTATTGCCTCTAGGGCATACTTCCAATAGACTCCCACTTTCACTAGAGTTAATAATCTAGTTCCATAGTTTCTCTAACACCTCTGGCTATCCGGGGGTGTAAAAACTGGCAAAGAATTTTTATTGACTCCCAAGGGCAATAAACTTAGTCAATAATCTAGGCACATCCAGTTACATAGTCAATAATCTAGTTACGTAGTTTCTCTAACACAATTAGAGAAACACTATTTCTCTGAGTTAAGAACCAAGGTTTATGGAACCAATATGAGACAGCACACAAACAACTTTGACAATACATGCACACACACACACAAACAAATGCTTGCACCCGACAAAGGCAAGGGGGTGTCACTCCCCTCTTGTTATTGCCAGTTGCAAGTATCAAATCTGGTAGTGGTAGATATAATAAATAGAAGTAGAAGAAAACACCTAGGAATTATAAGATTTGTTTTAATATGAAGTGAATGGACGAGGGGGCATAATATTCACTAGAGGCATCTCTCTCATAAATAGCATCGGTGGGTAAACAAATTACTGCCAAACAATTGATAAAGCGCATAGTTATGATGATCATCCATGGCATAATTAATATATAGGCATTACATCCGCGACAAGTACACCGCTAAACTTACTGACGTCTACTACTAGTACTCCACCCAACACCACTATCCAGCATGCATCTCAAAGTATTAAATGCATGACAAACAGAGTAACACTTTAAGCAAGATGACATAATGTAGACATAATAAGAACATGCAATATGTTCAAACCCTCATTTTACCCTTAGTAGCAACAATACAAATACGTGCATTGCAACTCCTCCTGTCATGGAGTAAGGACTCCTCAAGATTGAACCTACTACTATGCACCACTTCCTCTGGAGATCTAATCATCAACTTGGCCAAATAAAACTCATACACTGGAAAGCATACATAGCCATAAAATTACACATAAATAAATCTGAGAGAAGACTCAAAAACTTCCAATGAATAATCTGGTCATAAACCCACAATTCATCTGATCCCAATAAATGCACCGCAAAAGTTTACATCGGATTGATCTCAGATGAGATCATTGTATTGAAGATCAAGAGAGAGAGAGAGAGAGAGAGAGAGAGAGAGAGAGTCATCTAGCTACTGCTATGGACCTGTAGGTCCTATGGGAACTACTCACACATCATCATGGAAGCAGCAAGGTTAATGAAGATTGCCTCCCCAATGGTCTCCCCCTCCGGCGGAGTACCAGCGGAGGCTCCAGATGGGATCGCTTCGCAACAGAGGCTTCCAACGGTGGAATAATTGTTTTGGGGCCTCTCTTTGGGGTTTCTGGATATATGGGAATTTATAGCACAAGAATTAGGTCAAATGGAGGCAGAGGGGGCTCACAAGGCACTTGGGTGCGCCTTGCCTTGTGGCTCTTGTGCATCTTCTGGCCTCCTCCTGAAGCTTCCAGGGACTCTTTTTGTCCAGAAAAAATCATCAGTCTTTTTGTCGTGTTTGGACATCATTTGATATGGATTTTCTAGAAAACTAAAAGCATGTAGAAAACATGAGCTGGCACTGGGCACCGAGTTAATAGGCTAGTCCATAAAAAGTATATAAAATGGCATATAAAGTATATAAAAATGATAATATAGTAGCCCGAAACAATAAAAAAATATAGATACGTTAGGGACGCATCAGAAATCTGATCAACACTTTAGTTTGATGCATAGCTAAATTCCTCTTCACTGTCATCTAAAAATATGTCTTCATTATCATCTTCTAATCCCTTGGCAGCACTGATATCTTCTTCTAATTCCCCATCAACCAATTTCTCCTTCCCTTCCTTTTCAACTCAACATCTTTAGGGGCAAAATCTATGTTTAACCTCCTTCTAACTGCCAGAGAATTGTTCATGCACAACTCTCATATGATAGAGGCAAAGGTGTCCCGTATTTCGATGGGATGGTGGCTATCATTTTGGAGGAAGTCGACTTTGACGATCCGACTACGAACATGCGAGGACGTCGCGCTTTAGCAATCACTAAACCAACTCCGAGAGGTTATTGACCACGCCGAAGCACGATCAACCTGACCACGAAGGTCTGTTTCCTGCAGGCAAACGAAGAACAAGCAAGAAACCAAGATTCCAATCTAGATATTGTGAATATAAGAGGAAAGCTTTATTGATCAAAGGTGGGGTTCTGTGACACCTTTGTCTGGTCGTTGAACACAAACAAAGTACGCGAAGTTGCAGCTATGGCGAACTTTAATCTAAACAAAACCCCCCAAAGTCTAAACGACACCCTAAGGGCTGTATATATGGAGGAAGAGGGGGGATTTCATGGCCCTTGGAGGAGGGGTCCGAAACCAACCCTAACTCTTGTTTCCCCACACATACAGACTCTAAAAACAGCCTATACTTAAGTATTTCGAAAATACATGGGCTTGGCCCAATAATAAGGTGACGCAACACCTAGAATAGCCTCTGGACGAAATTCATGAAGTGGCATCTTGTATATTTCGTCCAAGGCTTCATGCACTCCTTACGGTGGCTTCAAAGTCCTAAAATCATCACTTGTAACTCCGTTCTTGATCCCCTTGCGCATGCCATCATCTCCATGCTTGGTCTTGCTCCAGTGTTCATCCCTCTTATCCATGCCAGGCCCTTCATTTGTAAGCAAAACAAATGTATCCAATTTAGGCAGCATCATATTCTCATGAACATTAGAATCATTACCAAGAAACGAAAGTACCTGATAATTTAATTGGCGTGCGCGAGCTCTAGTAATTGGTCCAGTATGTATAGCAACAGGGGTTGTGGGTGTAACAATGGTATTGATGTCCTCATCATCATATCCACCAAACATCATGCTAAACATGTGTTTAATGAATGCAAGAACCAAATTCCCTGTTGCAACATACCTCTTCTCAAATACATTCTTGCAAGGACTAATTGCTCTAGGTAGCTCTACTAGTTGCAAAAGCACATTATCCCAAAGTTGTTTCTCTAGCACACTATCATGATCAACATATACAAGCAATTTGTGCAAAACATGTGCACAAAATGACTTATGTATTTGGCTTTATCCTGATGTGGAAATGAACTTCGGATACTTTTCAAGCACAAATCCTAAATATACTTGGCTCACTAAGTACACCAACAACTTATACTAAACAAGATATGGAACAAGGATGATACGAGCAAGCACAAGTATGTTATACAATCCTGCACAAGTTATATCACAAGATATGAAAAGAATGATGCAAACTAGCAATTCACACTAAGCCCAAGATATATCAATAAAGCAAGTATGCAATGCAGTAAGTAAAGGGGACAAGATGCAACCGATGTGTTTACTGGAGTTCGGATATCCACCGATGTCCTACTCTCCATTATTGAAGGGGGGCAACGGATGCTCCCACGACAACAAATGTCTCACCTTATGTCTCTAAGAGCCTCGGTAAACGAATGTCCGAGCTCCCTTCACTGGGGCAAGCTTCTTCCTCCACTTTGGAGATGGAAAGCTCCACAACCACCTTGGGCCTCTTCACATCCTTCACGAAGAGATTACCAAGCCAACAATACCAAACCGTCTAGGAGGTGGTGGCCTCCAAGAGTAACAAACTCATGGACTCTCACTCGAACCAATCTACGTGGAGAGCTCAAACCAATGCACCAAATGCAAAGCAAATCCAATTAACATATGCTCAAATCTCTCCCTCAATTCTGACAAGATGCAACTCGAATAAGTGGGAGGTTAGAGAGATGGGAAACAGTGGAGGAGATCAACAAATGACTCCTAGAACCATCCACAAATCTTCCCTTCACTTAGATGGGAGATTGGGGCTTTAGGGGTGTGGATAATGCTCAAAAGGATGGGGGAAATCAAATCTAAGAGTCGTTATCCGTTGTGGAGGAAGGGGGCCTTATTTAGATCCCATCCAAATCTGCGTGTTAGGATGCCATCCAAAAAAGTCAGATTATCTGACAGGGGTCAGACATTCCAACCTATCGGATGTTCCGAACTAATACCTGTCAGAATGTCCAAGCCTATCCAGTGGCTTTGGATTGGGTTGGGTATTAGGACAAATATTTGGTCGGATATTCTGACATGTCGGATATTAAGTCGGATACTCGGACCGTCAAAAGACAGCTTCAACACAACACGGAGACATGCATAACTTTCTCATATGAACTCCATTTTCAATCTCGTTTTGAAACTATGGTAAAGCTCAAGATCCTCGCATAGAGAACCACCCAAGAACAACTCAAAAGGAGGATGCAAATAATGCAAAGATTTGAGTACTCTACGTACGACATGATCAAGCTACTTGCCCGACAGCCCCTCTCGATAGTATGACTACCAAACCTATAATCTGGTCTCCCACCAAGCACCATGAGACCGGTAAAATTACGAAAACCTAGCAAATTCATACCTTTGCCTTATGCATTCCACTTGAGCTGAAAGATGGTCTTCATGTTTGCCTCAAGTTGGAATCATATTTTTGATCTCGGTCCCTTTGGTGAAGACTCTAAATTTTCTCCCTCATAAACCAATATGGGAGGCCTTCACTTAAGCACTTCTTCACATGTACATTTCCACCAAATGGATGGCAAGCTTCAAGCATATAATTACTCAGGTGCTTATCTTGAACTTTCCCTTCTCAACCATGATGCCCATCTCCACTTGATATCATCCTCACATGGGCCATTTGAAATCTTTCTCTTTGATGCAAGCCCATGAGTACCATCTAACCCACATAGACATAACAAAACACATAGCATGGGTTAGTTTATAAGACACAATTGACAATTGCTTACCATGCCACTAGAACACTTGATCTCACACAATCATTCATTCATGCTTGCGTGTTGACCATCTAGAATCCAATCCTTGGGCTTCATCTTGGCCAACATTAATCTTTACTTCATGTTCTATCACAATCTCTTGGGAGACATGAAGAATACTTCTATCCAATTCATTCTCTCAAGATCTTGATACTTTGAAGTCCATTTCCTTTCGTACTTCTTGATAATAATATATCCATCTCTTCAAGTCAACGATCTTGCTGCATATACTCACTTTGATTGCAGTCTTCTAAAATCCATCTAATATACTTTATGCACCACTAAACCTCAATGCATATCTTTATCTTGATGGCTTTCATTGTTGAACCCATCGAATATTATCAATGCATTGCCTATGGAACATTCCTTCATATACATCTAAATGAAAAACATTAGTCCATAGGGATTGTCATTAATTAGCAAAACCATACATGGGGCTACATGTACTTTCAAGTCCCCTTCTCACATCTATTGAAAACATTCACTGATTCCTGCATGTAGGCACGATTTGATCCAACTCCACAAAATCATCCATTGTGATGAATTCCAATGCTAAATAAGTCGCTACAATCACCGACATTGAAAGAAATTGAACAAAATTATAGTCTATACGTCCATCCTCAAATTTCTCCTACGACTGCAGTGATTTTTGTTAATTTCATCATCACACAACCATCTACTACACAAGTACTTAGTCCTGTACGATAATAATAATTTGAGGTCTATTCCAACTCAAATACCAGAAATTTCATCAAACGATCATGGTCGCCAGCAAACTCTAACCAAAATTCGGCTGGTGTGTTTATCTCGAGTTCATTGACAAATGGTGTGTTTATCTCGATTTTTAGCATTTCCCGTTAAAATATTCGGACAAAGCTTTGGATCCGACGTGGTGCCGTACTGACCAATTTGAAAAAAAGGCAGGTTCGAATCAGTGCTTGCCGTTTGATTTCCCCAACGTTTATCAACCCGTCTCCCCCAGATCTCCGCCGCACACGCTCCTCCTCCGCTCCCCTCCCCTCCGCTCCTCTCCCAAATTTCAAATTCCCTCCCCTCCCATTCCACCCACCTCCTCGCCGAAACCCTAACCGCCGCCGCTGCCATGGGGGGCTCGCACAGCCGGGAGGACCACGACCTCTCCGACTCCGACGACGACGACACCTCCTCCCGCGCCTCCGACGCCTCCTCCGACTTCTCCACCCCTCCCCCCGCCTCCGCCTCCGCCTCCAGAGCCGCCAGAGCGGCGACCCCGGCCTCCGTCGTCGACGACATCGACCACCACCTCCGCAACCTCCAACTCAAGTACTCCGAGCCCATCTCCCCGAACCCTAGCCCCGCCCCCAACCCCGGCGCCTCCGCCTCCGCTTCCGCCGTCAATGCGGTCAAGCTGTACCTCCACATAGGCGGCTCCACGGCCGCCGCCCGCTGGGTGAACTCCGAGCGCCTCGCCGCCGTGTCCTTCGTCCGCTCAGGCGAGGGCGCCTCCGACCCCGACGAGGACGACGAGCCCACCGGGCCGTGGTTCCTCGTCGTGGGCTCCAAGATCCGGGCCAAGGTCGGGCCCGAGCTGCAGCTCAAGACCTTCCCCTTGCAGCGGCGCGTCGACTTCGTGGCCGACGGCGTCTGGGCGCTCAAGTTCCTGCACGCCGACGGCTACGGCCACTTCAACGCCAAGTACCAGAGCTGCCTGTTCGAGAACAGCTACGGCGTCGAGGCCACCGACGAGGGCCGCGCCAAGGTGTTTGGGAAGGAGTTTGCTGCGTGGGCGCGCCCAGAGTGTGGCGATGAGTCCATCTGGGAGGACGCCAGTGATGCTTTCTCGCCAGCCCCCAAGGGCAGCCCGATGCCTGCACGGAGCCCGATGTTGAGACCTCTGATGGAGGATTTCAGGGAATTTGAGGAGCCTGTGGAGGAGGGTGATGGTAACATACAGAGCCTTGCGCTGGGCGCTCTTGACAACAGCTTCCTTGTTGGTGATTCAGGCATTCACGTGGTCAAGAACTTTGAGCACGGCATACACGGGAAGGGTGTCTCTGTGAAGATCTCTGGAGGGGGAACAAACTTCACCACACCAAAGAAAGCACTTCTGATGCGTGCTGAGACTAACATGCTCCTGATGAGCCCAGCAACTGATGGGAAGCCACATGCCAAGGGGGTGCATCAGCTTGACATTGAGACAGGGAAGGTGGTCTCACAATGGAAGTTCGGGAAGGATGGAGCTGACATTAACATGAGGGATATCACTAATGATAGCAAGGGCGCACAGATGGATGCGTCTGAATCCACATTCCTGGGACTAGATGACAACCGGTTGTGCCGGTGGGATATGAGGGATAGACATGGAATAGTGCAGAACTTGGCTAGTTCAATGGAGTCCCCAGTGTTGGAATGGACCCAGGGGCATCAGTTCTCCAGGGGAACAAACTTCCAGTGCTTTGCATCAACTGGTGATGGGTCCATCGTGGTAGGCTCGTTGGATGGGAAAATTCGGTTGTACTCAAAGAGCTCTATGAGGATGGCGAAGACGGCCTTCCCAGGGCTGGGTTCACCAATTACTCACGTGGATGTGACGTACGATGGGAAGTGGATACTGGGAACCACTGATACCTATCTGGTACTCATATGCACCATTTTCATTGACAAGGATGGGAAGGAGAAGACAGGATTTGGTGGAAGAATGGGGAACCGAATTGCTGCACCAAGACTGCTCAAGCTCAGCCCACTCCACTCTCATCTTGCAGGGGACAACAGCAAGTTTCGTGAGGGCAGGTTTTCATGGGTCAGTACATCTTACCACTTCTGCTATTGTGAATTCCTGCTCAAATTTACTTATTGTTGCATTACATGAAGACTTGATCAAATTTACTTATTTGTGGTCTGGTATATAGATGCTATGTTGCATTTAAGTTGGGACTGGTCGGTGATCAGATGACTGAAAGTGACATTTCTTGATATCTTGAATATTAGTAACCACCAATTTATGAGGTCTACTCCACATCTTATGGGCATAGTAATTCTGTAGAAGGTTTTCGGTCACACACGGTGCTAGATTCTATTTTGTGGCTTCTGCTCGTTATGTTTTGGATTTCTACCTTTATGTTTACTTATTTTTACTTTTATAGGTCATGTATGCTATATGATTGAATATTTGTGCAGGTCATTTATTTGTTGATATTGCCATATTGGCTATGGAATAATTGATGTATCGGTTACATGGCAAGGCATATGCTAGTGTGTACTCTTGAGTCATATTGCCTCCATTTTCGTCACTAGCATATAGGACCAGCAAGCCGGTTTGACTTTTTGTAGAAATTGAAATTTTGTCACTGTCAAATTTTGTTTACATACATGGCAGAATATTTGTAGCTACTGCAAATACCATTGTACCTTCCCTGTCTAATATGTTTAATATTTTGTGTTAAACTATACAGTGTCTAGGTTTCAATGTTTGAGCTTCTTTTGCATATTTACACACGGTAGACATTTGTGGTCTTATGCATGGTTAGGAAATCTGGCTGCATGTTTTGTTGCTTCATTGGCTGCAGTTCTGTGGTTCTATATTTGAGCTTCATTATCTTCGTTGATGGATAATGGTCGACTCTGCTGCATTTGAATCACCTAATATTCTTGCACTATAAACAAAATGGCAACGAAGCCATTCTTCTAGCTATCACAATAGCCTGAACGATCCCTTTCGCATTGAGAAAATTTTCTGCCTGCACTGAAGTGCATTTACTATCTGGTATCAAGCACTCATTCTAGTAACTACGCAGGTCACGGATAACGGCAAGCAGGAGAGGCATCTCGTGACGACCGTGGGGAGGTACAGCGTGGTGTGGAACTTCCTCCAGGTGAAGAACAGCCACCATGAGTGCTACAAGAACCAGGAGGGGCTCAAGAGTTGCTACTGCTACAAAGTGATCCCCAAGGACGAGTCCATCGTGGCCAGTCGCTTCATGCACGAGAAGTACGACGTGAGCGACTGCCCCGAGGCACCTCTGGTCGTCGCGACCCCCATGAAGGTCACCTCCTTCAGCGTGTCTAGCCAGCGCTAGCTCCGCGCTGCCGCCTCTCAGTGTGTGCTTTTTTTCCAGTTTGGTTGTTGGTGTCCGTGCTGTCATGTAACTTCTTGACCCGCGGATCTGGACTTCCAAGTGTGGCGATGACTATCTATCTTAGTCATGGCTTGTTACAGGATTTATGATTATGTGGATTGCTAGCAAAACTATCTTACACAGTGATGACTTGTACTGGCTGGATTGATTCTGAATTTCTTTGAACGAAGGAATGAATTTCAACTCTGCTAACATGATGCATTCATCTGTCCATGTGTCATGGTTTTATTCCTTCTGGCCCTACGCCAATGCAAGTGCCCATTTTTTGTTGAGGTTAAACTTTTTCCTGCGCAATCTCCACAAAATCATAGATTGCTGCTGCTTTATAGTATCTAAGCATGGCAAAGTTTGCTCTTTAACTAACAAATCTATACTACTTGTTTTTTAACTTAACAAATCTGTTGTTTTTGAACTTACAAAGGCCTCCTTTGGGCCAAAAAGTCTACATACAATATCTGTGGTGGTGACATACTGACATGTGGTGTTTAATTTTTATGGAAGACTGATTCTGATGACTGTTTTGTAGGAATTCTATAGGATGGAATTCCTATAGGAAATTTTCCTTCAGAGCCTTTTGGTTTAAAGGAATGGTTTCTTATTCCTATGTAGGATTGGTTCCTATCCTCTCAAATGAAGAAAAACATTAGCTCACATCTAATGATTTTTTTTATCCTTTGAACCAAATGGCATCTCTTTTCCTATAGGTCATCCAATACACCATCATTCCTATGATTTTCCTATCCCTGATTCATAGTATAGGACATGGGAACATGAAAATTATAGGGAGTGAGGTAACATGTACTGCAGGAGTAAGATGTCATTTGATGCATATGATAAGAATTTTCCATTGAGGCTATTTTTTTAAATGTAAAATATTGGTTCCTATCCTATACATAGGAATAAAAATTCGTTCCAACAAACCAAAGGGCTTCAAAGAATTTTTTTCCCCTTTGAAAATCCTACTATCATATACTCCCTCCGTTCCTAAATACTCCCTCCGTAAGCTAATATAAGAGCGTTTAGAATACTAAAATAGTGACCTAAACGCTTTTATATTAGTTTATAGAGGGAGTATTTGTCTTTTTAAAGATTTCAAATGAACTACACATACGGATGTATATAGACATATTTTAGTGTAGATTCACTCATTTTGCTTTGCATGTAGTCACTTGTTGAAATCTCTAGAAAGACAAATATTTAGGAACGAAGGAAGTATAAGTCTTTGGAGAGATTCCACTATGAACTACATACGGACATCCGTATGTGGTCCATAGTGAAATCTCTAAAAGACTTATATTTAGGACCGGAGGGAGTAGAATTCCTACAGAAAAAAACCTGCAAACCAGAGGCTTGCCCTTTTTTGAGCGAAGGATTGACTTTTGTCCGTGTGTCTTTGTTCGATGTCTCAGGCCATTTCTTTGGCAATGCAAGCAACATTTTTGTTTAAGTTAAACCGTTTCATCTGCAATCCCCGCTAAATCACAGATTGCTGCTGCTTCACAGTTCTAAGCATGGCAGTGTGAACCCATCTTATTTGTTCATCAACATACGACCAAATCAATGAATAAATCTAATATCTCTGGTGGTGATCCATTTATCAGCGGTCCTCAAATCTAATTTAAAATGTTTAAGTAATATTTCAACTATCTCAGGCTCCTGGCTAGTAGTACATGCTATGACATACACATAGCAATTTCCTTTTACTCATCCGTTCCAAATTAGTTGACTTGAATTTGTCTAAATACGAATGTATCTATAGTTGTTTAGTGTCTAGATACATTCGTGTCTAAATAAATGTGCGTCAAGTAATTTGGAACGGAGGGAGTAGATAATTACGCATAGAGGTTTATGAAAGTATGAAGGTCAAAACATCATAGCAAAATGCACCTAAGAGGAAATGATAGGGTTTCAATTCTTGTCATTCACTGCTTGATATTACGGTCTAGCCGGTATCAGGTTCAAAACTGCTCCAGGTCTAGCAATACAACTGTTTCAAACGAAAACACAAGGGAACTGTCCTCTACAATGAAGTCCTAAATGAATTGCTTTAAGGTACGAGGATAAGAAAACCAGCGCCGCCTCCATGAATGGACACCATCCTCTCGTCCTGCGGCCCCTCACCTGTGGAAAGAGCAACAGAAAACCTTAGACCAGTCACCATGTCAATATAGCAAAATAATTCACCAGGAGCAGAAGGAAAAAGAACATCTAGCAGGTGTGACTAGGGGTTGCAGCAGGCACATCAGGCCAATGATATTACTTGTGTGAGTGTGTGACGCACAACAATGATGCCAAGATTGTAATGGGGAAAGTATCTAGTGCTCCCAGACCTAGGGTGCTCCCAGTGCTCCGATGCGAAAAACATTTTTTAAAATGTTCAAAAAATTCTGAAAAAAAAATGCAGCACATCAACGGAACATTGATGTCTCTGGTCACAAAATTTCAAATCAAAATTTTAAAATGTCATTTTTGTATCTCGAGCAATGTTTCGAATTTTGATTTGAAATTTTGTGACAAGAGACATCAATGTTCCGTCGATGTGCTGCATTTTTTTCAGAATTTTTTGAGCATCTTAAAAATGTTTTTCGGACATTTGGAGCACTGGGAGCACCCCAAGCCTGGGAGCACTAGATACTTTCCCGATTGTAATGATATGCACATGGATCGCAATTTCATTAAGTAATATTGCATACAGATTGTGAACTCCACACGTCCTCAGAATTAAACATACCATACCAATTGATCAAATACAAAGCTGGGTGATATGTTTAATGTTCAAGGACAAAAGTCATTGCAATTTCATAATTGATGAAAGCAGCCCTCTTGGAATAGCAAGCAAAATGCAATGAAGCCTAACCAACTCGAATGGTTGACAACCAGCTTCTATCATGAAAATGTTGGGCTCGTGACTAACTTTTCTTAGTGCTGGTTAAGGCCAGGATTCAAGGTTTAGAGTATATTTGCTATAAATTCGACTTAAATAATTTGCAGGTTATCAAACAAAAATATTTGGCATATTTCAGTCTTATATTCCATCAGAAGTTGCAAAGTCTAGTTTGTTCAGACATATGTAGTTCAACAATGTATGATCACATGTTTTCTGAATCCTGAATCAGACACACTCACAAATTAAAATGCAAATATAAGGAGGCACACATTCTTCTGATATATCAGATGGATGTCATTGACTGTGATCACATGAATACTTGAAAATGTTAGCATATGGTTATTTAAAAGGACCTGGTGCATAAAATACTGCTTCCGCATGCAGGCACACAAGCCTAACTTATCATCACCATGGTTTCACCATGGTTCTACCTCGCAATTTTATATAGGGTAGAGCAGGTCCCTGAATGAAACATTGTCAAGATAATCAAAACAGCGTAAATTATGAAAACTACAGTAAGCCTCTAAAGCAGATCAAACCAACTGCTTAAAGGATATTAGCTTGGAAGTTTGCACTTCTAAACGCAGGCAAACAACAAAAAAGGCACAAATAGAGGCATTTAATTTCATCAAGAACTGAGTATATAGAATAAAGAAAATAACTACCAGTGTATTGATAGTTAAATATAAGCACACATTGTTCAAGTTTGCACTGGCTGTTACAATGAAACATTTGACACAAAAGGAGCTGATGCATATACAACTTATAGTGGCTCCCTTAGGGGCTAGGGCATCTACAGCCGGGCTCCTCAAATGCCCCCCTATACGTCCAGGCAGATGGCCCGGTCAGTGACCGGTTACGAAATAACGACCCAGCCAGGCTCCTCAAACCAAGTAACTCGCACCTCTAGGCTTCAATGCTGTTGGTAAGGTAAACGTTGTAACTTGTGAGAGGCTAAGAGCATGTGAATACCCGGCCAGAGCCCCAAAATCGGCTCCAAACCAAGTAACTACTCTAGCACACAAAAATGGAAATCACGGAAGCCACTAGAGTCAATCCAGTGAGTAATTATCTCAAAACTATGGCACCCTGGTGAAAACGAACCAAAATGACAATTCTCATACAAACATAGCACCACAGGATCAATCACACTGCCTAATAGAGACGAACAGAACAAACATAATTGGAGTCAGTTCTACCAAGTAACCGATTCGATCTCACAGATCTACGATGCCATACCACAAGAGAGAATTTCACGACCGCGAATCCCACGCACAACGTCCACAAACACACGCATCAGAACAACGGGCGCACAGAATTGCAGACGAAGAAACTAGATCCCAGATCGGAGGGAGGTGCGGGGAGCGAAGAAGTACCTGCGGAGGACCAAATCAGCCGGACCCGACGATGATGTTGTTGATGGGGATGAAGATGAGCTTGACGAAGAACCCGACGAAGCCCATGACGACGAACCCGATGGCCGTCCGAATGGCCACCTTGGTGAACTCTACACACGCCAGAAAACCATACGGCGTCAGATCTGGGCCGGAGCTAAGACCACCGCGTCGGCGGATCCGATGCGCCGTGTCCTTACCCTTTCGGTCGGGCTTGTGGCAGCGCTTGACGAGGCGGACGCTGTCCTTGGCGAACTCCCGGAGCGGGTCGACCACGGAGTCCACGGCGTCCATGGCTGGCTGCGGCGCGGGGAGGAGGGAGATCTCGCCGGAGAGGTGGGAGCAGAAGGTGGAGGTGGGTTTGCTCGTGTCTGACGATGTGGATGGACGATGCGTGTTTAATGAGACAAGTCTGCTGCTTTCTTAGATGGGCCTCCTGGGCTTGCAGACTGAAGAAAACGGACCAATTTGGGCTTCAGTGGGCCCAATTGCTTGCAGACTGAAGAAAATGGACCAACTTTCGACTATCGCATTACTATTTGGGCTTCAGTGAGCCCAATTTTATTGTGTATCTATATCTGGGTTCCTGTCCCTAAAAAAAAGACTGGGTTCCCTTGGAAATGACGATATTCCGGGGAGCCCAAGCACTTGTCACGTATTGGCACCTTAACAAACGTAGCGGTTACGGAAGTTGGATTTTTGTCTTCGCGGATGTGTTCATGCAGATATGATGAGTTCGTATTAGTGCCTGGTAGTTTTGTTGTGGTTTGGTGTGCTTATCTAACATCTTGGTGAAGATTTTGTGGTTTGATGACCTACATTACATTACTAGGGGTCGTCCGCGGCACAAGCACGTTCCACACTCACAACTTCCCATGTTTTTAGATGGTGGGCGGCTCACAGAGCTTCAAAAACCATTCAAGGTAGTCAAGTTCATGCAAGTATACAGATAGCGGTGTCGCGACTTCAGACTGGCGGCGTTATCTTTACTGAAGCATGGGTAGTAATTCATGTTGCAAGGACTGTCACCACAAAGAATAAGCTTCAAAAGATTTCATTGTAATTCTTAAAAAGCATGAGCCATTATGTAATTTCTTGGGATTATGATCCAAAGCATTTGTACTCGTAATGGGTGTCAAGTTTGAATAAAATTACACGTGACTCTAGAAAAGGTCATGCGCTTAGTGGGCCGGTCCATGCTTTGTTTTTTAATTTTCTTTAGGATTTTATTATTTTAGAGAAAACATCACATATTTATTTATTTTTCTAATAAAAATTCAAAAATTTCTGCAAAATCTGGAAATTTCTTTTAAAAACAACATTTTTTAAAAATGTGAATATTTTATGAAAACCAAACATTTGTTATTTTCTTGAAAATTCTAAATGCCAACATTTTTATTTTCTTTAAGAATACTTAATAAACCTTTTTTATAAACAAATAATAAATCTATACCTACTAATAAAAGAAACATGTATTATTAGTCTGTCATGTTAGTTTATAGAAAACCTCCTGATGTTTCTAACATTAAACCCCCAGTACATATCAAATGTTTTTTAGAATACTCATACCTTCTAAACCATAAATCTAAATTTAACATAATATATATATATATATATATATATAATTTGATTAGAAAAATATATAGAATATGAATATAATGTTATTTAACCTGTTAACCACTAAAAATACTATCTATGGTGCAATCTCAATCAATAGTGCATTATTCGTCTTTCTTTCATATCGGTACTGATCCGGACTGTAGATGAACATCTCAGCAAAATCAGGATTGAAGACAAATTTGAAGATCACTTGTTTGTTTCTTTGTACGTGTTAAATCTACATGCAAGCCATGTTTAAATAGAAGACATGTGAAATCTTGAACTTGTGCTTTTGTAGGCAAAGATCATCTTTGTTTGGGCCGTAGCTACAAATACTCAGATTATAGACCATTTTTTTTAAATTAAGAGAGTGTGGTATTTTTTACTCCCCTTGCAACGCAGGGACCTTTTGCTAGTAAATCTAAAATACCGGTAAGGGAAAATAGAACGAAGAAAACCAAAGAACAACCCAGACCAAGACCTCTAGAAGGTTCCTCGTGAAA
The DNA here is from genome assembly GCF_002162155.2 of Triticum dicoccoides. Taxonomy (NCBI): domain Eukaryota; kingdom Viridiplantae; phylum Streptophyta; class Magnoliopsida; order Poales; family Poaceae; genus Triticum; species Triticum dicoccoides. Next base: position 140,588,834 of record NC_041390.1, read on the forward strand.
ATCCTGGCTAAATAGGGCGGCCCTTTCAGTTGCTTGGTTTTTAGCTCTGTGAGATTGGCTAAATGGGCTGGCAACTCTGTTGCTTGGTCTTTAGCGAAGCCCGAGTGGGTCGGGCTAAACCTTTCGCCCGCTTATGGGTATGTTTTTAGTAGACAAGTTGAACATGTTTCGTCCCCTAAAAAAAGTTGAACATGTTTCATATACACGTCAAATATTTTCCGAATACACAGCGAATGTTTATCCGAATACATGTCGAACATTTTTTAAATAGACACTGAACATTTTTTAATACACAATGAATATTTTAAACACACGATGAATATTTTTTGTGAGACGTGTGGACATTTCGTAAGTGTGTATGAACATTTGATTTAAATGTAGCAATTTTTCTATGTGTTATGAACATTTATTTTAATGTCACAGGCAATTGCTTGGATGGTGCAAACATTTTTGACGAATTATGTGAGCAATGTTTTACATTTTCATGAGCATACTTAGAACATGTCAAGACCATATTTTTAAACGGGCAGACAGCTTAAAATGACAAGAACACTCTTTTGAATGGCATGCGTTTTTTTAATAAAATTGCACAAAGAAATTTTAACATTTCAAGAATATTTTTACACAGCAAACGTTATTGAAAATGTATTCAAAGCAAGCGTATGAAAAATAGTGAACATAACTATTAATGGGCCGACCTAGCACACATGATCCTTAAGGCGGCGTAAACGCGCGAGGCCGACACTACGTTGCTCAGAGCGACAAATAGGAAATGTCGATATTATCGATGTTTCCTATTGTTGTTGTTGTTGTTGTTGTTGTTGTTGTTGTATGAATAATAAATTGACCCTGGGGATTTCTTGCAAGAACAAATCAAATAATGAGTAAATTAGCCCGAGGGCTTTCCCCAAAAAATCTATGTTTTGACTTTATCGTAGCTGCAACCTGCTTATTACCCCATGTTAGCAATGTGGACTCAACTGGATATTTTTTGATTCGTAATGGCTTGATCTTGGTATCAAACATTGGGTGCAACTTGTTGGGGGAAGAACAAGACTCGATCCAGTGCAGAGAGATGAGAAGTCATACATAGCCGATCATGCCTTCAATTACTACACGGCTATGCAGCAGGGAGACGATCATGCGTGCAATTAAATGCTCATGCTTTTAACTCGTCAAAAATGTGAGAAGTTTAAATTGGAAGTGACTAAGGGCGCGTTCGGACTCCCTCCGCTCCACGCCGGAGCGGAGTGGCGATCCAGTTATAAATCGGGGAGCTGGTAAAAGGGCGCTCCACCCGCTCCGCTCCGCGGAGAGCCGCTGAACAGGCGCTAAATCTCAAGTGTCTGGGAAAATGATACATGTTGGTTATTTTTTTTACTGTTCGTTGGACCTGCATCCAACAGTTCGCAAGTAGTCTTCTTGCTCGCAACCAACTTCTTAATGAAGCCATGATCCGATCCAACCCTCGCATACCCTTCGACTTGCCTCGCCCCATACGCCTACCCCACCGACTCACCGCTCCACACTCCAAACCCTCTGACCTCATGTTTCGGCTCGACAGCCTCCACACCCGCACTATTCAATCTGCTTCCTCGCCTCTACCTCATACGTCATAGCTCGCTAGTGCTCCCGGCATTTTCCTCGTCTTCGACGAGGTCCTGGCTCGGCCTCGTCGGGGTCGACTCACCTCACACCGCCCTCACCTTCGGCCTCGGGCGAGGCAGAAAATCGACTGACATGTGGAAATGTTTCAGGCACCTGCATATTAGCAAATTCGTTTAAATTTGAGGAAAAGGGCTGGAGAAAATGGAAGCAGTTGTTGGATTATGGGTGGGCTTAGGCCTATATAAAACAATAATCTCTGGTTAATCTCTAAGGCCCATGCATGTGTACGGCAAGTGGTGAGAAGTGTGGGAAGTTTAGTACCATACTGCTACAGTAAGAAGAGTGAGACATCTTTATAAGGGCTGCTCCATCACTTGCTATTGGGAGCTTGGGAATAGGAGTTGTACACGCGCGCTCCTCCTCCTCCGCCGCCCGCCTCGCCACGCCTCGCCTCGCCTCGCCTCTGAAGGAAATGTGCCCTAGAGGCAATAATAAAGTTGTTATTTATATTTCCTTATATCATGATAAATTTTTATTATTCATGCTATAATTGTATTAACCAGAAACTTAGTAACAGAGTGTCACTAGTATGCCTCTACTTGACTAGCTCGTTAATCAAAGATGGTTAAGTTTCCTAACCATAGACATGAGTTGTCGTTTGATGAACGGGATCACATCATTAGAGAATGATGTGATTGACTTGACCCATCCGTTAGCTTAGCACTATGATCGTTTAGTTTATTGCTATTGCTTTCTTCATAACTTATACATGATGTGGTTGACTTGACCCATCCGTTAGCTTAGCACTATGATTGACTATGACTATGAGATTATGCAACTGCTGAATATCGGAGGAACACTTAGTGTGCTATCAAACGTCACAACGTAACTGAGTGACTATAAAGATGCTCTACAGGTGTCTCCGATGGTGTTTGTTGAGTTGGCATAGATCGAGATTAGGATTTTTCACTCCGTGTATCGGAGAGGTATCTCTGGGCCCTCTCGGTAATGCACATCACTATAAGCCTTGCAAGCAATGTGACTAATAAGTTAGTTGCGGGATGTTGCATTATGGAACGAGTAAAGAGACTTGCCGGTAACGACATTGAACTAGGTATTGAGATACCGACGATCGAATATCGGGCAAGTAATGATGTCTACTACACAACCTTCTTCTTATAGACGTTGTTGGGCCTCCAAGTGCAGAGGTTTGTAGGACAATAGCAAATTTCCCTCAAGTGGATGACCTAAGGTTTATCAATCCGTAGGAGGCGTAGGATGAAGATGGTCTCTCTCAAGCAACCCTACAACCAAATAACAAAGAGTCTCTTGTGTCCCCAACACACCCAATACAATGGTAAATTGTATAGGTGCACTAGTTCGGCGAAGAGATGGTGATACAAGTGGTATATGGATGGTAGATAAAAGTTTTTGTAATCTAAAAATATAAAAACAGCAAGGTAACTAATGATAAAAGTGAGCGTAAACGCTATTGCAATGCTAGGAAACAAGGTCTAGGGTTCATACTTTCACTAGTGCAAGTTCTCTCAACAATAATAACATAATTGGATCATATAACTATCCCTCAACATGCAATAAAGAGTCACTCCAAAGTCACTAATAGCGGAGAACAAACGAAGAGATTATGGTAGGGTAGAAACCACCTCAAAGTTATCCTTTCTGATCGATTCAAGAGTCCGTAGTAAAATAACACGAAGCTATTCTTTCCGTTCAATCCATCATAGAGTTCGTACTAGAATAACACCATAAGACACAAATCAACCAAAACCCTAATGTCACCTAGATACTCCTATGTCACCTCAAGTATCCGTGGGTATGATTATACGATATACATCACACAATCTCATATTCATCTATTCAACCAACACAAAGAACTTCAAAGAGTGCCCCAAAGTTTCTACCACAGAGTCAAGACGAAAACGTGTGCCAATCCCTATGCATAGGTTCATGGGCGGAACCCGCAAGTTGATCACCAAAACATACATCAAGTGGATCAATAGAATACCCCATTGTCACCACATGTATCTGAAGGAAATATGCCCTAGAGGCAATAATAAAGTTATTATTTATTTCCTTATATCATGATAAATGTTTATTATTCATGCTAGAATTGTATTAACTCGAAACATAATACATGTGTGAATACATAGACAAATAGAGTGTCACTAGTATGCCTCTACTTGACTAGCTCATTGATCGAAGATGGTTATGTTTCCTAGCCATAGACATGAGGTGTCACTTGATTAACGGGATCACATCATTAGGAGAATGATGTGATTGACTTGACCCATTCCATAAGCTTAACACTTGATCGTTTAGTTTGTTGCTATTGCTTTCTTCATAACTTATACATGTTCCTATGACTATGAGATTATGCAACTCCCGTTTACCGAAGGAACACTTTGTGTGCTACCAAACGTCACAACGTAACTGGGTGATTATAAAGGTGCTCTACAGGTGTCTCCGAAGGTACTTGTTGGGTTGGCGTATTTCGAGATTAGGATTTGTCACTCCGACTGTCGGAGAGGTATCTCTGGGCCCTCTCGGTAATGCACATCACTTAAGCCTTGCAAGCATTGCAACTAATGAGTTAGTTGCGGGATGTTGTATTATGGAACGAGTAAAGAGACTTTCCGGTAACGAGATTGAACTAGGTATTGAGATATCGACGATCGAATCTCGGGCAAGTAACATACCGATGACAAAGGGAACAACGTATGTTGTTATGCGGTCTGACCGATAAAGATCTTCATAGAAAATGTAGGAGCCAATATGAGCATCCAGGTTTCGCTATTGCTTATTGACCAGAGACATGTCTCGGTCATGTCTACATTGTTCTCGAACCCGTAGGGTCCGCACGCTTAACGTTACGATGATAGTTTCATTATAAGTTTATATATTCTGATGTACCACAGTCCGAATTGGACAAGGAGGGGGGTCGGCGCCCCCCCTTTCCTTTTCCCTCTCTCTCCTTCCCCCCAAGTCCTAGTCCAACATGGAAAGGGGGGAGTCCTACTCCCAGGAGGAGTAGGACTCCTCCTGGCGCGCCCCTTGCCTGGCCGCACCTCCTCCCCCTTGCTCCTTTATATACAGGAGCAGGGGGGCACCCCAGACACAACAGTTGATCATCGATCTCTTAGCTGTATGCGGTGCCCCCCTCCACCATAGTCCTCGATAATATTATAGTGGTGCTTAGGCGAAGCCCTGCAACAGTAGAACATCAAGATCGTCACCACGCCGTCGTGCTGACGGAACTCTTCCCCGACATTCTGCTGGATCAGAGTCCGGGGATCGTCATCGAGCTGAACGTGTGCTAAAACTCGGAGGTGTCATAGTTTCGGTGCTTGATCGGTCGGGCCGTGAAGACGTACGACTACATCAACCGCGTTGTGCTAACACTTCCGTTTTCGGTCTACGAGGGTATGTGGACAACACTCTCCCCTCTCGTTGCTATGCATCACCATGATCTTGCGTGTGCGTAGGAATTTTTTTGAAATTACTACGTTCCCCAACAGTGGTATCAGAGCCTAGGTTTTATGCGTTGATGTTGTGCACGAGTAGAACGCAAGTGAGTTGTGGGCGATATAAGTCATACTGCTTACAGCATGTCATACTTTGGTTCGGCGGTATTGTTGGATGAAGCGGCCCAGACTGACATTATGTGTACGCTTACGCGAGACTGGTTCTACCGACGTGCTTTGCACACAGGTGGCTGGCGGGTGTCAGTTTCTCCAACTTTAGTTGAACCAAGTGTGGCTACGCCCGGTCCTTGCGAAGGTTAAAACAACACCAACTTGACAAACTATCGTTGTGGTTTTGATGCGTAGGTAAGAACGGTTCTTGCTTAAGCCCGTAACAGCCACGTAAAACTTGCAACAACAAAGTAGAGGACGTCTAACTTGTTTTTGCAGGGCATGTTGTGATGTGATATGGTCAAGACATGATGCTAAATTTTATTGTATGAGATGATCATGTTTTGTAACCGAGTTATCGGCAACTGGCGGGAGCCATATGGTTGTTGCTTTATTGTATGCAATGCAATTGCGCTGTAATGCTTTACTTTACCACTAAGCGGTAGCGATAGTCGTGGAAGCATAAGATTGGCGAGACGACAACGATGCTACGATGGTGATCAAGGTGTCGCGCCGGTGACGATGGTGATCATGACGGTGCTTTAGAGATGGAGATCACAAGCACAAGATGATGATGGCCATATCATATCACTTATATTGATTGCATGTGATGTTTATCTTTTATGCATCTTATCTTGCTTTGATTGACAGTAGCATTATAAGATGATCTCTCACTAAATTTCAAGATAAAAGTGTTCTCCCTGAGTATGCACCGTTGCCAAAGTTCGTCGTGCCCAGACACCACGTGATGATCGGGTGTGATAAGCTCTACGTCCATCTACAACGGGTGCAAGCCAGTTTTGCACACGCAAAATACTCAGGTTAAACTTGACGAGCCTAGCATATGCAGATATGGCCTCGGAACACTGAGACCGAAAGGTCGAGCGTGAATCATATAGTAGATATGATCAACATATTGATGTTCACCATTGAAAGCTACTCCATTTCACGTGATGATCGGTTATGGTTTAGTTGATTTGGATCACGTGATCACTTAGAAGATTAGAGGGATGTCTTTCTAAGTGGGAGTTCTTAGGTAATATGATTAATTGAACTTAAATTTATCATGAACTTAGTACATGATAGTATCTTGCTTGTCTATGTTTGATTGTAGATAGATGGCCCGTGCTGTTGTTCCGTTGAATTTTAATGCGTTCCTTGAGAAAGCAAAGTTGAAAGATGATGGTAGAAATTACACGGACTGGGTCCGTAACTTGAGGATTATCCTCATTGCTGCACAGAAGAATTACGTCCTGGAAGCACCGCTAGGTGCCAGGCCTGCTGCTGGAGCAACACCAGATGTTATGAACGTCTGGCAGAGCAAAGCTGATGACTACTCGATAGTTTAGTGTGCCATGCTTTACGGCTTAGAATTGGGACTTCAACGACGTTTTGAACGTCATGGAGCATATGAGATGTTCCAGGAGTTGAAGGTAATATTTCAAGCAAATGTCCGGATTAAGAGATATGAAGTCTCCAATAAATTCTATAGCTGCAAGATGGAAGAGAATAGTTCTGTCAGTGAACATACTCAAAATGTCTGGGTATCATAATCACTTGACTCAACTGGGAGTTAATCTTCCTGTTGATAGTGTCATTGACAGAGTTCTTCAATCACTGCCACCAAGCTACAAGAGCTTCGTGATGAACTATAACATGCAAGGGATGGATAAGACAATTCCCGAGCTCTTCGCAATGCTAAAGGCTACAGAGGTAGAAATCAAGAAGGAGCATCAAGTGTTGATGGTCAACAAGACCGCCAGTTTCAAGAAAAAGGGCAAAGGGAAGAAGAAGGAGAACTTCAAGAAGAACAGTAAGCAAGTTACTGCTCAGGAGAAGAAACCCAAATCTGGACCTAAGCCTGAAACTGAGTGCTTCTACTGCAAGCAGACTGGACACTGGAAGCGGAACTGCCCCAAGTATTTGGCGGATAAGAAGGATGGCAAGGTGAACAAAGGTATATGTGATATACATGTTATTGATGTGTACCTTACTAGAGCTCGCAGTAGCACCTGGGTATTTGATACTGGTTCTGTTGCTAACATTTGCAACTCGAAACAGGGACTACGGATTAAGCGAACACTGGCAAAGGACGAGGTGACGATGCGCGTGGGAAATGGTTCCAAAGTCGATGTGATCGCGGTCGGCACGCTACCTCTACATCTACCTTCGGGATTAGTTTTAGACCTAAATAATTGTTATTTGGTGCCAGCGTTGAGCATGAACATTATATCTGGATCTTGTTTGATGCGAGACGGTTATTCATTTAAATCAGAGAATAATGGTTGTTCTATTTATGAGTAATATCTTTTATGGTCATGCACCCTTGAAGAGTGGTCTATTTTTGATGAATCTCAATAGTAGTGATACACATATTCATAATGTTGAAGCCAACAGATGCAGAGTTGATAATGATAGTGCAACTTATTTGTGGCACTGCTGTTTAGGTCATATCGGTGTAAAGCGCATGAAGAAACTCCATACAGATGGACTTTTGGAATCACTTGATTATGAATCACTTGGTACTTGTGAACCGTGCCTCATGGGCAAGATGACCAAAAACGCCGTTCTCCGGTACTATGGAGAGAGCAACGGATTTGTTGGAAATCATACATACAAATGTACGTGGTCCGATGAATATTGAGGCTCGTGGCGGATATCGTTATTTTCTCACCTTCACGGATGATTTAAGCAGATATGGGTATATCTACTTAATGAAACATAAGTCTGAAACATTTGAAAAGTTCAAAGAATTTCAGAGTGAAGTTGAAAATCATCGTAACAAGAAAATAAAGTTTCTATGATCTGATCGTGGAGGAGAATATTTGAGTTATGAGTTTGGTCTACATTTGAAACAATGCGGAATAGTTTCGCAACTCACGCCACCCGGAACACCACAGCGTAATGGTGTGTCCGAACGTCGTAATCGTACTTTACTAGATATGGTGCAATCTATGATGTCTCTTACAGATTTACCGCTATCATTTTGGGGTTATGCTTTAGAGACGACTGCATTCACGTTAAATAGGGCACCATCAAAATCCGTTGAGACGACGCCTTACGAATTGTGGTTTGGCAAGAAACCAAAGTTGTCGTTTCTGAAAGTTTGGGGCTGCGATGCTTATGTGAAAAAGCTTCAACCTGATAAGCTCGAACCCAAATCAGAGAAATGTGTCTTCATAGGATACCCAAAGGAAACTGTTGGGTACACCTTCTATCACAGATCCGAAGGCAAGACTTTCGTTGCTAAGAATGGGTCCTTTCTAGAGAAGGAGTTTCTCTCGAAAGAAGTGAGTGGGAGGAAAGTAGAACTTGATGAGGTAACTGTACCTGCTCCCTTATTGGAAAGTAGTACATCATGGAAACCGGTTTCTATGACACCTGCACCAATTAGTGAGGAAGCTAATGATAATGATCATGAAACTTCAGATCAAGTTACTACCGAACCTCGTAGATCAACCAGAATAAGATCCGCACCAGAGTGGTATGGTAATCCTATTCTGGAAGTCATGCTACTAGATCATGATGAACCTACGAACTATGAAGAAGCGATGGTGAGCCCAGATTCCGCAAAATGGCTAGAAGCCATGAAATCTGAGATGGGATCCATGTATGAGAACAAAGTATGGACTTTGGTTGACTTGCCCGTTGATCGGCAAGCAATTGAGAATAAATGGATCTTCAAGAAGAAGACTGACGCTGACGGTAATGTTACTGTCTACAAAGCTCGACTTGTTGCAAAAGGTTTTTGACAAGTTCAAGGGAATGATTACGATGAGACCTTCTCACCCGTAGCGATGCTTAAGTCTGTCCAAATCATGTTAGCAATTTCTGCATTTTATGATTATGAAATTTGGAAAATGGATGTTAAAACTGCATTCCTGAATGGATTTCTGGAAGAAGAGTTGTAATGCAGCCAGAAGGTTTTGTCGATCCAAAGGGAGCTAACAAAGTGTGCAAGCTCCAGCGATCCATTTATGGACTGGTGCAAGCCTCTCGGAGTTGGAATAAATGCTTTGATAGTGTGATCAAAGCATTTGGTTTTGTACAGGCTTTTGGAGAAGCTTGTATTTACAAGAAAGTGAGTGGGAGCTCTGTAGCATTTCTGATATTATATGTGGATGACATATTATTGATTGGAAATGATATAGAATTTCTGGATAGCATAAAGGGATATTTGAATAAGAGTTTTTCAATGAAAGACCTCAGTGAAGCTGCTTACATATTGGGCATTAAGATCTATAGAGATAGATCAAGACGCTTAATTGAACTTTCACAAAGCACATACCTTGACAAAATTTTGAAGAAGTTCAAAATGGATCAGGCAAAGAAAGGGTTCTTGTCTGTGTTACAAGGTGTGAAGTTGAGTAAGACTCAATGTCCGACCACCGCAGAAGATAGAGAGAAAATGAAAGATGTTCCCTATGCTTCAGCCATAGGCTCTATCATGCATGCAATGCTGTGTACCAGACCTGATATGTGCCTTGTTATAAGTCTAGCAGGGAGGTACCGAAGTAATCCTGGAGTGGATCACTGGACAGCGGTCAAGAACATCCTAAAGTACCTGAAAAGGACTAAGGATATGTTTCTCGTATATGGAGGTGACAAAGAGCTCACCGTAAAAGGTTACGTTGATGCAAGCTTTGACACTAATCTGGACGATTCTAAATCACAAACCGGATACGTGTTTATATTGAACGGTGGAGCTGTCAGTTGGTGTAGTTCTAAACAAAGCATCGTGGCGGGATCTACATGTGAAGCGGAGTACATAGCTGCTTCGGAAGCAGCAAATGAAGGAGTCTGGATGAAGGAGTTCATATCCGATCTAGGTGTCATACCTAGTGCATCGGGTCCAATGAAAATCTTTTATGACAATACTGGTGCAATTGCCTTGGCGAAGGAATCCAGATTTCACAAGAGAACCAAGCACATCAAGAGACGCTTCAATTCCATTCGGGATTTAGTCCAAGTAGGAGACATAGAAATTTGCAAGATACATACGGATCTGAATGTTGCAGACCCGCTGACTAAGCCTCTTCCACGAGCAAAACATGATCAACACCAAGGCTCCATGGGTGTTAGAATCATTACTGTATAATCTAGATTATTGACTCTAGTGCAAGTGGGAGACTGAAGGAAATATGCCCTAGAGGCAATAATAAAGTTATTATTTATTTCCTTATATCATGATAAATGTTTATTATTCATGCTAGAATTGTATTAACCGGAAACATAATACATGTGTGAATACATAGACAAACAGAGTGTCAGTAGTAAGCCTCTACTTGACTAGCTCGTTGATCGAAGATGGTTATGTTTCCTAGCCATAGACATGAGTTGTCATTTGATTAACGGGATCACATCATTAGGAGAATGATGTGATTGACTTGACCCATTCCATAAGCTTAGCACTTGATCGTTTAGTTTGTTGCTATTGCTTTCTTCATAACTTATACATGTTCCTATGACTATGAGATTATGCAACTCCCGTTTACCGGAGGAACACTTTGTGTGCTACCAAACGTCACAACGTAACTGGGTGATTATAAAGGTGCTCTACAGGTGTCCCCGAAGGTACTTGTTGGGTTGGCGTATTTCGAGATTAGGATTTGTCACTCCGACTGTCGGAGAGGTATCTCTGGGCCCTCTCGGTAATGCACATCACTTAAGCCTTGCAAGAATTGCAACTAATGAGTTAGTTGCGGGATGATGTATTACGGAACGAGTAAAGAGACTTGCTGGTAACGAGATTGAACTAGGTATTGAGATACCGACGATCGAATCTCGGGCAAGTAACATACCGATGACAAAGGGAAAAACGTATGTTGTTATGCGGTCTGACCGATAAAGATCTTCGTAGAAAATTTAGGAGCCAATACAAGCATCCAGGTTCCGCTATTTGTTATTAACCAGAGACATGTCTCGGTCATGTCTACATTGTTCTCGAACCCGTAGGGTCCGCACGCTTAACGTTACAATGATAGTTTCATTATAAGTTTATATATTTTGATGTACCGAAGGTTGTTCGGAGTCTCGGATATGATCACGGACATGACGAGGAGTCTCGAAATGGTCGAGACATGAAGATTGATATATTGGAAGCCTATGTTTGGACATCAGAAGTGTTCTGGGTGAAATCGGCATTTTACCGGAGTACCGGGAGGTTACCGGAACCCCCCGGTAACCTAATGGGCCTTAATGGGCCTAGTGGAGGAAGTGGAGAGGAGGCCAAGGGGCAGCCGCACGCCCCTTCCCCCCAGTCTGAATTGGACAAGGAGGGGGGTCGGCGCCCCCCCCCCCTTTCCTTTTCCCTCTCTCTCCTTCCCCCCAAGTCCTAGTCCAACATGGAAAGTGGGGGAGTCCTACTCCCAGGAGGAGTAGGACTCCTCCTGGCGCACCCCTTGCCTGGCCGCACCTCCTCCCCCTTGCTCCTTTATATACAGGGGCAGGGGGCACCCTAGACACAATAGTTGATCATTGATCTCTTAGCCGTGTGCGGTGCCCCCCTCCACCACAGTCCTCGATAATATTGTAGTGGTGCTTAGGCGAAGCCCTGCGACAGTAGAACATCAAGATCGTCACCATGCCGTCGTGCTGACGGAACTCTTCCCCGACATTCTGCTGGATCGGAGTCCGGGGATCATCATCGAGCTGAACGTGTGCTAAAACTCGGAGGTGCCATAGTTTCGGTGCTTGATCGGTCGGGCCGTGAAGACGTACGGCTACATCAACCGCGTTGTGCTAACGCTTCCGCTTTCGGTCTACGAGGGTATGTGGACAACACTCTCCCCTCTCGTTGCTATGCATCACCATGATCTTGTGTGTGTGTAGGAATTTTTTTGAAATTACTACGTTCCCCAACAGTATCCCACGCAAGACATACATCAAGTGTTCTCAAATCCTTAAAGACTCAATCCGACAAGATAACTTCAAAGGGAAAACTCAATCCATTACAAGAGAGGGGAATAAACAACATAAGATCCAACTATAATAGCAAAGCTCGCGATACATCAAGATTGTATCACCTCAAGAACACGAGAGAGGGAGAGAGAGAGAGAGAGAGAGAGAGAGAGAGAGAGAGAGAGAGAGAGAGATCAAACACATAGCTACTGGTACATACCCTCAGCCCCGAGGGTGAACTACTCCCTCCTTGTCATGGAGAGTGATGGCCATCGGAGAGGGATTCCCCCTCTGGCTGGGTGCCGGAACGGGTCTAGATTGGTTTTCGATGGCTACGGAGGCTTCTGGCGGCGGAACTCCCGATCTATTCCGCTCTTCGAAGTTTTTAGGGTATATGGGTATATATAGGAGGAAGAAGTACGTCAGTGGATCTCCGGGCTGTCCACGAGGCAGGGGGAGCGCCCAGGGGGTGGGCGCGCCCCCACCCTCGTGGGCAGCCCAGGACTCTCCTGGTCCATCTCCGATACTTCGTGGGCTTCTTCTGGTCCAAAAATAAGTTCCGTGAAGTTTCAGGTCAATTGGACTCCGTTTGATTTTCCTTTTCTGCGATACTCTAAAGCAAGGAAAAAATAGAAACTAGCATTGGCTCTAGGTTAATAGGTTAGTCCCAAAAATCATATAAAATAGCATATAAATGCATATAAAACATCCAAAGTTGATAATATAATGGCATGGGACAATCAAAAATTATAGATATGTTGGAGACGTATCAGCATCCCCAAGCTTAATTCCTGCTCGTCCTCGAGTAGGTAAATGATAAAAAGATAATTTTTGATGTGGAATTCTACCTAACATATTTATCCATGCAATTCTCTTTATTGTGGCAAGAATATTCAGATCCATAAGATTCAAAACAAAAGTTTAATATTGAAATAAAAATAATAATACTTCAAGCATACTAACAAAGCAATTATGTCTTCTCAAAATAACATGGCCAAAGAAAGCCATCCCTACACAATCATATAGTCTGGCTATGCTCCATCTTCACCACACAAAATATTTCAATCATGCACAACCCTGATGACAAGCCAAGCAATTGTTTCATACTTTTGATGTTCTCAAACTTTTTCAATCTTCACGCAATATATGAGCGTGAGCCATGGATATAACACTATATGTGGAATAGAAGGGTGGTTGTGGAGAAGACAAAATGGGAGAAGATAGTCTCACATCAACTAGGCGTATTAACGGGCTATGGAGATGCCCATCAATAGATATCAATGTGAGTGAGTAGGGATTGCCATGCAACGGATGCACTAGAGCTATAAGTGTATGAAAGCTCAAAAAGAAACTAAGTGGGTGTGCATCCAACTCGCTTGCTCACGAAGACCTAGGGCATTTTGAGAAAGCCCATCATTGGAATATACAAGCCAAGTTCTATAATGAAAGATTCCCACTAGTATATGAAAGTGACAACATAGGAGACTCTCTATCATGAAGATCATGGTGCTACTTTGAAGCACAAGTGTGGTAAAAGGATAGTAGCATTGCCCCTTCTCTCTTTTGCTCTCATTTTTTTATTTTTTTATTTGGGCCTTTTCTCTTTTTTATGGCCTCTTTTTTTCTTTTTTTAGTCCGGAGTCTCATCCCGACTTGTGGGGGAATCATAGTCTCCATCATCCTTTCCTCACTTGGGACAATGCTCTAATAATGATGATCATCACACTTTTATTTACTTACAACTCGATACTTAGAACAAAACATGACTCTATATGAATGCCTCCGGCGGTGTACCGAGATGTGCAATGACTCATGAGTGACATGTATGAAAGAATTATGAACGGTGGCTTTGCCACGAATACGATGTCAACTACATGATCATGCAAAGCAGTATGACAATGATGAAGCGTGTCATAATAAACGGAATGGTGGAATGTTGCATGGCAATATATCTCGGAATGGCTATGGAAATGCCATAATAGGTAGGTATGGTGGCTGTTTTGAGGAAGATATATGGTGGGTTTATGGTACCGGCGAAAGTTGCGCGGTACTAGAGAGGCCAGCAATGGTGGAAGGGTGAGAGTGCGTATAATCCATGGACTCAACATTAGTGATAAAGAACTCACATACTTATTGCAAAATCTATTAGTTATCGAAACAAAGTATTACGCGCATGCTCCTAGGGGGATTGATTGGTAGGAAAAGGCCATCGCTCGTCCCCGACCGCCACTCATAAGGAAGACAATAAATAAATAAATCATGCTCCGACTTCGTCACATAACGGTTCACCATACGTGCATGCTACGGGAATCACAAACTTCAACACAAGTATCTCTCAAATTCACAATTACTCAACTAGCATGACTCTAATATCACCATCTCCATATCTCAAAACAATTATCAAGTATCAAACTTCTCATAGTATTCAATGCACTCTATATGAAAGTTTTTATTATATCCCTCTTGAATGCCCATCATATTAGGACTAATTTCATAACCAAAGCAAATTACCATGATGTTATAAAAGACTCTCAAAATAATATAAGTGAAGCATGAGAGATCAATTATTTCTATAAAATAAAACCACCACCGTGCTCTAAAAGGATATAAGTGAAGCACTAGAGCAACGACAAACTACTCCGAAAGATATAAGTCAAGATCAATGAGTAGTCGAATAATTATGCAACTATGTGAAGACTCTCTAACATTTAAGAATTTCAGATCTTGGGATATTATTCAAACAGCAAGCAAAACTAAATAAAATAAAATGACGCTCCAAGCAAAACACATATCATGTGGTAAATAAAAATATAGCTCCAAGTAAAGTTACCGATGAACGAAGACGAAAGAGGGGATGCCTTCCGGGGCATCCCCAAGCTTAGGCTTTTGGTTGTCCTTGAATATTACCTTGGGGTGCCTTGGGAATCCCCAAGATTAGGCTCTTGCCACTCCTTGTTTCATAATCCATCAAAACTTAACCCAAAACTTGAAAACTTCACAACACAAAACTCAAAATAGAAAATCTCGTGAGCTCCGTTAGCGAAAGAAAACAAAACACCACTTCAAGGTACTGTAATGTACTCATTCTTGATTTTTATTGGTGTTAAACCTACTGTATTCCAACTTCTATATGGTTTATAAACTCTTTTACTAGCCATAGATTCATCAAAATAAGTAAACAACACATAGAAAACAGAATCTGTCAAAAACAGAACAGTCTGTAGTAATCTGGATCAAACGTATACTTCTGGAACCCCAAAAATTCTAAAATAAATTGCTGGACGTGAGGAATTTATCTATTAATCATCTTCAAAAATAATTAACTAAATATAACTCTCCAATAAAAAATGGCAGCAATTCTCGTGAGCGCTAAAGTTTCTGTTTTTACAGCAAGATCAACAAGACTTTCCCCAAGTCTTCCCAACGGTTCTACTTGGCACAAACACTAATTAAAACATAAAAAATCAACAATAACAGAGTCTAGATAAATTATTTATTGCTAAACAGGAGCAAAAAGCAAGTAACTAAAATAAAATTGGGCTGTCTCCCAACAAGCACTATCGTTTAACGCTCCTAGCTAGACATGATGATTTCAATGATGCTCACATAAAGGATGAGAATTGAAACATAAAGAGAGAAAGATGAAGAACGTGACTAACACATTTAATTCTAACCCACATCCTATGTATAGGGATTTTGTGAGCAAACAATTTCTTGGAACAATAATCAACTAGCATAGGAAGGCAAAACAAGCATAACTTTAAAACTTTAAGCACATAGAGAGGAAACTTGATATTATTGCAATTCCTACAAGCATATGTTCCTCCCTCATAATAATTTTCAGTAGCATCATGAATGAATTCAACAATATAACCAGCACCTAAAGCATTCTTTTCATGATCTACAAGCATAGAATTTTTATTACTCTCCACATAAGCAAATTTCTTCTCATGAATAGTAGGAGTATAAACTCCAATACTACAAATTGTTTCCACATTAAAAGAGTAATGTTCATAGAAAGGGTAATCATAATCATGACAAGTTTTATAAATATAATCATCACTACTTTTTATAGCATAAGTATCATCACAATAATCATCATAAGTAGCAACTTTGTTCTCATCATAATCGATTGAAACCTCTTCCAAGATAGTGGAATCATTACTAAATAAAGTCATTACCTCTCCAAATCCACTTTCATAATTATCACAATAAGATTCAACATCCTCCAAAATAGTGGGATTACTACTTCCTAAAGTTGACACTCTTCCAAACCCACTTTCATCAATATAATCATCATAAGTAGGAGGTATGCTATCATCATAACAAATTTGCATATCAAAACTTGGGAGGCTAGAAATATCATCTTCATTAAACATAGCATCCCCAAGCTTGGGACAAACATTAATTGCAGAAAATATATTCTCAAACATGCCATTCTCATCAAACATAGCATCCCCAAGCTTGGGCCTTTTCATATCATAAGCATAATCACTCTCATCATTAATAGTATGGATAGCACCGATAGTATAGCAA
The DNA here is from genome assembly GCF_002162155.2 of Triticum dicoccoides. NCBI lineage: Eukaryota > Viridiplantae > Streptophyta > Magnoliopsida > Poales > Poaceae > Triticum > Triticum dicoccoides. The sequence continues at coordinate 140,605,531 of NC_041390.1, forward strand.
TTATCATCATCACAATGAGTAATAGGAGCAACATCATTTGGGAGAGATACCTTTCTACCTTTGCTTCTCCGTCTTTTCTTTTTCTTCTTCACATCATGTGTGGGTTCAACCCTCTTTTTGGAGCTCCTTATTAATGAGATTGGTTGAATAGAAGGCTCCTCCTCATTACCTGATTCATCATAAGAAATAATAGGAGGATATTGGGAAGTCTCTTCCCTTTCATTAGTATTCTCTTCATCTTCTATTTGTTTTCTTTTCTTTATGTAATTGGCAATATAAGGATTTTCAATACAATTCATCGCACAATACATATAAATTTCCTCTAGATCAATATCAAGGAATTTCTCGAGGTTATATTCTGGAATAATCTTAGTTTGACATTTCATTTCTTCATAACCCAAAAGCAAACTAAGTTCATTATAATGTGCAAGGGAAATCAAGTCATCACAATTTTTGGACACAATTCGATCATGAAACAATTTGCATTTGATATTTAAATGACCATGTTCATTGCAAAGTTCACAAGTATGGCTAAGATATTTTAAATTTTCAGCACTAACATTTAGCCTTTCTTGCAACCATTTAGTTTCTAAATGCTTATGCCTCTTGCAATATTTATCTTCCCTATTTGGTGTGTACTTGCAAACCCAATGCACTCCAGAAAAATTGACATGTTTATAGGAGACATTTTCATCATAACTAGTGCAATCATCATTAGTATTATGGATATTCAAGGAGTTCATACTAACAACATTTCAATCATGCTCATCATCCAAAGATTTAGTGCCAAACATTTTAATGCGTTCTTCTTCTAACACTTTGGCACAATTTTCCTCTCCATCATACTCACGAAAGATATTAAAAAGATGAAGCGTATGAGGCAAACTCAATTCCATTTTTTTGTATTTTTCTTTTATAAACTAAACTAGTGCTAAAACAAGAAACAAAAAGATTCAATTGCAAGATCTAAAGATATACCTTCAAGCGCTAACCTCCCCGGCAACGGTGCCAGAAAAGAGCTTGATGTCTACTACACAACCTTCTTCTTGTAGACGTTGTTGGGCCTCCAAGTGCAGAGGTTTGTAGGACAATAGAAAATTTCCCTCAAGTGGATGACCTAAGGTTTATCAATCCGTAGGAGGCGTAGGATGAAGATGGTCTCTCTCAAGCAACCCTACAACCAAATAACAAAGAGTGTCTTGTGTCCCCAACACACCCAATACAATGGTAAATTGTATAGGTGCACTAGTTCGGCGAAGAGATGGTGATACAAGTGGTATATGGATGGTAGATAAAGGTTTTTGTAATCTGAAAATATAAAAACAGCAAGGTAACTAATGATAAAAGTGAGCGTAAACGGTATTGCAATGCTAGGAAACAAGGCCTAGGGTTCATACTTTCACTAGTGCAAGTTCTCTCAACAATAATAACATAATTGGATCATATAACTATCCCTCAACATGCAACAAAGAGTCACTCCAAAGTCACTAATAGCGGAGAACAAACGAAGATATTATGGTAGGGTAGAAACCACCTCAAAGTTATCCTTTCTGATCGATCTATTCAAGAGTCCGTAGTAAAATAACATGAAGCTATTCTTTCCGTTCAATCTATCATGGAGTTCGTACTAGAATAACACCTTAAGACACAAATCAATCAAAACCTTATGTCACCTAGATATTCCAATGTCACCTCAAGTATCCGTGGGTATGATTATACGATATGCATCACACAATCTCAGATTCATCTATTCAACCAACACAAAGAACTTCAAAGAGTGCCCCAAAGTTTCTACCGGAGAGTCAAGACGAAAACGTGCGCCAACCCCTATGCATAGGTTCATGGGTGGAACCCGCAAGTTGATCACCAAAACATACATCAAGTGGATCAATAGAATACCCCATTGTCACCACAGGTATCCCACGCAAGACATACATCAAGTGTTCCCAAATCCTTAAAGACTCAATCCGATAAGATAACCTCAAAGGGAAAACTCAATCCATTACAAGAGAGTAGAGGGGGAGAAACATCATAAGATCCAACTATAATAGCAAAGCTCGCGATACATCAAGATCGTATCACCTCAAGAACACGAGAGAGAGAGAGAGAGAGAGAGAGATCAAACACATAGCTACTGGTACATACCCTCAGCCCCGAGGGTGAACTACTCCCTCCTCGTCATGGAGAGTGCCGGGATGATGAAGATGGCCACTGGAGAGGGATTCCCCCTCCGGCAGGGTGCCAAAACGGGTCTAGATTGGTTTTCGGTGGCTACGGAGGCTTCTGGCGGCGGAACTCCCGATCTATTCTGCTCTTTGAAGTTTTTAGGGTATATGGGTATATATAGGAGGAAGAAGTATGTCGGTGGATCACCGGGCTGTCCACGAGGCCGGGGAGCGTGCCCAGGGGGGTGGGAGCGCCCCCACCCTCGTGGGCAGCCCGGGACTCTCCTGGTCCATCTTCGATACTCCGTGGGCTTCTTCTTGTCCAAAAATAAGTTCCATGAAGTTTCAGGTCAATTGGACTCCGTTTGATTTTCCTTTTCTGCGATACTCTAAAACAAGGAAAAAATAGAAACTGGCACTGGGCTCTAGGTTAATAGGTTAGTCCCAAAAATCATATAAAATAGCATATAAATGCATATAAAACATCCAAAATAGATAATATAATAGCATGGAACAATCAAAAATTATAGGTACGTTGGGGACGTATCAAGCATCCCCAAGCTTAATTCCTGCTCGTCCTCGAGTAGGTAAATGATAAAAACAGAATTTTTGATGTGGAATGCTACCTAGCATAATTCTCAATGTAATTTTCTTTATTGTGACATGAATGTTCAGATCCGAAATATTCAAGACAAAAGTTTAATATTGACATAAAAATAATAATACTTCAAGCATACTAACTAAGCAATCATGTCTTCTCAAAATAACATGGCAAAAGAAAGTTCATCCCTACAAAATCATATAGTTTGGTCATGATCCATTTTCGTCACACAAGAATGCTCTCAAAATAACATGGCAAAAGAAAGTTCATCCCTACAACCCCGATGACAAGCCAAGCAATTGTTTCATACTTTAGTAATCTCAAACTTTTTTCAACTTTCACGCAATACATGAGTGTGAGCCATGGATATAACACTATGGGTGGAATAGAATATGATGATGGATGTTGTGTGGAGAAGACAAAAAAAGAGAAAGTCTCACATAGACGCGGCTAATCAACGGGCTAGGGAGATGCCCATCAATTGATGTCAGTGCAAGGAGTAGGGATTTCCATGCAATGGATGCACTAGAGCTATAAATGTATGAAAGCTCAACAAAATAAACTAAGTGGGTGTGCATCCAACTTGCTTGCTCACGAAGACCTAGGGCATTTGAGGAAGCCCATTGTTGGAACATACAAGCCTAGTTCTATAATGAAAAATTCCCACTAGTATATGAAAGTGACAAAACAAGAGACTCTCTATCATAAAGATCATGGTGCTACTTTGAAGCACAAGTGTGGAAAAAGAGGATAGTAGCATTGTCCCTTTTTATTTCTTTTTTCCCTTCTTTTCTCTTTTTTTGGGGCCTTTTTTTGTTTGGCCTTTCTCCCTTTTTTGGGACAATGCTCTATTAATGATGATCATCACACTTCTATTTATTTACAACTCAATGATTACAACTCGATACTAGAACAAAATATGACTCTATATGAATGCCTCCGATGCTGTACCGGGAAGGGCAATGAATCAAGAGTGACATGTATGATAAATTATGCATGGTGCCTTTGCCACAAATACGATGTCAACTACATGATCATGCAAAGCAATATGACAATGATGAAGCGTGTCATAAATGAAACGGTGGAAAGTTGCATGGCAATATATCTCGGAATGGCTATGGAAATGCCATAATAGGTAGGTATGGTGGCTGTTTTGAGGAAGATACAAGGAGGCTTATGTGTGACAGAGCGTATCATACCACGGGGTTTGGATGCACCGGCGAAGTTTGCACCAACTCTCAAGGTGAGAAAGGGCAATGCACGGTACCGAAGAGGCTAGCAATGATGGAAGGTGAGAGTGCGTATAATCCATGGACTCAACATTAGTCATAAAGAACTCACATACTTATTGCAAAAATCTACAAGTCATCAAAAACCAAGCACTACGCGCATTCTCCTAGGGGGATAGATTGGTAGGAAAAGACCATCGCTCGTCCCCAACTGCCACTCATAAGGAGGACAATCAAATAACACCTCATGTTTCAAATTTATTACACAACGGTTACCATACGTGCATGCTACGGGACTTGCAATCTTCAACACAAGTATTTATCAAATTCACAACTACTCAACTAGAACACTCTAATATCACCATCTTTATATCTCAAAACAATTATCAAGTATCAAACTTCTCATAGTATTCAATGCACTTTCTATGATAGTTTTTATTATACCCATCTTGGATGCCTATCATATTAGGACTAATTTCATAACCAAAGCAAATTACCATGCTGTTCTAAAGGATTCTCAAAATAATATAAGTGAATCATGGGAGATCAATAATTTCTATAAAATAAAACTACCACCGTGCTCTAAAAGATATAAGTGAAGCACTAGAGCAAACTTATCTAGCTCGAAAGATATAAGTGAAGCACATAGAGTATTCTAATAAATTCCAATTCAAGTGTGTCTCTCCCAAAAGGTGTGTAAAAAAAGGATGATTGTGGTAAACTAAAAAGAAAATACTCAAATCATACAAGACGCTCCAAGCAAAACACATATCATGTGGTGAATAAAAATATAGCCTCAAGTAAAGTTACCGATAGAAGAAGACGAAAGAGGGGATGCCTTCTGGGGCATCCCCATGCTTAGGATTTTGGTTGTCCTTGAATTTTACCTTGGTGTGCCTTGGGCATACCCAAGCTTAGGCTCTTGCCACTCCTTATTCCATAATCCATCAAATCTTTACCCAAAACTTGAAAACTTCACAACACAAAACTTAAACAGAAAATCTCATGAGCTCCGTTAGTATAAGAAAACAAACCACCACTTAAGGTACTATAATGAACTCATTATTTATTTATATTGGTGTTAAATCTACTGTATTACAACTTCTCTATGGTTCATACCCTCCGATACTAGGCATAGATTTATCAAAATAAGCAAACAACACACGAAAAACAGAATCTGTCAAAAACAGAACAGTCTGTAGTAATCTGTAGATTTCGAATACTTCTGTAACCCTAAAAATTCTAAAATAAATTGATGGACGTGAGGAATTTATCTATTAATCATCTTCAAAAATAATCAACCTAATCGCACTCTCCAGTAAAAAATGGCAGCAAATATCGTGAGCGCGAAGGTTTCTGTTTTTTACAGCAAGATCACTAAAACTTTCCCCAAGTCTTCCCAAAGGTTCTACTTGGCACAGACACTAATTAAAAGCATAAAACCACATCTAAACAGAGTCTAGCTGAATTATTTATTACTAAACAGAACCAAAAGGCAAGGAACAAAAAATAAAATTGGGTTGCCTCCCAACAAGCGCTATCGTTTAACGCCCCTAGCTAGGCATAAAAGCAAGGATAGATCTAGGTATTGCCATGATAATGATAAGGTAGATCACGAAAACTCATCTCATACTCCCTAAGTTCAGAAGCGAGCTTTCTTTGTGGCAAGCAAAAGTAATCAAAAGGGCTAAATTTAATGGGGCAAAAGTCCCCAAGATCAAGCTCGGGAGGTATTGGTTCCTCCTTTGGCCCCTCATATTGCACAACCAATTCATCATTATAAGCATTCTTTTGGCAAAAAGTCATGAGCCTATGTTCAAGGGAAAAACCTAACCCATTATTCTGGATAGCAAAATTATCATTAAGTTCAGAGATCCTTTCAACAAGAACATCGGTAGGAACCTTTTTTCTAAGTTTTCATTAAAAGCAACATGATCTAAAGATCGTAAACGCATAATGTCTTATTGATTAAAAAGGATTGCTTCTATGGGAGGACGGCCGGCATCCACCCTATAATGCACAAAAATTTCATTGGCCTCTTTTATTATAAATCTGAACTCATGAGCTAAAAAGATGGTCGCTGAGGGAGTCCTGGATTAGGGGGTCCTCGGACAGCCGGACTATATCTTTTGGCCGGACTGTTGGACTATGAAGATACAAGATTAAAGACTTCATCTCGTGTCCGGATGGGACTCTCCTTTGCATGGAAGGCAAGCTTGGCAATTTGGATATGTATATCTCCTCCCTTGTAACCGACTCTGTGTAACCCTAGCCCCTCCGGTGTCTATATAAACCAGAGGGTTTTAGTCCGTAGGACAACAACAATCATACCATAGGCTAGCTTCTAGGGTTTAGCCTCTCCGATCTCGTGGTACATCAACTCTTGTAATACTCATATCATCAAGATCAATCAAGCAGGAAGTAGGGTATTACCTCCATCGAGAGGGCCCGAACCTGGGTAAACATTGTGTCCCCCGCCTCTTGTTACCATCCGCCTTAGACGCACAGTTCGGGACCCCCTACCCGAGATTCGCCGGTTTTGACACCGACATTGGTGCTTTCATTGAGAGTTCCACTGTGCCGTCACAATCAAGGCTTGATGGATCCTTCGATCATCGGCAACGATGCGATCCAGGGTGAGGTTTTCCTCCCCAGACAGATCTTCGTATTCAGCGGCTTCGTACTGCGGGCCAACTCGCTCGGCCATCTGGAGCAGATCGAGAGCTACACCCCTGGCCATCAGGTCAGGTTTGGAAGCTTGAACTATATCACCGACATCCGCGGAGACTTTATCTTCGACGGATTCGAACCCATGTCAGGTGGGCCGCACAGTCACGATGAGCATGGTTTAGCTCTGCCGTCGGACAGTGTTCGGGAGATCACACCTGTAACTACTCCGTCCCTCAATCCGGAACAGATCGCGCCCTCCGAGGACGGGTGGTGGACCCCGCCACGGAGGCCGCACACTCAGCAGCGATAGAACCGAATACTGACACCTCCTATGAGACCTGTGTTGGCGAACACTCAGATTCGTCCTCGGCCACAGACTCCGAACCGCTTGCGTCCGTGCCCATCCAATCTAATTGGGAACCGATCATGGAGTTCACCTCCGTGGATATCTTTCAGCACTAGCCCCTAGGCGACGTGCTAAACTCATTACGGTCTCTCTCCTTGTTAGGAGACCCTTGGCCGAACTATGTCTGGCTCAAGTGGGAAGCGAACGGCAAAGAAATCCGTTCCCCACCCACCACCTGCTTAGTATCCACTGTTGACGACCTAACCGACATGCTCGACTTCGACTCCGAAGACATCGACGGTATGGACGACGATACGGGAGATGAACAGGAATCACCGCCCATAGGACGCTGTACTACCACCTCATCATATGATATATACATGGTGGACACCCCCAAAGAAAGCGATGTCAATAAGGCAACGAAGGATAATCCCCCCGAGAAGCAATCCAAGAACCAACGTCATCGGCGCCATTCTAAGCCATAGCAAAAACAACGATACCGGCACATGAGACAATAATGCTACAAATAGTGCCCAAGACGAAGACAATCCCCTCCAGCCAGGCTTTGAGCAGGAGGATGGGCAAGCCAGCCCTAAGGAACAGGCAGCAGACGGAGAATCAGAGGATGACAATTACATGCCTCTCTTCGAAGACGAGGTGAGCCTCGGCGACGAAGAATTTATCATGTCTAAGGATCCCGTCGAACAGGAGCGCTTCAAGCGCTGGCTTATTGCCACATCAAAAAGCCTGAAGAAAAAGCAACAACAACTTCAAGCTGAGCAAGATCTTCTAGCGGATAGATGGACTGAGGTCCTAGCAGCCGAGGAACATGAACTCAAGCGCCCAATCAAAAGTTTCCCAAAGCGCAGGTTGCTACCCCAACTTGGAGAGGAAGCATTAAAGCCTGCTTCCAGCGTATGATGCGGCAGACCGACCACCTCGTGGCCGGGACAAAGTGGCATATAAGCCCGAAGTCCAACCCGCACCCCGTCGCTAGTTAAACAAAAATAGCAAGGCCCGGGGTAACACGCAGGACCTGCGAGACGTATTGGAAAACAAAGCAGGACACAAAAGATCGATCTTCGGATCACGAGGGCGCGTCCCAACACATGACGACGACCGTCATGCTGGATATACCAAAAGCAAATCCGGCCGGGCCGAACACAGCAGACAAGACTCGTACGAACCACGTTGTGACGTAGCCTGGCACAGAGGCGCTGCACACCCCCTATGCTTCACTGATGAAGTAATGGATCATGAATTCCCAGAAGGGTTTAAACCCCTGAATATTGAATCATACGATGGTACTACTGACCTCGTGGTATGGATATCTTCCTCCACATTCACATGGCCCACGGGGATGATCTACACGCCATCAAGTACCTCCCGTTAAAACTCAAAGGACCAGCTCGGCATTGGCTAAATAGCTTGCCAGCAAACTCCATCGGAAGTTGGGAGAACCTGGCAAATGCATTCCTGGACAACTTCTAGGGCACTTATGTGCGACCACCAGATGCTGATGATTTAAGTCACATAACCCAACAACCCGGAGAGTTAGCCAGGAAATTTTGGACTCGATTCCTAACCAAAAAGAACCAAATTGTGGATTGTCCGAATGCCGAAGCCCTAGCGGCCTTTAAGCATAACATCCATGATGAGTGGCTTGCCAGACATCTCGGCCAAGAGAAGCCAAAGTCCATGGCAGCCCTCACAACACTCATGACCCACTTCTGCGCGGGCGAGGATAGCTGGTTGGCCCGTAGCAACAACACAACAAGCAACCCTGGCACATCGGAGGCCAGAGACAACAACAACAAGCCACATCGCAACAGATACAAGCGCCGCAACAACGGCGATAACACCGAAGACACGACAGTCAATGCCGGATTCAGTGGCTCTAAATCCGGTCAACGGGAAAAGCCGTTTAAAAGAAACAATACGGGCCCGTCCAGTTTGGACCGCATACTCGACCGCTCGTGTCAAATTCACGGCACACCCGATAAGCCAGCCAACCACACCAACAGAGAATGCTGGGTGTTCAAATAGGCCGGCAAGTTGAATGCCGAAAGCAAGGAAAAGGGGCTGCATAGCAACGATGAGGAGGAGCCCCATCCGCCGAACACAGGAGGACAGAAGAAATTTCCTCCCCAAGTGAAAACGGTGAACATGATATACGCAACCCATATCCCCAAGCGGGAACGGAAGCGTGCACTCAGGGACGTCTACGCGATGGAGCCAGTCGCCCCAAAGTTCAACCCATGGTCTTCGTGTCCGATCACTTTTGATCGCAGGGACCACCCCACTAGTATCTGTCATGGCGGTTCTGCCGCATTGGTCCTTGATCCTATCATTGACGGATTCCACCTCACTCGAGTCCATATGGATGGTGGCAGTAGCCTGAACCTGCTTTATCAGGATACGGTGCGCAAAATGGGTATAGACCCCTTGAGGATCAAACCCACAAAAACCACCTTCAAAGGTGTCATACCAGGTGTAGAGGCCTGTTGCACGGGCTCAATCACACTGGAAGTGGTCTTCGGCTCTCCGGATAACTTCCGAAGCGAAGAGTTAATCTTCGATATCATCCCCTTCCGCAGTGGCTATCACACACTACTCAGACGAACCGCATTCGCTAGATTCAATGCGGTACCGCATTATGCATACCTCAAGCTCAAAATGCCAGGACCTCGCGGGGTTATAACAGTTAATGGAAACACAGAACGCTCGCTCCGCACGGAGGAGCACACTGCGGCCCTTGCAGCAGAATTGCAAAGCAGCCTTTTGAGGCAAACCGCCAATTCAGCGACAAGGTCCGCAGACACATTCAAGCGAGTCTGGAATAACCTGCAACAAGATCACCAGGCGCGTTCAGAGCTCGCCTAGCAATTCGGACTCCGTCCTAGTCCCAGTCAAGCGATGAAATTTGCGCCGCGCGTAGATAACTACGCATTAAAGATACCATGGGTATAGGCGGAGGCACAGCTATGGCACGTCCCACTATGCGGTTCAACCGCCTCAGGACCAGTATATCTTTATCACTTTCTTCCTTTCAGGACCCTATTCTCTGGAGCCCCTCTCCGATAGCTAGATCGTCGGACCCATCACGGGAGGGAAGCACCAAGGGAGCAAGAAGCTTTGGCGTACAAGGGAATCCCCAGGTGGTCTCTCATAACGACCGTTATACCTGTTTTACATACCCGCACACAGCTCGCCCTTGGACCGGACATGTCAGATAGTCCCATTTTTGCTTATTGTACTACTTATACACATACGCTTCGATGTATCCTCTAAATAACAAGAGGGGGGATTTTGTTTTTGCCACTCTAGATTTTGCCAATTTTCCTTATGCCACTCTAGATTTTGGCATTTCACTTTTGCCACTCTTAGTTTTTGATAATTATCACAATCGCCATTCTAGTGGCCAAAGCAACATTTTCAGAGTGGCAATTGTGATACATTTCAAAAACTAAGAGTGGCAAAAATGAAATAAAATTATTTAGATTTTGCTACAGAATGGTAATTGTGATAATTGTCAAAAGCTATGTGTGGCAAAAGTGAAATGTCAAAATCTAGAATGGCATAAGGAAAATTGGCAAAATCTAGAGTGGCAAAAACAAAAATTTCCTAAATAACAATGCACAGCGTCAGCTTATTATTGCATTTCTTCATCTTCTTTTTTTCTTGTTTGTTTATTCATGACAAGTTCCTGCCGTCATTCTGGTACGTTCAGTACGCCAGGGGCTTCAGTGCACCCCATAACACGGCAAGAAAAGTCCGAACACTTTCGCCAGTGCGGCACCCCAAACTTATAGCATTATATGCACCAACTCCGAATCATGTCTTGGGCCAATAGTTGGGTTTGCCCGACTCCCATGTTTTGGTGCCTTACGTTCCGCTATATCGGCTAAGGTAGCACTGGGAGAACTACTGGGATTGTGTCCCGGTTCTTCCGGACGAGCACCTCAGTAGAGAAAGCCGAAAACTGACTGTGATGATGCCGCGAGAGCTGGTCGCTGTTCGAGAGGTCCCAAATCCCTAAAGATTTTTTCCGCTTCAGATGAGGAGTCGGCCTTGTCCGATTTAGGCGTTTATAGCGCCCCAAGTTCGGCCTTCGAAATACTAGGGGCTTCGCCAAAATTTAAAATTGTAGACTTCTATGGCTAAGTGAGAGTGATGAAGCTTTATAGTCCGATTGCCTGGTTTGTTGTGCTGAACACCTCCTTCGAAGGACCCAAAACTGGGATAAAGAGTGATCATATTTATCCCGAACACCTCAGTACTAGCTACATGGGGGGAGAAGCCGACGACTAGCCAACCCTCAGATTTTATAAACGGCCGCACAGAAGGTAATAGTTTAAATCAACAAGCGTTATATAGCGCACATGAACTTGTTTTCATATTACAGGATCACATGAGTACATTCATTCAAATATTACATCCTTAGAACATTCCTCCGCCACAAGGCGGGCACCCTTCAGGATGCTGTCATAATACTTTTCGGGGCGGCGATGCTCCTTGCCCTCCGGCGGCCCCTCCTTCACCAGCTTCTCCGCGTCCATCTTCGCCCAGTGCACTTTCACTCGGGCAAAAGCCCTGCGCGCACCCTCAATCCAGACGGACCGCTTTATGACTTCAAGCCGTGGGCAGGCATTCACAAGCCGCCTCACCAGGCCGAAGTAGCTGCCAGGCAGGGGCTCGCCAGGCCACATCCGGACTATGAGGCCCTTCATGGCCTATTCGGCCGCCTTGTGAAGCTCGACCAATTGCTTCAACTGGTCGCTCAAGGGCACCGGATGTTTGGTCCTAGTATACTGAGACTAGAACAACTTCTCCGTCGAGCTCCCTTCCTCGGCCCGGTAAAATTCCACGGCATCGGACACACTGCGGGGAAGATCTGTGAACGCTCCTGGATAGCTCCGAACTCGGGTAAGTAAAAGGAAAGTTTCCTTCACATGCTTGCTTTGCATAATGAATTCCTTACCCGCCGCTATCTTCTGGACCGCCTGAAGCTCCTGGAGGGCCCTGTGGGCTTCGGCCTTGGCATTTTTTGCGTTCTTAAGGGCCTTCGCAAGCTCGAACCCTTGCGTCTTAGAGTCATGCTTCAAGGACTCATATTTTTTGACGAAATCCTGGAGCTCTTGCCGCACCTCGCTGACTCGAGCCTCTTGCTTCTCGCGCTCGGTGCACTCCTTGGCCGCTTTGTCTTCAGCCTCGGATAGCGCCTCCTTCAGGGCCGCCACTTCGGTTGTGGCCCCTAGCAAAATTCATGATGATCCTGTGACTTAACAACCACATTCTTTTTATTCCTTATCAATATACAAATGTGTATTACTTACCTTTGTTCTCCTCGAGCTGCCTCTTGGTAAGGCTGAGATCTTTTTCGGACCGCTCAAGGTCCCGCTTCAGTGCGTAGGCCTCCACAGTGCGAGCGGCAGCGGCTAGCATTGAAGCCTGCTTATTCACATAAGACATATTCTGATTAGACTCATGTGATTATTATTTGATCCTCTGTTCGGACTTTCTTTGTGAACGCCAAATAGAGCATCAGGGGCTACTGTCTATGCTATAACATTTTCTTATAAATTGATTAATTACCTCAAAGCCTGTTAGGAGGTTGGCACAGGCTTCAGTCAGTCCGCTTTTAGCGGACTGAACCTTCTCTACCACCACACTCATGACAGTGCAGTGCTCTTCGTCAATGGAAGCACCACGAAGCGCTTCCAGCAAGTTGTCCGGTGCCTCTGGATGGACAGAGGCCATCGACACAGACGGCTCACCCCCCTTAGTGAGGGGTCGCCTGACAGAGTCCGGAACACTGGAGGTTCCGACGCAGTATTTGGCCGGGGGCCGGACTTGCTGCCCCCGTCATTAGGGCCCATGGGAGCCTTGCCTCCCATGCGCCCAGCCTCTGGGAGGTTGCCTTGGGGCGCCCCCAGAACTACCTTCCCTTGGTTTGGTGCCCTTCGGGACAACACCTCGGCGTCGTCCGTAGGGCGGGGGGAGGAGGCGGTCGGGAGTGAATCACTGTTCAACTCCGACAGGCCCAGAGACCCATCCGAAGAGGATACATCGATATGGTCCTTGGGTGGGCTGCATGATCATGTTCAGCATGATAGAAACAATAAAACGAAATATACCATAACTGTTATGGTATCCGGATACTTACGACTTCGCCAGGGGCTTGTCCCTGGGCAACCACTCCTCGTCGTTGAACGTGGCCGTGGTGGAGCGGTCCGGAAGGAGGGTTCTTCCCTTCTTGGACCCTTCGGCCTCCTCAGATGGGGCACTCTTCCTTTTCTTATCTCCCCCAGCTGGATGGGGAGAATTTTCCTCTTCCTCCTCCTCGTCTTCGTGGGAGGAGGGCGTCTCGGTGTTATCGGACGACGATTCTGATACAACCTTGCGCCATAGACCTTTCCTGGTCCCCATGGCCTTCTTCTTGGCCTTCTTCTCCGGCGCCTCATAGGGTGCCGGAACTAGCATCTCCGTTAGGAGAGTACTTGCTGGATCTTCGGGCAGTGGGGCCGGACAGTCGATCCGCTCTGTTGTCGCGACCCATTCCTGTCAAATAATGCGGAGGCTCAGATCCCTCACATAATTATACTAGGGAAAGAAACGCCTTATGAGATATAAGGAGCTTACTGGTTTAGCAGGGCGCTTTGCGTTGAGTCTGCGGTCCTCGGTAAGAGGAGGAGGTACCTTGGCAGACTTGAACAACACCCTCCAGATGTCCTGGTGCGTCGTGTCGAAGAGCTCTCTCAGTGTCTGGTGCCTTGCCGAGTCAAACTCCCACATATTGGATGCCCGTCTTTGACACGGAGGATCCGGCGGAAGGTCATGACCTGGACCACATTGATAAGCTTGATTTTCTTGCTTATCATGTTTTTAACACAATTCTGGAGTCCTGTTAGCTCCACCGATGAACCCCAATATAAGCACTTCTCTTTCCAGGAGGTGAGCCGCATGGGGATGCCGGATCAGAATTCGGGGGCTGCCGCCCAGTTGGTGTCGCGCGGCTCGGTGATGTAGAACCACCCCGATTGCCACCCCTTCACGGTCTCCACATAGAAGCCTTCGAGCCAGGTGATGTTGGGCATTTTGCCCACCATGGCGCCTCCGCACTCCGCTTGCTGGCCGACCACCACCTTCGGTTTAACATTGAAGGTCTTCAGCCACAGGCCAAAGTGGGGCTTGATGCGGAGGAAAGCCTCGCACACGACAATAAACGCCGAGATGTTGAGGATGAAATTGGGGGCCAGATCATGAAAGTCCAGCCCGTAGTAGAACATGAGTGTCACACCCTAGCTAGTCATGCATTAGAGTGTTGCATCATGTTTACTCTTTCATCAGAAACTTGAAATGGGGATCTGTGAAACCCTCAGAACCATTTTGAAAATGACCCAAATAAAAATTTCTCCAAAAGGGTCCAAGAAAATGCTCATGTTGCTCTCTGAAAATATTGGACAGAGATAAAAATCAAACCAATATTTTTAGTGGCTCATGGACATTTATTTTGGGCATTTGGAATTAATGCATAAATATTTGCATTGGAAATATATTATTTATATATATTAATATATGCCCAAATATTATGCCAATTATAAAAGAGCTCTGAAATAATATAAATAGCTCCTGCAAAAATTGGCATAAGTTAAATAAATGATTTAATATATTATTTAAATCAAAACAAATGTCAGAAATTAAAAAAAAGGAAAATATATAACAGGAGGAGCTTACCTGGGCTCCTCCACTGTGCGGCCCAGCCAGCTGGCTGGCCCAGCCAGCAGCCGGCCCAGCCCACCTCCCTCCTCTGTCGTCTTCGTCCCGACAGAGGGAGGGGAGTGTGGCCGGCGCGCGCGCACGGCCACCGCGCCACGCCACCTGCTCGCCTGCTTGCCTGGCCTCCCCTCCTCGCTCGACGTCCTGGACGACGCCACGCCCTTCCCCCTGCTCTCTCTCACTCTCCCCCGGCTCTCCTCTCCTCTCCCTCGCTCTCTCTCTCGCCCGGCCGAACACCACACTCGCCGCCGTTCGCCATAGCCACCGTCTCCGACCACCCCTCGCTCCCCCGACTAGCTCAGGAGCTCCGCCTCGACTTCCTCTTCCTCCCCACCGCTCCACAGCTCCCCGGAAGCCCTGCATCGCCGCCACGTCGCCGTTCCCCTCTTCGGGCTCCGACCACCGTCGCCGTCGATTCGCCGTCTCCAGCGCGTCCCCGAGCCCACTTCGACGCCCACTGCAACCGCGGTGAGCTACGCCACCGTTTCCCCCTCTCCTTCCCCTCGTTCCCTCACCGTAGCCACCTCCCCACCACGGCCGAACCTCCGCCGTCGCCGAGCTCGCCGTCCACGCAGCTCCGGTGACCATTTGGTCACCCCGGCGAGTCCAACGAGTTCGCAAGACCCCGTAGAGCATCCCTAGCGCCTCGCTTTGCTCGACTTCGAGCTCCAGCACCGTTCCCGTGCACGACCGAACCCCGGCGGCCGCAGCCGAGCTCGCCGCCGTCGACTCCGGCCACCCCGACCCCAACGGGCCCCGCCAAGAGCTGCGGGTTGGCCTCAGCTCCACTCCGGTGGTCTCCGCGGCCCTTCTGGTGGCCGAAATGACCAAAACCACTTCCGCCGCCGCGTCGGGCTCGCCGGCGACTAAACGCCGGCAGCCGACATCCACTTTGACCACGGGTGGGCCCTGGTTGACTCCCCTGAGTCAATGACAGGTGGGGCCCAGCCCTGTTAATTAAACAGGATTAGTTTTGATTAAGTTTTAGTTAAAATAATCACCCTGACATGCGGGACCCACTGTCAGGTTTGACCTGGACCAGTTCCGTTGACCTGCTGACGTCACACTGACGTCAGGCTGACGCAGTAATTGATTTTCTGGATTTAAATTAAATCAGGAAATTCCAGAATATTATTTAAACTTCAAAAATTCATAACTTTTATTCTGTAACTCCAAATTGGACAAATCATATATGAAAAATGATCAGAAAAATCCAATCTATCCATCCGTACTATTTTCATGCATGATCAAACAAGTTAAATTGATGTTTTAAGCAGAACAAGAAAAGGCACTTTAAAAGGGCATATTTGAATTTAGAATTTGAATCTTTGATTCAAATTTGTTCAAACCCTTCTGACTTTAGTTGCATTAGCCCAATACACTCATATTGCCATGTTTCATGCATGCATCATATTGTTGCACATTGTTTGGTGATGCTTGTGTATCGATGCCCTTTGCGACAGGTTCTGTCCCCGAGGAGTACCGTGATTACCCTAACGAAGAACCGTATCCGTGCATCGAACCATCAGGCAAGCAACCAACCATTTGATCATATCGATACAATCCCATGTTCTCGCTCCTGCTCCCTTTTACTGCATTAAGACAACGCGATTCAAACTGCTGTGTGCTACGGTAGTTGAACCCATTTCCTCTGCATGACCTGTCATTGCCACAGTAACTAGATGAAACCCACTAGCATGTGTAGGAGTTGCTTGAGCCATATGTATGTGTTGTTCCTACCTTGCTATGCCTGCTATGCTTAGAGTCGTGTCAGGTCTGGTTCATCGGGGTGATGGGCTGGAGTGAAATGATTATGTCGGTAATGAGAGGGGTGTGGTGAACACGATTTGGTAAAGGTATCGATGAGAGGCCATGTAGGAGTACATGGTGGGTTGTTTCATTGAAGTCGACCTTAAGCACTGAGATCTGTATGTGTGATTTAAGAATCAGCTACTACCATGCATTGGGCCCGAAACCAATGGACCCTCTCGGCTTCTTATTCACCCTAGTTCTCCGTCCAGGAGTTGCAAGTAGTTTCTGGTGTTTGTAGCCTACTGGAGGCCGTGGACAGCGCTGACCGTAGGGGTGGGCTGTGATGCGGTAGGTACGTGGCCGGGTGTACCGAATACCCGTTAGGTATCTCGGGAACCCTGTTCACATCGTTCGGGGCCGTATGGGAAACCTCGGCCGGACTCCCTGCGGATGGAACCTGAATAGGCGATAAACCTGGACTGGAGGCTTAGGTGATTAGGTAGGTCATGGCCGACACCCACGTTGGGCTTCCGCTTGAAGGTTGCCGAGTACATGTCGTGTAAACGACGGTAAGTGGTGAGAGCGTGTATGAAGAAGTACCCCCTGCAGGGTTAACATGATCTATTCGAATAGCCGTGTCCGCGGTAAAGGACTACTTGGTTGCCTATACAGTTCATAGACAAGTAAATGGAAACTACTAAAAGCCTCAAGATAAGTGTGAGTGCCGAGGATGGCTCTTCCGTAGGAAGACGGAGGCGGATCCTCGGTAGTGTATTGAAGTGGTGAGTAGTGGACTCGTGTGCGCAAAACCATTTCAGTTGGAGTATCGTAGGATAGCCTAGCCAAGAGTCAAAGCTGGCTTGCTGCAATAACTCCACCAACCCTTCTTGATACTATGCATGTATGTAGGATCTGCTGTAAGTCTTGCTGAGTACCTTTGTACTCATGTTGCTATAATCTACATTTTTATAGAAGACGCTGCAACCCCTTCTGATGGGTTCTATGTAGATGTTGACATCAACGAGTAGGCTAAAGACCCAGGTGGTGACCCTGAGCTTGTGAAGCACCACGTAGTATAGCTAGGCTTTCCAAGCCTCTTTTATTTTACTAGTTGTCTGTACTCAGACAAGTTACTTCCGCTGCTGGTTTGTATGACTGTATGACTTGTATGTGGGGTCGTGAGACCCGTACCTTTGTGTATGTTATATATGGCTCATTGAGCCTTAAATAAAGTACTTGTGTCATAGAGTCATGTTGTGATGCTTCGTTGTATTTGCACATATCGAGCATATTGTGTGTATGATTGAAATGCTTGGTATGTGTGGGATCTGACTATCTAGTTGTTTATCTTTAGTAGCCTCTCTTACCGGGAAATGTCTCCTAGTGTTACCGCTGAGCCATGGTAGCTTGCTACTGCTCTGGAACACTTAGGCTGGCCGGCATGTGTCCTTCTTCGTTCTTGTGTCTGTCCCTTCGGGGAAATGTCACGCTTTGAGTACCGGAGTCCTGTTAGCCCGCTACAGCCCGGTTTACCGGAGTCCTGTTAGCCCAGTGCTACAGCCCGGACCCACTTGCTGATGACCGACACGTTCGAAGCTGGGTCATGAATGCCTGTCCCTGTAAGTCTGTGCCACTTTGGGTTTACGACTAGTCATGTCAGCCCGGGCTCTTTATCATATGGATGCTAGCGACACTATCATATACGTGAGCCAAAAGGCGCAAACGGTCCCGGGAAAAGGTAAGACGACACCCGTGGGGATACCGTGCGTGATGCCGCAAAGTGATATGAGGTGTTACCAGCTAGATCGATGTGATATCGAGTCGGGGTCCTGACAGCGTTGGCATCAGAGCCGGACTGCCTGTAGGTTCTCCAAGCCAAACTGGTCGATGTTGAGTCTAGAAATTCTTTAGTTATATGTAGGGGAATTGTTTGTGGGTTGGAACGTGAGGCTCTTTTTACTCCTTATACCTTATGACTTTCTGATCTGAGTCAGTCCATTCTTCCACCGGGGGTTAAGGAATTAGGATCTGTTCTCTCTATCAGGATCACGAGTTACTAATCAGTAGTACCTTATAAGTTTGATGGTTACCAGCCTAGTTCAGATCTAATACCACATTATGTTGCCAGAATGGTTTCAGAACTTTGATATGATGATGATGAGTGGGTACGTAATCCTTTGTCAAATGTCTCAATATCCTTTTTGAGCATTTACAGCTGTTATGCTGCCGAAATTTTGCCAGAAATTCTAATGCCTTTGCATTATGATTGTGCTTTCAGATGGCCACTCGCGACCTCAATCAAGTGGTTCGCCTGACTCGATGCCTAGATGTACCCGGCCATACTGCTAAGTTGGTCAGGGTAATGACTGAGGCTGGATATCGCTGGTATCCCGAGTACACGGTCGAAGAGCAATTCCGAGATTTTAATCAAAGCCAGTATCTCTGCACTGTCAGGATATTTCCATCTTATCCTGGATCCACCGAGCCTCTTCACTGCTCCTATGGCCTCGGGGTTACTATTGAGATGGCTGTGCAGGACGCCGCCTACTCTATGATGACCATTATGCGAGTCAGATCTGGGTTATTTCGGGACTCTGATTTCCGGTATATGCCAGGATCACTTCCGGGAGCACAAGGGTATCTCCAGGCTATCTATGTTGACTCCACTCAGGAGGATTCACGGACTCGCACCACTGCTGAGATGCTCGAGGATAAGGACCGTGAAAATCGGGCCTTAAGGTTAGAGCTCTTCAATACCCGTGCTGACCACTGGGCCACTTTGACTCGGTTCGCACCGGCGGTGCAAGCTGGATATTCAGATATGCGCGATCTCTATCCTGTGAGATCTGCTCTGCCAGACATGATGGTTTGGCGTGATGTAGGAGGCATCACCCCACCTCGCGGTCCCCGCAGGCCACCGTTTGTTGGTCCAAGGCCTCATCCTAGCCCCTATGGTCCACAAGCTCCGCGAGACCGTCTGTTTCCGGATGAACATGTTGAGCTTCCAGGCTATGGAGGTGACTTCTACGAGGACTACTACGGATCGGTCTGAGTTAGTGGTGGTATCACTAGTTTGCACTAGCTGTGTCGTCTATCGCCCCGCGTAACTCGTGGGATATGACCTAGTCTGTACTCTTTCCGGAGATGTAGAAAAATAATGTATAGGAGCTTGGAATGCCTCCGATGAGATGTAATCCTCTTTTCACCGTAAAAGTACTATGTTTGGTCTTGTACTAAACCCTGTATGGTGTGTATGACGATGGAATAAAAGAAGCAGTTTCTGTATCTACCATGTCATACGGATGATCATCTTGCATTCCGAGTTATTTCTTACACTATGAATCCTATGTCGGAATTTTACCATCCTGACTAAATCATTGTCTTGTCTTCCTAGGATGGTCAACACGCGCGCTAACCCTGCTTCTCAAGAGCAGGCCGAAGGCAGTGAAGCCAGGGATGTAAATCTGCCTCATCCTCCTTCACTAGCCGAGGTGATGATGGAAGCTGAGAGAAACAAGCGGGAGACAAACCGTTTGTTGGAGCGTATTGAACAGAATACAGCACACCATCAGAGGGCTAACGTGGTGTCACTCAGTGATTTTATCAAATTGCATCCACCCACGTTCCACCACTCCGTCGAGCCTCTCGACGCTGATGACTGGCTTCGCAGTATCTCTCATAAACTGCGTTCCGCGCTGGTAGCGGAGGCTGACAAGGTCACCTTTGCTGCCTATCATCTTGAAGGCCCCGCCAGTCTATGGTGGGAGAATTATGGAGCTATGCGCCCAGCGGGCCATGTCACTACTTGGGCTGAGTTCAGCGAGGCTTTCCGTGAACATCACATTCCGGAGGGTCTCATGGACCGTAAACGTGAAGAATTTTGTAGTTTCACCCAAGGCCGACTTTCTGTGGATGTCTATAGCAGAGAGTTTGGTAATCTCGCCCGATATGCAACTGAGGAAGTTTCTACTGACGCCAAGAAGCAAGCAAGGTTCCGTAAGGGCCTTAGTCCTGAGCTTCGCCGCGACCTCCGTCTGCATGAGTGCACATCTTTTTCGAAACTTGTCAACAAAGCCATCAGTGCTGAAACTGGTCAGACTGACTATGACGCAACACGCAAGCATGGACGTGACATGGGTTCCTCATCCGGTGCTGGTCCTCAGAAGCGCCGCGTGTGGGTACCCAACACCGCCCTGCCACCCAGGTTCACACCGAGGCCATCCTTTCAGGCGCCTCGCCCCGTTCAACAGTCTGCTCCAGCCAAGCCCTATGGGGGTCCAACTAACAATGCTCCTCCACGTACCAGTTCCGTGACTTGTTTCAAGTGTGGGGAATCTGGCCACTATATGCGTGAATGCCCCCAGACCAACCCAAATCAATCTGCTAAAGCTGTTGGCCGTGGCAAGCCGACAGGGAAAGTGTTTCATGCTAAACCGGTCACCGCTTCACGTGGCCATGTCAACTGTGTCTCTGCCGAAGAAGCTCAAGAGGACCCCAACGTCGTTCTCGGTACGCTTCTTGTTAATTGCCACCCGGCATCTGTTCTTTTCGATACAGGAGCCTCTCATTCCTTTATATCTGAAAATTATGCTCGTTTGCATAACGTTGCATTCTGTGACATGCCATCCACTATGGAAATCTCTACCCCTGGTTCTAGATGGCAGACCTCTAGGGTAAGTTATGGAAATGAGATCCAAGTCGACAGACTTGTTTTCCTTGCGTCTTTGATAGCCCTTAAATCTTCAGATATTAATATCATTCTGGGTATGGACTGGATGTCGGCTCATCATGCCCAAATCGATTGCTTCTCTAGGACTGTTCAACTCACCCATCCTTCGGGAAAGATAGTTAATGTCTTGACCCGAATAGCCAAGCGACAATTATATTCTCTTAACGCCAGCCCTTTGCCAGACCTTGAGGACGTTCCGGTAGTCCGTGACTTTCCGGATGTCTTTCCAGAGGAATTGCCAGGTGTTCCACCTGACAGGGATGTTGAGTTTGTAATAGACCTCATTCCAGGAACCGTTCCGATTGCTAGAAGACCTTATAAGATGGCACCCCTAGAACTAGCCGAGCTTAAGAAACAACTCGATGAGTCCTTGAAAAAGGGTTTCATCCGACCTAGCTCTTCTCCGTGGGCTTGCCCCGTCCTATTCGTCAAGAAGAAGGATGGTACGGACCGGATGGTTGTAGATTACCGACCTGTCAACTTGGTCACAATCAAGAACAAGTACCCGCTTCCCAGGATCAACGACCTGTATGATCAGCTCGCTGGATCCTCAGTCTTCTCCAAGATGGATTTGAGGTTGGGCTACCATCAAATCAAAATCAGAAACGGGGACATTCCTAAAACGGCCTTTGTTACTCGTTACGGCCAATACGAGTACACCGTCATGTCCTTCGGATTAACCAACGCTCCAGCCACCTTTTCTCGGTTAATGAACTCAATCTTCATGGAGTATTTGGATAAATTCGTCGTGGTTTACCTCGATGATATACTCATCTACTCCAAGAACGAGGAAGAACATGCCGAACATCTAAGGCTAGTGTTGCAGAAACTTCGAGAGCATCGCCTTTATGCCAAATTTTCTAAATGTGAATTCTGGTTGTCAGAAGTGACCTATCTGGGTCATGTAATATCTGGTAAAGGTATTGCTGTTAACCCTGAGCGAGTTCAAGCCGTCCTTAACTGGACTCCACCTGAATCAGTCAAGCAAGTTCGGAGCTTTCTGGGCTTAGCGAGCTATTGTCGTCGCTTTGTCGAGAACTTCTCCAAGGTTGCTAAACCTCTAACCGAACTCCTCAAGAAAGATAAGAAGTTCGAGTGGACTCCACAATGTGAGCACAGCTTTCAGGAACTGAAAAGACGCCTGACTTCTGCTCCCGTACTGGTACCGCCAGACTTCTCCAAGGACTTTGTTATCTACTGCGACGCCTCGCGACAAGGACTAGGTTGCATTCTCATGCAAGATCGACACGTAATTGCCTACGCTTCACGACAATTGCACCCACATGAGGAGAATTATCCTACCTATGATCTAGAGCTTGCAGCCGTAGTCTATGCACTTAAGACCTGGCGACATTACCTCCTCGGTAATCGTTGCGAAATATTCACTGATCACCAAAGTCTAAAGTATATTTTCACCCAACCGGATTTGAATCTCAGGCAGAGACGTTGGGTTGAATTGATCACAGACTTCGACTTAGGAATAACCTACACCCCAGGGAAAGCCAACGTCATGGCTGATGCGCTAAGTCGTAAATCTTATTGTAACAACCTGATGTTACAACAAAGTCAACCGCTTCTCCATGAGGAATTTCGGAAGCTTAACCTTCACATCGTTCCTCAAGGTTTTCTTTCCACCTTGGTGGCAAAACCTACCCTTATGGATCAAATTATCAAAGCACCGAAGGTAGATCCGGGAATCTCTCGCATCAAGAGGAACATTCAGAAAGGAATTGCGAATTGTTTCTCCATTAATGATCAAGGAGTCGTATACTTCGGGAATCGATTAGTAGTTCCCAAAGTGCGCAACCTAAGGCGATTAATCCTTAAGGAAGCTCATGAATCTCCTCTCACTATTCATCCCGGTAGTAGTAAGATGTATCAGGACCTACGCCAGAGGTTCTGGTGGACTAGGATGAAGAGAGAAATTGCTCAGTATATTGCAAATTGCGACGTCTGTCGTCGTGTAAAAGCAGAGCATCAACGGCCTGCTGGCACCCTTCAACCCTTAGCTATTCCTGAATGGAAATGGGATAAAATTGGTATGGATTTCATTACCGGGTTTCCCAGGACCAAGAGAGGGAATAATGCTATTTTCGTCGTGGTCGATCGTCTTTCCAAAGTAGCCCACTTCTTACCTGTTCGTGAGAGTATAACCGCTAGTCAGCTGGCAGATTTGTACATCTCCCGAATAGTGTCTCTCCATGGTGTTCCTTTGGAAATTAACTCGGATCGAGGAAGTCTTTTCACCTCTCGATTTTGGGAAAGTTTCCAAAATGCTATGGGAACCCGTCTCTCCTTTAGCACCGCTTTCCACCCTCAGTCAAGTGGTCAAGTGGAACGCGTCAACCAAATTCTAGAAGACATGCTTCGAGCCTCTGTTATCTCATTCGGAATGGACTGGGAGAAGTGCCTTCCATTTGCTGAATTCGCGTACAACAACAGCTATCAATCTAGCTTGGGTAAAGCCCCTTTTGAAGTTCTCTATGGACGACGATGTCGAACACCCCTTAACTGGTCAGAGACCGGGGAAAGACAATTCTTTGGCCCGGATATGATTCAGGAAGCAGAAGAACAAGTTCGTATCGTTCGTGAAAAGTTGAAAACAGCCCAATCCCGTCAAAAGAGTCAATATGACCGAAAACATAAGGCTATGACCTTCGAGGTTGACGAGAAGGCTTATCTTCGGGTCACCCCTCTGAAGGGAACCCATCGTTTCGGTATCAAAGGCAAATTGGCTCCTCGTTACATTGGACCTTTTCGCATTCTTGCCAAACGAGGAGAAGTTGCCTACCAGTTGGAACTACCTCCGCACCTCTCCAGAGTTCACGATGTCTTCCACGTTTCTCAACTCAGGCGTTGCTTCTCGGATCCTATCCGTGAAGTGGACCACGAAACGCTTGATCTCCAAGATAATCTTACATATCGAGAGTACCCCGTTCGTATCCTCGATCAGGCCGAACGTACCACGCGACGTCATAATATCAAGTTTCTCAAGGTTCAATGGTCGCACCATTCCGAGGATGAAGCAACTTGGGAAAGGGAGGATCGTCTTCGACTCGAGTATCCCGCCTTCTTCCCGGGGGAACCCAAATCTCGGGACGAGATTCTTTTGAGTGGGGGTGAGTTGTCACACCCTAGCTAGTCATGCATTAGAGTGTTGCATCATGTTTACTCTTTCATCAGAAACTTGAAATGGGGATCTGTGAAACCCTCAGAACCATTTTGAAAATGACCCAAATAAAAATTTCTCCAAAAGGGTCCAAGAAAATGCTCATGTTGCTCTCTGAAAATATTGGACAAAGATAAAAATCAAACCAATATTTTTAGTGGCTCATGGACATTTATTTTGGGCATTTGGAATTAATGCATAAATATTTGCATTGGAAATATATTAATTATATATATTAATATATGCCCAAATATTATGCCAATTATAAAAGAGCTCTGAAATAATATAAATAGCTCCTGCAAAAATTGGCATAAGTTAAATAAATGATTTAATATATTATTTAAATCAAAACAAATGTCAGAAATTAAAAAAAAGGAAAATATATAACAGGAGGAGCTTACCTGGGCTCCTCCACTGTGCGGCCCAGCCAGCTGGCTGGCCCAGCCAGCAGCCGGCCCAGCCCACCTCCCTCCTCTGTCGTCTTCGTCCCGACAGAGGGAGGGGAGTGTGGCCGGCGCGCGCGCACGGCCACCGCGCCACGCCACCTGCTCGCCTGCTTGCCTGGCCTCCCCTCCTCGCTCGACGTCCTGGACGACGCCACGCCCTTCCCCCTGCTCTCTCTCACTCTCCCCCGGCTCTCCTCTCCTCTCCCTCGCTCTCTCTCTCGCCCGGCCGAACACCACACTCGCCGCCGTTCGCCATAGCCACCGTCTCCGACCACCCCTCGCTCCCCCGACTAGCTCAGGAGCTCCGCCTCGACTTCCTCTTCCTCCCCACCGCTCCACAGCTCCCCGGAAGCCCTGCATCGCCGCCACGTCGCCGTTCCCCTCTTCGGGCTCCGACCACCGTCGCCGTCGATTCGCCGTCTCCAGCGCGTCCCCGAGCCCACTTCGACGCCCACTGCAACCGCGGTGAGCTACGCCACCGTTTCCCCCTCTCCTTCCCCTCGTTCCCTCACCGTAGCCACCTCCCCACCACGGCCGAACCTCCGCCGTCGCCGAGCTCGCCGTCGACGCAGCTCCGGTGACCATTTGGTCACCCCGGCGAGTCCAACGAGTTCGCAAGACCCCGTAGAGCATCCCTAGCACCTCGCTTCGCTCGACTTCGAGCTCCAACCCTGTTCCCGTGCACGACCGAACCCCGGCGGCCGCAGCCGAGCTCGCCGCCGTCGACTCCGGCCACCCCGACCCCAACGGACTCCGCCAAGAGCTGCGGGTTGTCCTCAGCTCCACTCCGGTGGTCTCCGCGGCCCCTCTGGTGGCCGAAATGGCCAAAACCACTTCCGCCGCCGCGTCGGGCTCGCCGGCGGCTAAACGCCGGCAGCCGACTTTGACTTTGACCACGGGTGGGCCCTGGTTGACTCCCCTGAGTCAATGACAGGTGGGGCCCAGCCCTGTTAATTAAACAGGATTAGTTTTAATTAAGTTTTAATTAAAATAATCACCC
Source organism: Triticum dicoccoides (assembly GCF_002162155.2). Classification (NCBI taxonomy): domain Eukaryota; kingdom Viridiplantae; phylum Streptophyta; class Magnoliopsida; order Poales; family Poaceae; genus Triticum; species Triticum dicoccoides. Next base: position 140,631,417 of record NC_041390.1, read on the forward strand.
TGACATGCGGGACCCACTGTCAGGTTTGACCTGGACCAGTTCCGTTGACCTGCTGACGTCACACTGACGTCAGGCTGACGCAGTAATTGATTTTCTGGATTTAATTTAAATCAGGAAATTCCAGAATATTATTTAAACTTCAAAAATTCATAACTTTTATTCTGTAACTCCAAATTGGACAAATTATATATGAAAAATGATCAGAAAAATCCAATCTATCCATCTGTACTATTTTCATGCATGATCAAACAAGTTAAATTGATGTTTTAAGCAGAACAAGGAAAAGCACTTTAAAAGGCCATATTTGAATTTGAAATTTGAATCCTTGATTCAAATTTGTTCAAACCCTTCTGGTTTTAGTTGCATTAGCCCAATACACTCATATTGCCATCTTTCATGCATGCATCATATTGTTGCACATTGTTTGGTGATGTTTGTGTATCGGTGCTCTCTGCGGCAGGTTCTGTCTCCGAGGAATACCGTGATTACCCTAACGAAGAACCGTATCAGTGCATCGAACCATCAGGCAAGCAACCAACCATTTGATCATATCGATACAATCCCATGTTCTCGCTCCTGCTCTCTTTTACTGCATTAAGACAACGCGATTCAAACTGCTGTGTGCTACGGTAGTTGAACCCATTTCCTCTGCATGACCTGTCATTGCCACAGTAACTAGATGAAACTCACTAGCATGTGTAGGAGTTGATTGAGCCATATGTATGTGTTGTTCCTACCTTGCTATGCCTGCTATGCTTAGAGTCGTGTCAGGTCTGGTTCATCTGGGTGATGGGCTAGAGTGAAATGATTATGTCGGTAATGAGAGTGGTGTGGTGAACACGATTTGGTAAAGGTATGTATAGGCGATAAACCTAGCTCTCTGTCCAGGAGAGTACATGGTGGGTTGTTTCATTGAAGCCGACCTTAAGCACTGAGATATGTATGCGTGATTTAAGATACAGCTACTACCATGCATTGGGCCCTGAAATATGACCCCGCTCGACTTCTTATTCACCCTAGCTCTCTGTCCAGGAGTTGCAAGTAGTTTCTGGTGTTTGTAGCCTACTGGAGGCCGTGGACAGCGCTGACCGTAGGGGTGGGCTGTGATGCGGTAGGTACGTGGCCGGGTGTACCGAATACCCGTTAGGTATCTCGGGAACCCTGTTCACATCGTTCGGTGCCGTATGGGAAACCTCGGCCGGACTCCCTGCGGATGGAACCTGAATAGGCGATAAACCTGGACTAGAGGCTTAAGTGTTTAGGTAGGTCGTGGTCTACACCCACGTCGGCTTTCGCTTGAAGTCTGCCGAGCACATGTCGTGTGCAGACACTAAGTGGTGGAAACATGTATGAAGAAGTACACCCCTGCAGGGTTATCATAATCTATTCGAATAGCCGCGTCCGCGGTAAAGGACTACTTGGTTGCCTATACAGTTCATAGACAAGTAAATGGAAACTGTTAAAAGCCTCAAGATAAGTGTGAGTGCCGAGGATGGCTCTTCCGTAGGAAGACGGAGGTGGATCCTCGGTAGTGTATTGAATTGGTGAGTAGTGGACTCGTGTGCGCAAAACCATTTCAAGTTGGAGTATCGTAGGATAGCCTAGCCAAGAGTCAAAGCTGGCTTGCTGCAATAACTCCACCAACCCTTCTTGACACTATGCATGTATGTAGGATCTGTTGTAAGTCTTGCTGAGTACCTTTGTACTCATGTTGCTATAATCTACATTTTTACAGAAGACGCTGCAACCCCTTCTGATGGGTTCTATGTAGACGTTGACATCAACGAATAGGCTAAAGACCCAGGTGGTGACCCTGAGCTTGTGAAGGACCACGTAGTATAGCTAGGCTTTCCAAGCCTCTTTTATTTTACTAGTTGTCTGTACCCAGACAAGCTACTTCCGTTGCTGGTTTGTATGACTGTATGACTTGTATGTGGGGTCGTGAGACCCGTACCTTTGTGTATGTTATGTATGGCTCACTGAGCCTTAAATAAAGTACTTGTGTCGTAGAGTCATGTTGTGATGCTTCGTTGTATTTGCACATATCGAGCATATTGTGTGTATGACTGAAATGCTTGGTATGTGTGGGATCTGACTATCTAGTTGTTTATCTTTAGTAGCCTCTCTTACCGGGAAATGTCTCCTAGTGTTACCGCTGAGCCATGGTAGCTTGCTACTGCTCTGGAACACTTAGGCTGGCCGGCATGTGTCCTTCTTCGTTCCTGTGTCTGTCCCTTCGGGGAAATGTCACGCTTTGAGTACCGGAGTCCTGTTAGCCCGCTACAGCCCGGTTTACCGGAGTCCTGTTAGCCCAGTGCTACAGCCCGGACCCACTTGCTGATGACCGACACGTTCGAAGCTGGGTCATGAATGCCTGTCCCTGTAAGTCTGTGCCACTTTGGGTTTACGACTAGTCATGTCAGCCCGGGCTCTTTATCATATGGATGCTAGCGACACTATCATATACGTGAGCCAAAAGGCGCAAACGGTCCCGGGAAAAGGTAAGACGACACCCGTGGGGATACCGTGCGTGAGGCCGCAAAGTGATATGAGGTGTTACCAGCTAGATCGATGTGACATCGAGTCGGGGTCCTGACAATGAGCCCACGGACAAATGGGTGGAGGGGAAATCCCAGCCCGCGGACGAAATGTGTAAGGAATACAACCCTTTCGTGGGGCTCGGGGGTAGGAACAATCTGCCCCGCACCTGGGAGCCGGTGCGCGATATCTGCGGCCAGGTATCCAGCTTCTCGGAGCTTCGTGATGTTCTCCTCCGTAATGAAGGAGGCCATCCACTTGCCTCCCGCTCCGGACATGTTCGGAGTGTTTTTGCGGAGAATATGCGAACTTGGGCATTGGAGCTCGAGTGCGCGAGAATGGATGGGCAGGGAAGAAGAAGGCGTGGGTAAAAAAGAGGAGTCCTTATCCCTTTATAAGGACGGTAGAAACTGCATGCCTCCCCACTTGCCTGGTAAAACTCGCTTATTCCCCAAGCACCGTAATTGATGGCCCGGCTGGGTTACCCACATCCGTATTGATGAGGATCCCGGGATAAGGGGACACGATCTCTGCTTCAACAAGACGTGCCAAGAAAACCGCCTCGCAATATGTGAAGTGGCTGGTTGAGAAAAAAACGGTTTGAATAATAACCGGGGCCATGGCGTGATGTCACGTTATGAGAAGTTGTCAGCAGATTAGATTTGTGGAAATATTATACTCTCTACGGTGGTGTGTGGAATTTTTTTTGCAGAGCCTAACACTATCCTTGTGTTCAAAATCTTCTATGGAGTTTTCGGAGGAGGAACCCACCTTGCAATGCCGAAGACAATCTGCGCGCCGGACTCATTGTCATTGAAGCCTGGTTCAGGGGCTACTGAGGGAGTCCTGGATTAGGGGGTACTCGGACAGCTGAAGTATATCTTTTGGCCGGACTGTTGGACTATGAAGATACAAGATTGAAGACTTCTTCCCGTGTCCGGATGGGACTCTCCTTTGCATGGAAGGCAATCTTGGCAATTCGGATATGTAGATCTCCTCCCTTGTAACCGACTCTGTGTAACCCTAGCCCCTCCGGTGTCTATATAAATCGGAGGGTTTTAGTCTGTAGGACAACAATAGTCATACCATAGGCTAGCTTCTAGGGTTTAGCCTCTCCAATCTCGTGGTAGATCAACTCTTGTAATACTCATATCATCAAGATCAATCAAGCAGGAAGTAGGGCATTACCTCCATCGAGAGGGCCCGAACCTGGGTAAACATTGTTTCCCCCGCCTCCTGTTACCATCCGCTTTAGACACACAGTTCGGGACCCCCTACCCGAGATCCGCCGGTTTTGACACCAATAGTCGCTGCTCACTTAATAGAAGATAGCTCAATATTAGAAAATTCTAGGAAAAATCCTTTGTATGGAAGGATGCATATGTAAAAATTGTCTTTCAAGTTCAACTGTGAGCAAAGATATAGCATCCGCGAGACTGCTAGTTTTATGAAGAATAGACTCGCTCATGGTGGGCAAAGCACCGACACAAGTAAAGAAATCTTGAATAACTCCCTTACCAATAATATTACCGCTACCGATGCGAAACTTTTTAGTGTGTAAAATAGTATGATTTTCAAGAGGATCATCAATAGCATCAAAGTTTTCCATACTATTATCCTTATCAACGATAACCTCCCCAGTTTCAGACATGATGGCAACAAATTGCAAAAAGAACGGGCACCCATAGAAGGCAGGAAGGAAAAAGAGGGCGAATAAAACAACAAGGTGAAGTGGGGGAGAGGAAAACGAGAGGCAAATGGCAAATAATGTAATGCGAGGGATAAGATTTTATGATGGGTACTTGGTATGTCTTGACTTGTGCGTAGATCTCCCTGGCAACAGAGCCAGAAATCCTTCTTGCTACCTCTTGAGCACTGTGTTGGTTTTCCCTTGAAGAGGAAAGGGTGATGCAGTAAAGTAGCGTAAGTATTTCCCTCAGTTTTTGAGAACCAAGGTATCAATCCAGTAGGAGACTACACGCAAGTCCCTCGTACCTACACAAACAAATAAGAACCTCGCAACCAACGCGATAAAGGGGTTGTCAATCCCTTCACAGTCACTAACGAGAGTGAGATCTGATAGAAATAATAATAATAAGATAAATATTTTTGGTATTTTTATGATATAGATTGAAAGTAAAGATTGCGAAATAAAATAGATTGGAAACTTATATGATAAAAGATAGACCCGAGGGCCATAGGTTTTACTAGTGGCTTCTCTCAAGATAGCATAAGTATTATGGTGGGTAAATTACTGTCGAGCAATTGATAGAAAAGTGCATAATTATGAGAATATCTAGGTATGATCATGTATATAGGCATCACGTCCGAGACAAGTAGACCAAAACAATTCTGCATCTACTACTATTACTCCACACATCAACCGCTATCCAGCATGCATCTAGAGTATTAAGTTCATAAGAACAGAGTAACGCATTAAGCAAGATGACATGGTGTAGAGCGATAAACTCAAGCAATATGATATAAACCCCATCTTTTTATCCTCGATGGCAACAATACAATACGTGCCTTGCCTCTCCTGCTATCACTGGGAAAGGACACCGCAAGATTGAACTCAAAGCTAAGCACTTCTCCCATTGCAAGAAAGATCAATCTAGTAGGCCAAACCAAACTAATAATTTGAAGAGACTTGCAAAGATAATTAAATCATACATATAAGAATTCAGAGAAGAACCAAATATTTTTCATAGATAATCTTGATCATAAACCCACAATTCATCAGATCTCGACAAACACACCACAAAAAGAGTTACATCGAATAGATCTCCAAGAAGATCGAGGAGAACTTTGTATTGAGATCCAAAGATAGAGAAGAAGCCATCTAGCTAATAACTATGGACCCGAAGGTTTGAGGTAAACTATCACACATCATCGGAGAGGCTATGGTGTTGATGTAGAAGCCCTCCGTGATTGATTCCCCCTCTGGCGGAGCTCCGGAAAAGACCCCAAGATGGGATCTCTTGGGTACAGAAGGTTGCGGCGGTGGAAATAGGGTTTCATGGTGCTCTTGGATGTTTTCAGGGTATATGGATATATACATAGGAGGAAGAAGTAGGTCGGTGGAGCTGCGAGGAGCCCAAGAGTGTGGGGGGGGCACCTAGGGGGGCAGGCGCGCCTCCCTACCTCGTGGCCACCTTGTTTTTTTCTTGACGTCTACTCCAAGTCCCCTGGATCACATTTGTTCCAAAAATAAGTCTCCCGAAGGTTTCATTCCGTTTGGATTCCGTTTGATATTCCTTTTCTGCGAAACACTGAAATAGGCTAAAAAACAACAATTTGCACTGGGCCTTGGGTTAGTAGGTTAGTCCCAAAAATAATATAAAAGTGTATAAATAAGCCCATTAACATCCAACACAGATAATATAATAGCATGTAACAATCAAAAATTATAGATACGTTGGAGATGTATCAGAGACCATGAAATAAGCCTCGTATTCGGCTGCGTTATTGGAGTCTGTGTATAATATTTGGAGCACGTACTGGACTACGTCTCCAGTGGGGGACGTTAAAACGACGCCCGCTCCTAATCCTGCTAGCATTTTGGAACCATTGAAGTACATAACCCAGTTGGAATATGTGCCGTACTCTTTAGGGAGTTTGGCCTCTGTCCATTCGGCGACGAAGTCCGCCAGTACTTGGGATTTGATGGCTCGACGCGGTTTGTATGTTATGTCGAATGGAAGGAGCTCAATGGCCCATTTGGCTATCCAGCCTGTAGCATCGCGGTTGTTTATTATGTCATTGAGTGGTACTTCGGAAGCCACCGTGATAGAACATTCTTGGAAGTAGTGTCGTAGCTTCCGGGATGCCATGAAGACCGCGTATGCTATCTTTTGATAATGAGGGTATCGGGATTTGCATGGTGTGAGGACAGTGGATACGTAGTATACCGGCTTCTGAAGCGGGAATTTGTGTCCGTCCTGCTCTCGCTCAACGACGAGCACGACGCTCACCACCTGGTGTGTTGCCGATATGTATAATAACATGGGTTTGCCGATGTTTGGCGTGGCCAGGATTGGGTTTCTGGCAAGAAGGGTTTTTATTTCTTCCAGTCCGGCTATTGCCGCATCCGTCCACTCGAAGTGATCGGTGCGCTGGAGGAGGCGATATAGTGGCAATGCCTTTTCTCCCAATCTGAAGATAAAGAGGCTTAGAGCTGCCACACATCTTGCAAGTTTTTGGACCTGTTTATGGTCCGTTGGCATAGCCAATTGTGACAAAGCTTAGATTTTGGCTGGATTTGCTTCAATTCCTCTATTGGAAACGATGAAGCCCAGCAGCTTTTTAGCAGGGATGCCGAAAACACACTTTTTCGGATTGAGCTTGATGTCATATGCACGGAGGTTGCCGAATGTGAGACGTAAATCCTCTATTAGTGAATCAACGTGCCTAGTTTTAATGACAGCGTCGTCCACATATGCTTCAACTGTCTTGCCGATCTGTTTCTCCAGGCATGTTTGAATCATGCGTTGGTAGGTGGCCCCGGCGTTTTTGAGCCCGAAGGGCATGGTGTTGAAGCAGAATGGCCCATATGGGGTAATGAATGCCGTTGCGGCTTGATCGGACTCCTTCATTTTGATTTGATGGTATCCGGAATATGCGTCAAGGAAGCACAGTGAGTCGTGTCCTGCAGTGGCATCAATGATCTGGTCGATGCGGGGGAGGGGGAAGGGATCCTTAGGGCATGCCTTATTGAGGTCTTTGAAATCGACGCACAAGCGCTGGGATTTATCCTTCTTTGGCACCATCACCAAGTTTGCTAGCCAGTCCGGGTGTTTTATTTCTCTAATGAGTCCGGCCTCGATTAGCTTGGCTAGCTCCTCCCCCATAGCTTGACGTTTGGGTTCGGAAAAGCACCGTAGTGTTTGCTTGACCGGTTTATATCCCTTCAATATATTGAGGCTGTGTTCCGCCAATCTGCATGGGGTTCCTGGCATATCCGAGGGGTGCCAGGTGAATATATCCCAGTTCTCGCGCAGAAACTCTCGTAGCGCGGTGTAGACCGTTGGGTCTAGTTGTGCCCCGATAGATGTTGTCTTCTTGGGGTCCGTTGGATGGACTTGGAATTTGACTATTTCTTCTGCTGGTTTGAAGGAGGTGGATTTGGGTCTTTTGTCCAGGATTACATCGTCCCTATCCACCGTGGAGCATAGTGCGGTTAATTCTTCGGCAGCTAGGGCTTCAGATAATGCCTCAAGGGCCAGGGATGCGGTTTTATTTTTGGCGCGGAGTTCTATGTCCGGATCACTAGCGAGAGTGATTATGCCATTGGGCCCGGGCATCTTGAGCTTCATATACCCGTAGTGAGGTATAGCTTGGAAGCATGTAAATGCATCTCGCCCCAATAGGGCGTGATATCCACTGTTGAAAGGGGCCACTTGGAAGGTTAATTCTTCGGTCCGATAGTTCTCCGGTGTGCCGAATACCATGTCAAGCATGATTTTTCCCGCACATTGCGCCTCCCGACTAGGAATAATTCCTCAGAAGGTCATGCTACTTTGCTTGATGCGGCTCCTGTCTATTTCCATTTTACTGAGTGTATCCTCGTAAATGAGGTTTAGTCCGCTGCCGCCTTCCCTGAGAACCTTGGTGAGCCGGAAGCCGTCCATGATCGGACTGAGGACCAAGGTGGGTGCCCCACTGTCCTAAATTTTGGTTCGTCATCGGCATTGAAAGTTATGGCGGTGTCGTTCCAAGGGTTTGTTGCTGCGATTTGGCAGACTTCGGCGAGGTCACGGAGCGCCCTTTTGCTCTTGTTGTTTGAAGCGAAAGTCTCGAAGACCGTCAATACTCTAAGGTCGTCGTCTTCTGGGGGATATGACTCTGGGTTGTTTTTGGTGAGGATATCCTCACTGCTCTTGGCCACCTGCCGGAGTATCCAACATGCTCTAAAGCTGTGGGTTGATATAGTATCCGGTGTTGCGTGTAACTTGCATGCTCCATCGAGCCATCCCTCCAGAACGGTTCTGTGTCCCGTAACGGGCTTATATTTCTTTACCATTGGGCCGGGCGTGCCATGAGGGTGCATCCTTTTCACCTGAACAAGGGGTTGGGTGGAAACCGGCGGTTCCCAGCGAGCTGCCTGAGTTTTCCAGGCGCTTTCCATTGCGCAGTACTTGTATAATATGGTTGCCAAGTCTGCGAAGCATTATATGTGACAACGGTTGATGGCGTTGAGGATTCCTTCATCCGTGCAATTGTTGCAGAACGCTGAGATTGCATCTTCGTCGCGGCAATCTTCAATCTTATCTTTGACAAGGAGGAATCTGGCCCAGAAGTGGTGGACCGTTTCCTGAGACTGCTGTCATATGCCCATGAGAGCGCTTATATCTGGCTGGGTGGGTGGTTTGAAATCCGAACCCTGACCCAATTTAGGATCCGGAGTTTGAAGAACTTCCGAACTTAGTAGTTCGGGCTCCGGGATGTCAACTGATTTTTTGGGCTTGTCGTCCGATTCTATGTTCGGAGGACAAGGCATGTATTTCTGCAAGTAGGTGTCCGGCTCTTCAAGCTCGGAGATCCGAACATAGTTCATCCTCAATATAGAGTAAGAGTTGTCATATTGCTCCTCTACTACCGCTATTTGATGGGTGATCGGCGAAGTTTTAATTTCTCTCTGGTCGGGTTTAAGACCAATCCGATCATAGTCTGTGGCAACCCCCAAGGCGGTGATGCGATCTAGGAGCTCGTTTAAAGACGAAAACTCCCCCGGATCCATCTTCTTGGAGTATTTGGAGTCAACATGGGGGGGGGATTTTCGATGACCCGAGAAGTCATCGTCGGCTTAACGGCCGAACGGGCGGTCATGATGAAGCCGCCCAACCGAAGGGTTTGGCCTGGGGCCAGTGCTCCTCCAGAGGTGACGTTGTCCTTGAGAACAAGGAGAGCCATCGATCCCATCTTTCGACGTCACAGTGGAACTCTCAATGAAAGCACCAATGTCGGTGTCGAAACCAGCGGATCTCGGGTAGGGGGTCCCGAACTATGCGTCTGAGGTCGATGGTAACAGGAGACAGGGGACACAATGTTTACCCTGGTTCGGGCCCTCTCTATGGAGGTAATACCCTACTTCCTACTTGATTGATCTTGATGAATATGAGTATTACAAGAGTTGATCTACCACGAGATCGTAATGGCTAAACCCTAAAAGTCTAGCCTGTCTCACTATGATTATGAGGATATCTGTCTATGGACCTAGCCCTCCAGTTTATATAGACACCAGAGGGATCTAGGGTTACATAAGGTCAGTTACAGAGAAAGGAATCTTCATATTTGGACGCCAAGCTTGCCTTCCACGCCAAGGAGAGTCCTATCCGGACACGGGTAGAGTCTTCGGTCTTTGTATCTTCATAGCCCATCAGTCCGGCCTATGTCCAATAGGTCGGACGCCCGAGGACCCCTTAGTCTAGGACTCCCTCAGCCGCCCCCTTTCCTTCCCTCTCTCTCCCTCTTCCTTCTTCTCCTACTCCTACTAGGAAGGGGGAAACCTACTCCTACTGGGAGTAGGACTCCCCCCCTTGGGCGCGCCCTATGAGGGTCGGCCCTCCCCTCCTCCACTCCTTTATATACGGGGGAGGGTGGCACCCCATAGACATAGAAGTTGACAGTTGTCTTAGCCGTGTGCGGTGCCCCCTCCATAGAATTCCACCTCGGTCATATCGTTGTAGTGCTTAGGCGAAGCTCTGTATCGGTAACTTCTTCATCACCGTCATCACACCGTCGTGCTGAAGAAACTCTCCCTTGGCCTCAACTGGATCAAGAGTACAAGGGACGTCACCGAGTTGAACGTGTGCAGATCACGGAGGTGCCGTGCGTTCAGTACTTGATCGGTTGGATCGCAAAGCCGTTCGACTACATCATAACGCTTCCGCTTTCGGTCTACGAGGGTACGTAGACATACACTTCCCCTCTCGTTGCTATGCATCTCCTAGATAGATCTTACATGATCGTAGGAAACTTTTGAAATACTGCGTTCCCCAACATCCTCGCCTCGTCACGACAGGACACAACACGCGTGCGCGCCGCGGGTTGTGGGAATGAGCCGAGCCGAAGCTTATTTTTGCCAGTCAGGAATGGTTAATTAATGAGTCACTTATGGAAGTGCCACTGTCCGAGACGTTGGACCGTGGGCTATTCGTGGACTCGGTCGTGGGCCTGAGCCCAGGCCCATCTACCCAACAGCCTATATAAGAAGGCGCTGGCGAGTGGAGTGAACCCTAACTCAGTTCACTTACTCCCTCTCGCACAACCCTAGCCATCATATACTATTCCTCTCTCTGTGCTGCTTCCGGCGATCCCATCCTAACGACCGCGTGCACGGTTGGTCGGGAGAGCAGGTGCCTCCGGGACCCTGTCGTTCGAGATCCTGCACGGGAGAACGACAATAAGGTTTTTGGGGAGCATGTCGACGTGACTGCTTCCGATCCATCCCCATCTCCGTCCGCCTATGCTTCCACTACTTCCCCTGCATCGACTCCATGGTTGACGATGAAGCCACCAAGAAGAAGGCCTCGACCGATGCCGAGGCTGCCACTGACGTCGCCGTGTTGGCCTGGCCAACCGGAGGGTATGACTCGTTCATCCCCTATTTGCTCATTCATGTGCTGGTCGTATATATGATGTTCATAGATGTTTCAGTTCTATGTACTGTATGCTCTCACATGCTTAGGTATTGGTATGAGATGCATACCATATTTGCCATGCTTACTGTTTACTCATGGATTAGATTAGTCGAAAAAGTGCTAATATTTCCAACAATCCAAAAACCTTATTTTAGGCACTTTTCGACTCATGGCTTCGCCGCTACTCTGGAACCGGAAAAGTTTACTGGAACACATTTTAAGCGTTGGCAGACAAGGACCACCTTGTGGCTCACAACAATGAACGTGTTCTGGGTTGGTGGTGTGGCTCCCACGGTAACGATTGCTCCTGAACACGAGAATGCATTTAGGGAGGCAACTGACATCTTTGTGGGATCTATTCTTACTGTGATCAGGGACAAGCTTGTGGACACATATCTCCATATGTGCGTTCCCAAGAATTTGTGGGATGCGCTCGAAGCTAAGTTCGGTGTAACCGATGCTGAAAGCGAGTTGTATGCTATGGAGCAGTTCCATGATTACAAAATGGTTGATAACCGTTCTGTATTGGACCAGGCCCATGAGATACAATGCATCTCTAAGGAGCTGGAGCTCCTGAAGTGTGAGTTACCGGACAAGTATGTCACGGGTTGTGATACGTCTCCAACGTATCTATAATTTTTTGATTGTTCCATGCTATTATATTATCTGTTTTGGATGTTTAATGGGCTTTAATATGCACTTTTATATTATTTTTGGGACTAACCTATTAACCAAAGGCCCAGTGCAAGTTGCTGTTTTTTGCCCATTTCAGTGTTTCGCAGAAAAGGAATATCAAACGGAATCCAAACGGAACGAAACCTTCGCGAGGATCTTTCTTGGAACAAACGCAACCTAGGAGACTTGGAGTACAAGTCTGGAAGTCCGTGAAGCTTCCACGAGATAGGGGGCACGCCCAGGGGGTAGGCGCGCCCCACCCTCGTGGGCCCCATGGAGCTCCACCGACATACTTCTTTCGCCTATATATACCCATGTACCCTAAAAGCATCCAGGAGAGCCACAAAACCACTTTTCCTCGCCACAACCTTCTGTACTCGTGAGATCCCATCTTGGGGCCTTTTCCGGCGATCTGCCGGAGGGGAATTTGATCACGGAGGGCTTCTACATCAACACCATAGCCTCTCCGATGATGTGTGAGTACTTTACCACAGACCTTCGGGTCCATAGTTATTAGCTAGATGGCTTCTTCTCTCTCTTTGGTTCTCAATACAAAGTTCTCCTCGATGTTCTTGGAGATCTGTTCGATGTAATACACTTTTGCGATGTGTTTGCCCAGATCCGATGAATTGTGGGTTTATGAATTTGATTATCTATGAATATTATTTGGTTCTTCTCTAAATTCATATATGCATGATTTGATATCTTTGCAAGTCTCTTCGAATTATCGGTTTAGTTTGGCCTACTAGATTGATCTTTCTTGCAATGGGAGAAGTGCTTAGCTTTGGGTTCAATCTTGCGGTGTCCTTTCCCAGTGATAGCAGGGGCAGCAAGGCACGTATTGTATTGTTGCCATCGAGGATAAAATGATGGGGTTTATATCATATTGCTTGAGTTTATCCCTCTACATCATGTCATCTTGCCTAATGCGCAACTCCGTTCTTATGAACTTAATACTCTAGATGCATGCTGGATAGGGGTCGATGTGTGGAGTAACAGTAGTAGATGCAGAATCATTTCGGTCTACTTGTCACGGACGTGATGCCTATATTCATGATCATTGCCTTAGATATCATCATAACTATGCGTTTTTCTATCAATTGCTCGGCAGTAATTTGTTCACCCACCGTAATACATGCTATCTTGAGAGAAGCCACTAGTGATACCTATGGCCCCCGGGTCTACTTTACATCATATAAGTTTCCAATCTACAATTCTTGTTTACTATTTATTTTGCAATCTTTATTTTCCAATCTATACCACAAAAATACCAAAAATATTTATCTTATTATCTTTATTAGATCTCACTTTTGCAAGTGGCCGTGAAGGGATTGACAACCCCTTTATCGCGTTGGTTGCAAGGTTCTTGATTGTTTGTGAGGGTACTAGGAGACTTGCATGTAGTCTCCTACTGGATTGATACCTTGGTTCTCAAAAACCGAGGGAAATACTTACGCTACTTTGCTGCATCACCCTTTCCTCTTCAAGGGAAAACCAACACATGCTCAAGACGTAGCAAGAAGGATTTCTGGCGCCATTGCCGGGGAGATCTACGTTCAAGTCAAGACATACCAAGTACCCATCACAAACTCTTCTCCCTCGCATTACATTATTTGCCATTTGCCTCTCGTTTTCCTCTCCCCCGCTTCACCTTTGCCGTTTTATTCGCCCTTTTTCGTTTGCCTCTTTTTCGCTTGCTTCTTGTTTGCTTTTGTGTTGGATTGATTGTTTGTCACGATGGCTCAAGATAATACTAAATTATGTGACTTTTCCAATACCAACAATAATGATTTTATTAGCACTCCGATTGCTCCTATTACTGATGCTGAATCTTGTGAAATTAATGCTGCTTTGTTGAATCTTGTCATGAAAGATCAATTTTCCGGCCTTCCTAGTGAGGATGCCGCTACCCATGTAAAGAACTTTGTTTATTTGTGCGATATGCAAAAGAAGAAAGATGTGGATAACGATATTGTTAAATTGAATCTATTTCCATTTTCACTTAGAGATCGTGCTAAAACTTGGTTTTCTTCTTTGCCTAAAAATAGTATTGATTCATGGAATAAGTGCAAAGATGCTTTTATCTCTAAGTATTTTCCTCCCGCTAAGATCATCTCTCTTAGAAATGATATTATGAAATTTAAGCAACTTGATCATGAGCATGTTGCACAAGCTTGGGAGAGGATGAAATTAATGATACATAATTTCCCTACACATGGTTTGAATTTATGGATGATTATACAGAAATTTTATGTTGGATTGAATTTTGCTTCTAGAAATATTTTGGATTCGGCCACAGGAGGCACTTTTATGGAAATCACTTTTGGAGAAGCTACTAAACTCCTAGACAATATTATGGTTAATTATTCTCAATGGCACACCGAAAGACCCACTAGTAAAAAAGTTCATGCTATTGAAGAGATTAATGTTTGAGTGGAAAGATGGATGCACTTATGAAATTGTTTGCTAATAAGAGTGTTTCTTCTGATCCTAATGATATTCCTTTTTCCACTTTGATTGAGAAGAATAATGAAACTATGGATGTGAATTTTGTTGGTAGGAACAATTTTGGTAACAACGCGTATAGAGGAAGGCCGTTTCCTAGTAATTCCTCTAATAATTATGGTAATTCCTACAACAACTCTTATGGAAATTTTAATAAGATGCCCTCTGATTTTGAGACTAGTGTTAAATAATTTATGAATTCGCAAAAGAATTTCAATGCTTTGCTTGAAGAAAAATTGCTTAAGATTGATGAGTTGGCTAGGAACATGGATAAAATTTCTCTTGATGTTGATTCTTTGAAACTTAGATCTATTACTCCTAAGCATGACATCAATGAGTCTCTCAAAGCCATGAGAATTTCCATTGATGAGTACAAAGAAAGAACCGCTGGGATGCGTGCTAAAAAAGATTGCTTTGTGTAATCGTGTTCTTCTAGTTTTCATGATAATAAAGTTGTAGATCTAAAAATGATTGATATGTATCCTATTAAATCTTTATTTTCCAATATGAATCTTGATAAAGATGGGACTGGAGATGAGTCAACTTTAGTTAAAAGGCGCCCCAATGATTCAGAGTTTTTAGATCTTGATGCTAAAATTAATAAAAGTGGGATGGAAGAGGTCAAAACTTTACATAGAAATGAACCCACTATTCTGGATTTCAAGGAATTTAATTAAGATAATTGCTCTTTGATAGATTGAATTTCCTTGTTGTAATTCGTGCTAAATTCTCCTCATGCTTATGATCAAAATAAGGCTTTTACTAAACATATCGTTGCTGGTTTAATGTAATCTTAAGAAGAAAAGCTTGAACTAGAAGTTTCCATCCCTAGAAAACTTTATGATGAGTGGGAACCTACCATTAAAATTAATATCAAAGATCATGAATGCTATGCTTTATGTGATTTGGGTGCTAGTGTTTCCACGATTCCAAAAACTTTGTGTGATGTGTTAGGTTTCCATGAATTTGATGATTGTTCTTTAAATTTGCACCTTGCGGATTTCACCATTAAGAAACCTATGGGAAGAATTAATGGTGTTCTTATTGTTGCAAATAGGAATTATGTGCCCATAGATTTCACTGTTTTTGATATAGATTGCAATACTGCATGTCCTATTATTCTTGGTAGACCTTTCCTTAGAACCATTGGTGCAATTATTGACATGGAAGAAAATATTAGATTCCAATTTCCGTTAAGGAAAGGCATGGGACAGTTTCCTTGAAAGAAAATTAAATTACCTTAAATCTATTATGAGATCCACTTATGGATTGCATACCAAAGCTGACAATACCAAGATCTATTCTTGTTTTTATGCCTAGCTAGGGGCGTTAGACGATAGCGTTTGTTGGGAGGCAACCCAATTTTATTTTTGTTCCTTGATTTTTGTTCCTGTTTAGTAATAAATAATTCATCTATCCTCTGTTATGACTGTGTTTTTATGTTTTAATTAGTGTTTGTGCCAAGTAAAGCCTTTAGGATCTTCTTGGGTGATTGTTGTTTGATCTTGCTGAAAAAACAGAAAGTATGCGCTCACGAGAATAATTTCCATTTTTACCAGGGAGCAATAAAATACCAATTCCAACAGAATTAGATTAATATACAAATTATTTAGGTCTTGCTAATTTTTCAGAATTTTTTGAGTTACAGAAGTATTCGAAACCTCGAGATTGCTACAGACTGTTATGTTTTTGATAGATTCTGGTTTTCCTGTGTTGTTTGCTTATTTTGATGAATCTATGGCTAGTATCGGGGGGTATGAGCCATAGAGAAGTTGGAATACAGTAGGTTTAACACCAATATAAATAAATAATGAGTTCATTACAGTACCTTAAAGTGGTGATTTATTTTCTTATACTAACGGAGCTCATGAGATTTTCTGTTTAAGTTTTGTGTTGTGAAGTTTTCAAGTTTTGGGGTAAAGATTTGATGGATTTTGAAATAAGGAGTGGCAAGAGCCTAAGCTTTGGGATTCCCAAGGCACCCCAAGGTAAAATTCAAGGACAAGCAAAAGCCTAAGCTTGGGGATGCCCCGGAAGGCATCCCCTCTTTCTTCTTCGTCTATCAGTAACTTTACTTGAGGCTATATTTTTATTCACCACATGATATGTGTTTTGCTTGGAGCATCTTGTATGATTTGGGTCTTTGCTTTTTAGTTTACCACAATCATCCTTGCTGTACACACCTTTTGGGAGACACACACATGAATCGGAATTTATTAGAATACTCTATGTGCTTCACTTATATCTTTTGAGCTAGATAATTTTGCTCTAGTGCTTCACTTATATATCTTCTTGGAGCACGGTGGTGGTTTTATTTTATAGAAATTATTGATCTCTCATGCTTCACTTATATTATTTTAAGAGTCTTTTAGAATAGCATGGTAATTTGCTTTGGCTATAAAATTAGTCCTAATATGATAAGCATCCAGGATGGGTATAATAAAAACTTCCATATATAGTGCATTGAATACTGTGAGAAGTTTGATACTTGATGATTGTTTTGAGATATGAAGATGGTGATATTAGAGTCATGCTAGTTAAGTAATTGTGAAATTGCGAAATACTTGTGTTGAGGTTTGCAAGTCCCGTAGCATGCACGTATGGTAACCGCTGTGTGACAAATTTGAAGCATGAGGTGTTCTTTGATTGCCTTCCTTATGAGTGGCGGTCGGGGACGAGCGATGGTCTTTTCCTACCAATCTATCCCCCTAGGAGCATGCGCGTAGTGCTTGGTTTTGATGACTTGTAGATTTTTGCAATAAGTATGTGAGTTCTTTGTGACTAATGTCGATTCCATGGATTATACGCACTCTCACCCTTCCATCATTGCTAGCCTCTTCGGTACCGTGCATTGCCCTTTCTCACCTCGAGAGTTGGTGCAAACTTCTCTGGTGCATCCAAACCCCGTGATATGATACACTCTTTCACACATAAACCTCCTTATATCTTCCTCAAAACAACCACCATACCTACCTATTATGGCATTTCCATAGCCATTCTGAGATATATTGCCATGCAACTTTCCACTGTTCCGTTTTTTATGACACACTCCATCGTATTTGTGGCAAAGCCATTGCTCGTAATTTTTATACATGTCACTCTTGAATCATTGCACATCCTGGTACACCGCCGGAGGCATTCATATAGAGTCATATTTTGTTCTAGTATCGAGTTGTAATTTTTGAGTTGTAAATAAATAGAAGTGTGATGATCATCATTATTAGAGCATTGTCCCATGAGGAAAAAAGAGAGAAAGACCAAATAAAAAAAGAGAAGGCCCGAAAAAATGAGAGAAAAAGAGAGAAGGGGCAATGTTACTATCCTTTTTCCACACTTGTGCTTCAAAGTAGCACCATGATCTTCATGATAGAGAGTCTCTTATTTTGTCACTTTCATATACTAGTTGGAATTTTCATTATAGAACTTGACTTGTATATTCCAACAATGGGCTTCCTCAAAATGCCCTAGGTCTTCGTGAGCAAGCAAGTTGGATGCACACCCACTTAGTTTCTTTTGTTGAGCTTTCATACATTTATAGCTCTAGTGAATCCATTGCATGGCAATTCCTACTCCTTGCATTGACATCAATTGATGGGCATATCCATAGCCCATTGATTAGCCGCGCCAATGTGAGACTTTCTCCTTTTTTTGTCTTCTCCACACAACCTCCATGATCATATTCTATTCCACCCATAGTGCTATGTCCATGGCTCGCGCTCATGTATTGCATGAAACTTGAAAAAGTTTGAGAATACTAAAGTATGAAACAATTTCTTGGCTTGTCATTGGGGTTGTGCATGATGGGAGCATTTTGTGTGACGAAAATGAAGCATGGCCAAACTATATGATTTTGTAGGGATGAGATTTCTTTGGCTATGTTATTTTGAGAAGATATAACTGCTTGGTTAGCATGCTTGAAGTATTATTGTTTTTATGTCAATATTAAACTTTTGTCTTGAATCTTTCGGATCTGAATATTCATGCCACAATAAAGAAAATTACATTGAAAATTATGTTAGGTAGCATTCCACATCAAAAATTCTGTTTTTATCATTTACCTACTCGAGGACGAGCAGGAATTAAGCTTGGGGATGCTTGATACGTCTCCAACGTATCTATAATTTTTTAATGTTCCATGCTATTATATTATCTGCTTTGGATGTTTAATGGGATTTAATATGCACTTTTATATTATTTTTGGGACTAACCTATTAACCAAAGGCCGAGTGCAAATTGCTGTTTCTTGCCTATTTCAGTGTTTCGTAGAAAAGGAATATCAAACGGAATCCAAACGGAAGGAACCTTCGCGAGGATCATTCTTGGAACAAACACAACCCAGGAGACTTGGAGTACAAGTCTGGAAATCCGCAAAGCTTCCACGAGGCAGGGGGCGCGCCCCCACCCTCGTGGGCCCCACGGAGCTCCACTGACGTACTTCTTTCGCCTATATATATACCCATGTACCCTAAAAACATCCATGAGAGCCACGAAACCACTTTTCCACCGCCGCAACCTTCTGTACTCGTGAGATCCCATCTTGGGGCCTTTTCCGGTGATCTGCCGGAGGGGGATTCGATCACGGAGGGCTTCTACATCAACACCATAGCCTCTCCGATGATGTGTGAGTAGTTTACCACAGACCTTCGGGTCCATAGTTATTAGCTAGATGGCTTCTTCTCTCTCTTTGGTTCTCAATACAAAGTTCTCCTCGTTGTTCTTGGAGATCTATTCGATGTAATACTCTTTTTCGGTGTGTTTGCCGAGATCCGATGAATTGTGGGTTTCTGAATTTGATTATCTATGAATATTATTGGGTTCTTCTCTAAATTCTTATATGCATGATTTGATGTCTTTGCAAGTCTCTTCGAATTATCGGTTTAGTTTGGCCTACTAGATTGATCTTTCTTGCAATGAGAGAAGTGCTTAGCTTTGGGTTCAATCTTCGGTGTCCTTTCCCAGTGACAGCAGGGGCAGCAAGGCATGTATTGTATTGTTGCCATCGTGGATAAAAATATGGGGTTTATATCATGTTGCTTGAGTTTATCCCTCTACATCATGTCATCTTCCCTAATGCGTTACTCCGTTCTTATGAACTTAATACTCTAGATGCATGGTGGATAGCGGTCGATGTTTGGAGTAATAGTAGTAGATGTAGAATCGTTTCGGTCTACTTGACACAGACGTGATGCTTATATTCATGATCATTGCCTTAGATATCATCATAACTATGCGCTTTTCTATCAATTGCTCGGCAGTAATTTGTTCACCCACCATAATATATGCTATCATGAGAGAAGGCACTAGTGAAACCTATGGCCCCCGGGTCTACTTTACATCATATAAGTTTCTGATATGTAATTCTAGTTTACTATTTATTTTGCAATCTTTATTTTCCAATCTATACAACAAAAATACCAAAAATATTTATCTTATTATCTTTATCAGATCTGACTTTTGCAAGTGGTCGTGAAGGGATTGACAACCCCTTTATCGCATTGGTTGCAAGGTTCTTGATTGTTTGTGCAGGTACTAGGTGACTTGCATGTAGTCTCCTACTGGATTGATACCTTGGTTCTCAAAAAATGAGGGAAATACTTGTGCTACTTTGTTGCATCACCCTTTCCTCTTCAAGGGAAAACCAACGCAATGCTCAAGAGGTAGTAGGTTACATTATTGCAAAACTCCCTCCTGGATGGAGGAACTTTGCTACTTCTCTCAAGCACTTGAGACGTGAATTCTCTGTTGAGGATGTAATTGGTCATCTAAGTGTTGAGCAGAACTCGAGAGCAAAGGACTCACACGTGAAAGGTGCAGAGAGTTCTTCTAGCGCCAATGTGGTGCAGAAGAACTTCCACAAGTTCAAGGGAAAGAACTCTGTCCAGCAGAATACTACCTTCAAGAAGAAGGGTAAGAACTAAGAAGAAAGACAAAAAGAGAGATGGTTGCTTTACTTGTGGTTCAGAGGAACATTGGGCAAACAAGTGCCTAAACAAGTACAAGAAGCCAGGATAGGATGCCAAGTCTGTCAATGTCACTCTGAGCAACAATGATGGGGCATCTGGGTATGGTAATATGTTTACCGTACTTTCAGTTTGTCATTCCACCGATTGGTGGGTTGACACTGGGGCCAATTTTCATGTGTGTGCTGATGTTTCTTTGTTTTCTTCTTACCAGGTCGTACGAGATTGTTCCATCCTGATGGGGAACGACTCGCATGCTTCTGTTCATGGTGTTGGCATGGTAGATCTGAAGTTTACTTCGGGAAAGATCGTGCAACTAAAGAACGTGCAACATGTCCCCGCCATCAAGAAGAATCTCGTTAGTGGATCCCTTCTATGTAAAGAAGGGTTTAAGTTAGTATTTGCGTTTAACAAAGTAGTCATATCTCGATATGGACTATTTGTTGGAAAAGAATATGATTGTGGTGGTTTATTCCGCCTTTCCCTGGAGGATTTCTGTAATAAAGTCGTGAACCAAATTCATTCTAATGTGAACGAATGTGAGGTTTGGCTTTCACGCCTTTGTCACATAAATTTCGCTTGTACGACACGACTAGCTAAGTGATACGTCTCTGTAGTATCTAATTTTCCAAACACTTTTGTCCTTGTTTTGGACTCTAACTTGCATGATTTTAATGGAACTAACACGGACTGACGCTGTTTTCAGCAGAATTGCCATGGTGTTATTTTTGTGCAGAAATAAAAGTTCTCGGAATGACCTGAAATACAAAAAATACTAGAAGAAGAATCCACGTCAGGGGGCCCACACCCTGTCCATGAGGGTGGGGGCCATGCCTACCCCCCTAGGCGCGCCCCCTGCCTCATGGGCCCCCTGATGCTCCACCGACGTCCATCTTGAATCCATATATTCACTTTTGGGGAGAAAAAAATCAGAGAGAAGGATTCATCGCGATTTACGATACGGAGCCGCCGCCAAGCCCTAAACTCTCTCGGGAGGGCTGATTTGGAGTCCGTTCGGGGCTCCGGAGAGGGGAATCCATCGCCATCGTCATCATCAACCTTCCTCCATCACCAATTTCATGATGCTCACCGCCGTGCGTGAGTAATTCCATCGTAGGCCTGCTGGGTGGTGATGGGTTGGATGAGATTTATCATGTAATCGACTTAGTTTTGTTAGGGTTTGATCCCTAGTATCCACTATGTTCTGAGATTGATGTTGTTATGACTTTGCTATGCTTAATGCTTGTCACTAGGGCCCGAGTGCCATGATTTCAGATTTGAACCTATTATGTTTTCATGAATATATGTGAGTTCGTGATCCTATCTTGCAAGTCTATAGTCACCTATTATGTGTTATGATCCGTTAACCCCGAAGTGACAATAATCGGGATACTTACCGGTGATGACCGTAGCTTGAGGAGTTCATGTATTCACTATGTGTTAATGCTTTGGTCTGGTACTCTATTAAAAGGAGGCCTTAATATCCCTTAGTTTCCAATAGGACCCTGCTGCCAAGGGAGGGTAGGACAAAAGATGTCATGCAAGTTCTTTTCCATAAGCACGTATGACTATATTCGGAATACATGCCTACATTACATTGATGAACTGGAGCTAGTTCTGTGTCACCCTATGTTATAACCGTTGCATGATTGATCGCATCCGACATAATTATCCATCACAGATCCATTGCCTACGAGCTTTTCATATATTGTACTTCGCTTATTTACTTTTCCGTTGCTACTTACAATCACTATAAAACCAAAAATATTACTTTTGCTACCATTACCACTACTATCATATTACTTTGCTACTAAACACTTTGCTGCAGATATTAAGTTTCCAGGTGTGGTTGAATTGACAACTCAGCTGCTAATACTTGAGAATATTCTTTGGCTCCCCTTGTGTCGAATCAATAAATTTGGGTTGAATACTCTACCCTCGAAAACTGTTGCGATCCCCTATACTTGTGGGTTATCAAGACTATTTTCTGGCGCCGTTGCCAGGGAGCATAGCTCTATTCTCTGAGTCACTTGGGATTTATATCTGCTTATCACTATGAAGAACTTGAAAGATCAAAGAACCAAGATTTTTCCCTCAACTACGAGGTGAGGTAAGGAACTGCCATCTAGCTCTGCACTTGATTCACCTTCTATTATGAGTAAACTTGCGACACCTACACATGCTATTGATTCTGATAGGTCGCATGTTATTAATGATGCCACTTCTGCTTTGCACGATATTTATGATGAAACTACTTTTATGCTTGATACTATTGTGCCACTAGGTGAATTTCTTGATGAACAACTTGCTAGGGCTAGAGAGAATGAAATTATTGAAACTGATAATATTGATGAAAGTGATGATGAAGATTCTCCCCCTAGATATGAATTTCCTGTTGTGCCTGAGGGTTATGTTATGGATGAAGAAACTTCTAGAGACTTCTTAGCTTGCAATGATAGATCTGATCTTAAGAAATTATTAGCTAAGCTTAAGGAAAAGTCTTTGAATGCTAGAATGAAATATGACCCTGCTTTTGCTACTTCACCTATCTTTATTACTGATAAGGATTATGATTTCTCTGTCGATCCCGAGTTAATTACTTTGGTTGAATCTGATCCATTTTATGGCTATGAATCTAAAACTATTGTGGCACATCTTACCAAAATTAAATGATATAGCCACCTTGTTTACTCATGATGAGAAAACTCGCTATTACTTTATCCTTAAGTTGTTTCCATTCTCATTAAAGGGTGATGCTAAAACGTGGTTTAATTCTCTTGATCCTGGTTGTGTGCATAGTCCCCAGGATATGATTTATTACTTCTCTGCTAAATATTTCCCCGCTCATAAGAAACAAGCTACCTTAAGGGAAATATATAATTTTGTGCAAATTCAAGAAGAGAGTCTCCCACAAGCTTGGGGGAGGCTTCTCCAATTACTTAATGCTTTGCCTGATCATCCTCCCAAGAAGAATGAAATACTTGATATCTTTTATAATGGACTAACCGATACTTCCAGAGACCACCTGGATAGTTGTGCTCGTTGTGTTTCCAGGGAAAGCATTGTTGACCAAGCTGAATTGCTACTGAATAATATGTTGACCAATGAAAATAATTGGACACTTCCTGAACCAACTCCTAAGCCAACTCCGAAGAAAAGGGGTATTCTATTTCTCAGTCCTGAAGATATGCAAGAGGCAAAGAAATCTATGAAATAAAAAGGCAAAGAAATACATGGTCTTGATAACCCGACACAGGTAGTAAAGGTAAATTCTCTCTATAGATTTGATGAAGGTGATATTCCTCGCTATAAGTCTGCTAGCCAATGCTTAGATGAGTTTGATAATTTTATTGTTAAACAAGAAAACTTCAATGCTTATGTTGGTAGAAAATTGAAACACAATGCTGATATGCTTGAACACTTGAGTGATTTTATGTCTAGACTTAAAGGTGAACTTAAACTTATTAGTAAACATGCTTCTATGGTTACCACTCAAGTAGAACAAGTACTTAAAGCTCAGAATGATTTGCTCAATGAATTAAATAATAATAAGAATGATAATGCTGTTAGAGTTATGACTAGAGGGGGTAAAATGACTCAGGAACCTTTGTATCCTGAGGGCCACCCTAAGAGAATTGAGCAAGATTCTCAGAGAACTAATGTTGATACACCTAGTCCTTCTAAGAGGAAAAACAGAAAAATGGTAGGACTTTGCATGCTTCTAGTGAACCTGTTGTTGACACACCTGATAATCCCAATGATATTTCTATTTCTGATGCTGAAACCCAATCTGGTAATGAATCCTTATGCTAAGTACATTAAAGAAATTGTCACTTATAAAAGAAAGATACCGGAAGCTGAAATTTCCACCATGCTTGCTAATTATACTTTTAAGGGTGGAATACCAAAGAAACTTGGAGATCTAGGAGTACCAACTATACCATGCTCCATTAAAAGAAACTATGTTAAGACTGTTTTATGTGATCTTGGAGCCGGTGTTAGTGTTATGCCTCTCTCTTTATATCGTAGACTTGATTTGAATAAGTTGACACCTACTAAAATATCTTTGCAAATGGCTGATAAATCAACTGCTATACCCGTCGGTATTTGTGAGGATGTGCCTGTTGTGGTTGCAAATGTTACTGTTTTAACAGACTTTGTTATTCTTGATATTCCCGAGGACGATAGTATGTTGATTATCCTTGGTAGACCCTTTTTGAATACTGAAGGGGCTCTTATTGATTGCAATAAAGGCAATGTCACTTTTCATGTCAATGGTAATGAGCATACAGTACACTTTCCGAGGAAACAACCTCAAGTCCACAGTATCAATTCTATTGGAAAATTTTCAACAATTACTATTGGAGGTTTTGAATTTCCTCTTCCTACTGTCAAGAAGAAATATGATATTCTTGTTGTTGGGGATGTGCATATCCACGTTGAGGTAACCTAGTGTTATTCGAAAATTCTCCGGTTTCATGTTATTCGAAATGAGTTTGTTAACAAGACTTGATCAACCTTGTTAGTGGATTCCTTTTGATGAGCATGAGATGGATGAATTTAGAAAACACAACTCTTTGTACCCTCTTTTTAATTTCTGTTATTTATATTAAGTAAAGTAAAAATAGTATTTTCTGTCTGTTTTTTGAATTAACCATGCAATAAAAAATACCCCCAAAATAAAAGTTCTCCAAATGCCCTGAAAATGAAATATGATTTTTTCTAGAATATTTGAGAATATCTGGCATTGAGAACACAGCAGGGGGAGCAGCCACGTGCCCACGAGGGTGGAGGGATTGTTCTTCGGTATGTGACTCCTCCAATGGTCCAATTAGTTTTTGTTCTAGTGCTTTATTTATTGAAAAATTTTGCTGCTTAGGTGACCCTGTTCTTGAGCTTGCATGTCAAATTTATGTGGTCAAATGTAGTTTTAATGCATGATATAGCCTCTAGGCACTTGTAGGAGTAGTTGCTATCAATTTTGTTGAGTTTGGTTCATTTTTATTTTGAGTCACTAAAAATTTCAGAAATTTTTCAGAGGAAGAAATATGTTTAGGAAAATGTACCAAGGTGGTTCCTCAAGGAAGCAAGGACCCAGGCCCGCAATATGCGAGCCGTATAATGAACTACCAAGGGAGGCTCAAGTGCGGCCTTGTGAATGGCCGTCACAGGACTTCATGGTCCGAGCAGGAATCAAGGAGGAATTTAACGCATATGTGCGTAATGCTGATCTTGAGAGCTTCGAGGCAGATAAGTGCCTTTAGTACTACTACCTCACTGATTCCTTTGTGAGAAGGTTTGAATTTACATCATCACGCAATTCTCAAACTGCCCTGTTTGATCTTTATGATAAATCTTATACCATGGACTTAGAAGATTTTAATACTGCTTGTAAACTCCCACGGTGGGGTAATGTTAGTGTGAACCTCGTAAATCTGAATATAAGGATTTTCTTGCTAGTATCACTGTGGGAGAATCTAGGGAAATCACACAAGCTACCATAGGGAGCATTCATTTTCCTGCTATACATTTTTTTGCTCTCTTTATAGGTAGATGCATAAATGGTAAGGATGAGGCATGTCACATGTGTGTGCCAGATCTTAGTGTTCTCAAAAGTGCTGTATTAGGAGATAGGCAATATAACTTGGGGCCATTGTTGCACGTAGGTTTCATATTAACAAAATTAATGGAGATTTCTTTGGTGGAATTTATGCAACCCGTTAGCTGATTTTCTTGACATACCCAATCGTGGATATGATATTGAGTTGCCTCCTGCTTATTTAGATTATGATGCTATGGTTCGTCATTAGTTCGTTGAGAGGAACAATCAGTCCCTCCAGTACCGACTAATCTTTGACAGGCGACGCACCTATCACGTCGCTCTCCCTGCTCCTGCTTTCTTTGACTTTCAGGAAAAAGGAGATATGTTATAACCAGGGAGGAGGCGAACGAGTACGAGAGGAGGACGGAGGCAACCCGCCTCCAAGTTGCAGCTCTTCAGGCAGTAGCTGATGCATATCAGTACGACCCCAGCTTCAACTTCGGATACCCACCAAGCCATCCATGGCCATAGACCAACTTAGGCCAAAACCCCAAGCTTGGGGGAGTACGTATTTCTCACCGACATTACATTCATGTTCACACACTCATGCCAGTTGTCGGTGCTCATACTTTTTCATTGTATCATCCATGCTAGTTTATTTTCATTTTCTCACTTTCTTCTTGTGTGTTTGAAAAAACTTAAGAAAAACCAAAAAAAAATAGTTTTAGCTTTTAGTTAGTTTACTTTTCATGCATGTAGTAGTAGTAATTAAAAGAAAACCCAAAAAGATTTCCCGTTCTTCTTTTGCTTGTTGGGAGCTTTCCCATGTAAATAGTTTTGTTTTATTTCTTTCCTTTGGGGGTCGAGAGGAGAAGACCATAATGAAAATGTTGAGTGGCTCTTAGATGCATTATTGTTGATCTAACAAAGAGCCCATATTACCTTGTCTTCTCCCATGAATTGAATGCTTGCAAATTCCAGCTTAGTCCAATGCACATGCACTATTATTATCCACACCGTTCGGTCATGCAAGTGAAAGGAAATAATGATTATTATATGATGATCTGACTAATATGAGAAAAGCTGGTATGAACTCAAGCTCTCTTGTTTTTGTAAATATGATTAGTCCATCGTTCCTGATTCAGCCTATTATGAATGAAACATGTTTGCAATGACAATTAGAGATTATAGTTGCTTATGCCATGCTTAATTAGCTAGGAGTTTATAATGGTTTACCTTGCATGCCAACATGCTATTAAAATGGTTGTGATGTGGTATGATGGGGTGGTATCCTCCTTTGAACGATTCGAGTGGCTTGACTTGGCACATGTTCACGCATGTAGTTGAAACAAAATCAACATAGCCTCTAAGATATTTATGTTCATGGTGAATTATATCCTACTCATGCTTGCATTCGGTGTTGATTAATTTTAATGCATGTTCATGACTGTTGTCGCTCTCTAGCTGGTCGCTTCCCAGTCTTTTTCTAGCCTTTAGTTGTACTAAGCGGGAATATTGCTTGTGCATCCAATTCCATAAACCCCAAAGTTATTCCATATGAGTCCACCATACCTTCCTATTTACGGTATCTACCTGCCATTCCAAGTAAATTTATATGTGCCAAACTCTAAACCTTCAAATAAACATTCTGTTTTGTATGCTCGAATAGCTCATGTATCAACTAGGGCTGTTTGTATCTTCCATGCTAGGCGGGTTATTCTCTAGAGGAGTGGACTCCGCTCCTCATTCACGAGAAAATGGCTGGTCACCGGGATGCCCAGTCCCATGCTCAAATCAAATCAAAATAATTGCAAACAAAACTCCCCCAGGATTGTTGTTAGTTGGAGACACCCGTTGTTCTGGGCAAGCCATGGATTGATGCTTGTTGGTGGTGGGGGAGTATAAAACTTTACCATTCTGCTTGGGAACTGCCTATAATGTGTGTAGCATGGAATATATCAAGATCTCTCGGTTGTTATGTTGACAATGAAAGTATACCACTCAAAATATTATTCATATCTATTTCAAAACCGAGCTCTGGCACCTCTGCAAAATCCCTGCTTCCCTCTATGAAGGGCCTATCCATTTACTTTTATGTTGAGTCATCATCCTGTTATTAAAAATCACCAGTTGAAGAGCACCGCTGTCATTTGCATCCATTACTGTTAGTTTACATTGAGTATGACTTGACTGGATCTCTTTTACCATGAATTACAATGTCTAGTCAGTCCTTGGTCTTTAAAGGTGCTCTGCATTTATGTTTTGCGGTCTCAGAAAGGGCTAGCGAGATACCATCTTGTTATATCATATTATGATTGTTTTGAGAAAGTGTTGTCATCCAAGATTTATTATTATTGCTCGCTAGTTGATTATGCCATTGATATGAGTAAACATGAGACCTAAATGTTATTGTGAATATGGTTAGTTCATAATCTTTGCTGAAAACTTGAATGATAGCTTTACATATTTATAACAACAAGAGCAAACAGAGTTTGTAAAAGTTTTTATTTATCACTTTCAGTTTATCAACTGAATTGCTTGAGGACAAGCAAAGGTTTAAGCTTGGGGGAGTTGATACGTCTCTGTTGTATCTACTTTTCCAAACACTTTTGCCCTTGTTTTGGACTCTAACTTGCATGATTTGAATGGAACTAACCCGGACTGACGCTGTTTTCAGCATAAGTGCCATGGTGTTATTTTTGTGCAGAAATAAAAGTTCTCGGAATGACCTAAAAATCAACAGAGATTATTTGGAATATATAAAAAACACTGGAAGAAGAATCCACGTTAGGGGGCCCATACCCTGTCCACGAGGGTGGGGGGCGCGCCTACCCCACTGGGCGCGCCCCCTGCCTCGTGCCCCCCCTGATGCTCCACCGACGTCCACCTTGACTCCATATATTCACTTTCAGGGAGAAAAAAAATCAAAGAGAAGGATTCATCATGATTTACGATATGGAGCCGCCGCCAAGCCATAAACTCTCTCGGGAGGGCTGATCTGGAGTCCGTTCGGGGCTCCGGAGAGGGGAGTCCGTCGCCATCGTCATCATCAACCTTACTCCATCACCAATTTCATGATGCTCACTGCCGTGCGTCAGTAATTCCATCGTAGTCTTGCTGGTGGTGATGGGTTGGATGATATTTATCATGTAATCGAGTTAGTGTTAGGGTTTGATCCCTAGTATCCACTATGTTCTGAGATTGACGTTTCTATGACTTTGCTATGCTTAATGCTTGTCACTAGGGCCCGAGTGCCATGATTTCATATCTAAACCTATATGTTTTCATGAATATATGTGAGTTTGTGATCCTATCTTGCAAGTATATAGTCACCTATTATGTGTTATGATCCGTTAACCCCGAAGTGACAATAATCGGGATACTTACCGGTGATGACCGTAGTTTGAGGAGTTCATGTATTCACTATGTTAGTGCTTTGGTCCGGTACTCTATTAAAAGGAGGCCTTAATATCCCTTAGTTTCCAATAGGACCCCGCTGCCACGGGAGGGTAGGACAAAAGATGTCATGCAAGTTATTTTCCATGCACACGCATGACTATATTCGGAATACATGCCTACATTACATTGATGAACTGGAGCTAGTTCTGTGTCACCCATGTTATAACTGGTGCATGATTGATCGCATCCGACATAATTATCCATCACCGATCCATTGCCTATGAACTTTTCATATATTATTCTTCGCTTATTTACTTTTCCATTGCTACTGTTACAATCGCTATAAAACCAAAAATATTACTTTTGCTACCTGAGGGAGTCCTGGATTAGGGGGTGTCCGGATGGCCGGACTATACCTTCAGCCGGACTCCTGGACTATGAAGATACAAGATTGAAGAGTTCGTCCTGTGTCCGGGAGGGACTTTCCTTGGCGTGGAAGGCAAGCTTGGCGATACGGATATGTGGATCTCCTACCATTGTAACCGACTTTGTGTAACCCTAACCCTCTCTGGTGTCTATATAAACCGGAGGGTTTTAGTCCGTAGGACAATAGACAGAACAACAATCATACCATAGGCTAGCTTCTAGGGTTTAGCCTCTCCGATCTCGTGGTAGATCTACTCTTGTACTACCCATATCATCAATATTAATCAAGCAGGACGTAGGGTTTTACCTCCATCAAGAGGGCCCGAACCTGGGTAAAACTTGGTGTCCCTTGCCTCCTGTTACCATCCAGCCTAGACGCACAGTTCGGGACACCCTACTCGAGATCCGCTGGTTTTTACACCGACATTGGTGCTTTCATTAAGAGTTCCTCTGTGTTGTCGCCGTTAGGCTTGATGGCTCCTACGATCATCAATAGCGATGCAGTCCAGGGTGAGACCTTCCTCCCTGGATAGATCTTCGTCTTCGGCGGCTTCGCACTGCGGGCCAATTCACTTGGCCATCTGGAGCAGATCGAAAGCTATGCCCCTGGCCGTCAGGTCAGATTTGGAAGTTTAAACTACACGGCTGACATCCGCGGGGACTTGATCTTCGACGGATTCGAGCCACTGCCGAGCGCGCCGCACTTTCACGACGAGCATGATCTAGCTCTGCCGCCGAACAGTGCCCTGGAGGCCGCACCCGCATCGACTTCGACCCTTAATTCGGAGCCAACTACGCCGATCGAGGATGGGTGGTTGGACGCCGCCTCGGGGGCTGCGATCCCAACGATGATCGAGCCGAACACCAGCCCCTCACTCCGCGAAACTCGTGACTCCAAGGAGCCGGACTCCTCTCCGGACTCCGAACCCTCCGCGCCCCTGCCGATCGATCCGATTGGGCGCCGATCATGGAGTTTACTGTCGTGGACATCTTTCAGCACTCGCCTTTCGGCAATATTCTGAAGACACTAAAGTCTCTCTCTTTATCAGGAGAGCCCTGGCCGGACTACGGTCAGCAAGGTTGGGATACGGACGATGAAGAAATTCAAAGCCCACCCACCACCCACTTTGTAGCCACTGTCGACGATTTAACCGACATGCTCAACTTTGACTCCGAAGACATCGACGGTATGGACGCCGATGCAGGAGACGATGAAGAACCAGCGCCTATTGGGCCCTGGAAAGCCACCTCGTCATATGACATATACATGGTGGACACCCCAAAAGAAGGAGATGGCGTTGGAACAACGGAGGATGACCCCTCCAAGAAACAACCTAAGCGCCGGCGTCAGCGGCGCCGCTCAAAATCCCGCCAAAGCAAATACGGTGATTCCAGCACGGGAGATAATAATACTCCGGAGAGTGCCGAAGAAAACCCCCTCCAGCAAGATTCAGCACAGGAGGATGGAGAAGCCAGCCCTCATGAGAGAGCGGCAGACAGAGAGGTCGAGGACGATAATTATATGCCTCCCTCCAAAGACGAGGCAAGCCTCGACTACGACAAATTCGTCATGCCAGAGGATCCCGTCGAGCAAGAGCGTTTTCAATGCAGGCTTATGGCCACAGCCAGAAGCCTCAAGAAAAAACAGCATCAGCTTAGAGCTGATCAAGATATGCTAGTCGACAGATGGACTGAAGTCCTTGCGGCCGAAGAGCATAAACTCGAACGCCCCTCCAAGAGCTACCCAAAGCGTAGGTTGCTACCCCGATTAGAGGAGGAAGCACTTAAACCTACATCACCAGCACTTGATACGGCCGACCAGCCACCTCGTGGCCGCGACAGAGAGGCCTCTCGGCCCTCCACTCAAGCCGCACCCCATACCAAGCCACGGGAAAATGCGCCAGACCTGCGAGATATGTTGGAGGACAAGGCAAGGCAAACAAGATCGATCTACGGATCATGTGGGCGTCCCACGACTCGAGACGATAACCGTCACGCCGGACACAAATCCGACAGGGCCGAACACAGTAGACAAAGCTCATTGGAGCTACGTCGTGATATAGCCTAGTACAGAGGTGCCGCACACCCACTATGCTTCACAGACGAAGTAATGGATCATCAAATCCCTGAGGGTTTCAAACTCGTAAGCATTGAATCATACGATGGCACAACAGATCCTGCGGTACGGATCGAGGATTATCTCCTTCATATCCACATGGCCCGCGGCGATGATCTCCACGCCATCAAATACCTCCCACTCAAGCTTAAAGGACCAGCTCGGCATTGGCTTAACAGCTTGCCAGCAGGATCAATCAGTTGTTGGGAGGACCTGGAAGCCGCATTCCTCGACAATTTCCAGGGCACTTATGTGCGACCACCAGACGCCGATGACCTAAGCCATGTAATTCAGCAGCCAGAGGAATCGGCCAGGCAATTCTGGACACGGTTGCTAACAAAGAAAAATCAAATAGTCGACTGTCCGGACGCAGAGGCCCTAGCAGCCTTCAAGCACAATATCCATGACGAGTGGCTTGCCCGGCACCTTGGACAGGAAAAGCCGAAATCTATGGCAGCACTCACGACACTCATGACCCGCTTTTGTGCGGGAGAAGACAGCTGGCTTGCTCGTAGCAACAATATGACCAAGAACCCTGGTAATTCGGATACCAGGGACAGTAGTGGCAGGTCGCGTTGCAACAAGCAGAAGCGCCGCATTAACGACGACAATGCTGAGGATACGACAGTTAATGCCGGATTCAGAGGCTATAAATCCGGTCAGCGGAAAAAGCCATTCAAAAGAAATCCTAGGGGCTCGTCCAGTTTGGACCGAATACTCAACCGCTTGTGCCAGATACATGGCACCCCCGAAAAGCCGGCCAATCACACCAACAGGGATTGTTGGGTGTTTAAGCAGGCAGGCAAGTTAAATGCCGAAAATAAAGACAAGGGGCTGCATAGCGATGACGACGAAGAGCCCCGGCCGCCGAACAACAGTGGACAGAAGGGTTTCCCCCCACAAGTGCGGGCGGTGAACATGATATACGCAACCCACACCCCCAAGAGGGAGCGGAAGCGCGTGTTAAGGGACGTATACACGGTAGAGCCAGTCGCCCCAAAGTTCAACCCATGGTCCTCCTGCCCGATCACCTTTGATCGAAGGGACCATCCCACTAGCACCCATCATGGCGGATTCGCCGCATTGGTTGTAGACCCAATTATTGACGGATTTCATCTCACTAGAGTCCTTATGGATGGCGGCAGCAGCCTGAACCTGCTTTACCAGGATACAGTGCGGAAAATGGGCATAGATCCCTCGAGGATTAATCCCACCAAAACAACCTTTAAAGGCGTAATACCAGGTGTAGAGGCCAACTGTACAGGCTCAGTCACACTTGAAGTGGTCTTCGGATCTACGGATAATTTCCGAAGCGAGGAGTTAATCTTCGACATAGTCCCATTCCGCAGTGGCTATCACACACTGCTCGGGCGAACCGCATTCGCCAAGTTCAATGCGGTACCGCACTACGCATACCTTAAGCTCAAGATGACAGACCCTCGAGGAGTAATTACGGTCAATGGAAACACCGAACGCTTCCTCCAAACGGAGGAGCACACGGTGGCCCTTGCAGCGGAAGTACAAAGCAGCCTCTCCAGGTAGTTCTCCAGTCCGGCCATTAAACGTCCAGACACCGTCAAGCGCGCCCAGAGTAACCTGCAACAAGACTGCCTGGCACGTTCCGAGCAGGCGTAGCAATGCGGCCCCAACCCCAGCCCTCGCAAAAATGCGACACTAGTGCTTCGCGTACATAACTACGCTCTAGAAATACCATGGGTACAGGGGGAGGGGCACCATCACGGCACGCCCGAAACACGGCTTAAACCGCACCAGGGGCTGCCGATTTTTTATCTTTCTCTTACTTTCAGGACTCCATTCTTCGGAAGGCCTGTTGGGCAGTTCAATTGCCGCACAAACGATGCAAGAACCAGGGAAGCAGACAAGCCATGCCGCATTATGGAACTCCCAGGTGGCCTCTATCACGAGCAGTATACCTATTTCGCATACCATTCCACAGCCTTCCCCTGGAACGGACATGTTAAATAGTCCAACCTTTTGCTTATCGCATTATTTGTATCGTTTTGCTTTGATCGCATCCCTTTTTAATAAACAATGCATAGCTTTTGTCTATTTTTGCATTACTCTTTTTTTACAAATATATGTTCCTTAACAACATATTGCACCCGTACAATTTGGTACGGCCAAAATACGCCAGGGGCTTTAGTACCCCTCAATATGGTGTGAGAAGTCCGAACACTTTAACAAGTGCGGCACCCCGAACTTATAGCATTATATGCATTGGCTCCGAATCATGTCTTGGGTCAATAGTTGGGTTTGCCCGGCTCCTATGTTTTGGTGCCTTACGTTCCACTATGTCGGCTAAGGTAGCACTAGGAGAACTACTGCGATTGTGCCCCAGTTGAGCTGGGTCGAGCACCTCAGTAGAGAAAGCTAAAACTGAGTGTCATGATGAAGCGAGAGCTGGTCGCTGTTCGAGAGGTTTTTCGAGTCCCTAAAGACTTATGCCGCTTAGAACGAGGAGTCGGCTCTGTCCGGCCAAGGCGTGGATAGCACCCCGAACTCGGTCTTCCGAATACCAGGGGCTTCGCCAAAATTTAAAATTATAGAATTCTATGGCTAAGTGAGAGTGTTCATGCATTATAGTCCGATTGCCTTGTTCGTTGTGCTGAGCGCCTCCCTCGAAGGACCCAAACATGGGAAAAAGAGCGCTCAGGTTTATCCCCGAACACCCCAGCACTAGCGGCATGGGCGCAGAAGCCGACGACTCGCCATCTCTCAGAATTGATAAACAGCCGCACAGAAGGTAATATTTTAAATTCCAATAGCATTGCTTAGCGCATACGAACAAGTTTTCAGCGCACAGGACAAAACGAGCGAGTTTTACTCAAAAATTACATCCCTGGAACATTCATCCGCCATAAGGCGGGCACCCATCAGAACATCCTTATAATAATTCTCGGGCTTGCGATGCTCTTTCCCCGGCGGTGGCCCGTCCTTCACAAGCTTCTCAGCATCCAGCTTGCCCCAGTGCACCTTAGCACGGGCAAGGGCCCTACGGGCACCTTCAATGCAGACGGAGCGCTTGATGACTTCGAGCCTTGGACAGGCCCCCACCAGCCGCCACACCAGCCCGAAATAGCTCCCAGGCAGAGCCTCTCCAGGCCACAGCCGAACTATGAGGCCCTTCATGGCCTGTTCGGCCGCCTTGTGGAGCTCGACCAGTTGCTTCAGCTGGTCGCTCAGGGGCATGGGGTGTCCGGCCTCAGCATACTGAGACCAGAACACCTTCTCTGTCGAGCTGCCCTCCTCGGCTCGATAGAACGCGGCGGCATCGGACACGCTACGGGGAAGATCTGCGAATGCTCCTAGAGAGCTCCGGATTCGGGTAAGTAACAAGTAACTCACGTTTATGTGTTTGCTTTGCATAAAGAATACCTTACCCGCCGCTATCTTTTTCACCGCATCCAACTCCTGGAGGGTCTTCTGGGATTCGGCCTTGGCAGACTTGGCATTTTCAATAGCCACCGCGAGCTCGGACGCTCGCGTCTTTGAGTCAAGCTCCAAACTCTCATGTTTTTTCATGAGAACCTGGAGCTCTTGCCGCACCTTGCCAACCTGGGCCTCATACTTCTCCCGCTCGGTGCGCTCCATGGCCGCCCTCTTCTCGGCCTCGAACAACGCTTGCTTAAGGGTCGCCACCTCAGACATGGCCCCTAGAATAGCCACGATAATCCTGTCATTTTTTGCAATTGCACTTTATATATATATATATATATATATATATATATATATATATATTTAAACAAGGTATTTCTTACCTTCCTTGTCCTCGAGCTGCTTCTTGGCACGCCCGAGCTCTTGCTCGGACTGCTCGAGGTTCTACTTTAGCGTGTCCACTTCCGCAGTCAGTACGGCGGACGCCAGCAGAGAAGCCTGCATACGCATATTGACTCCTTTTTGTTAGACTCCTGCGAATTTTATTTGATCCTCTATTCGGCTTTTCTTCCCGAACGCCAAACAGAGCATCAGGGGCTACTATCTATGCGGTAATGTTATTTACACATTCTTTACTTACCTCAAAGCCTGTTAAAAGGCTAGCACAAGCTTCAGTCAGTCCGCTCTTGGCGGACTGAACCTTCTGGACCACCGCACTCATAATGGTGCGGTGCTCCTCGTCGATGGAGGCGCCTTTGAGCACCTCCAACAGATTGTCCGGCGCCTCCGGTTGGACAGGGGTCACCAGCACGGTGGGCTTGCTCCTCTTGGAAGGAGTTCGCCCGCCGGACTCTGGAACCTTTGAAGGTTCCGGAGCGGTGTCCAGCCTAGAGCCGGACTTGGAGCCCTGGGGGGTTTTATCCCCTTTACTCCTGGAGTCCGGGAGGTCGCCTTGCGGCGCCTCCAGGACCACCTCCTCCTGCCTTGGAACCTGTTGGGACAACACTTCGGCGTTGTCCGTAGGGCGGGGGGAGGTAGCCGTCGGAAGCGAATTCACGTCCAATGAGTCCAGTGAACCGCTCAACGACGCGTCGAGCCGGTCTTTGGGTGGGCTGCATAATCATATTCGACATAAGGGAAAGCTGTGCAATAAAGGAATACTATGCATTACTCTGGTATCCGGATACTTATGATTTCGCCAGGGGCTTGGCCCTGAGCGGCCACTCCTCTCCGCCGTCGTCGGCATTGGTGGAGTAGTCCGGAGGAAGGGTTTTCCCCTTCTTGGACCCTTCGGCCTACCCAGTGAGGGCGGCTTTCCTTTTCTTCTCTCCCCCCTGCTGGAGGGGGAGAGGTCTCTTCTTCCTCCTCCTCGTCTTCACGGGAGGAATGCGCCTTGGAGCCGTCGGATGATGAACCCGACACGTCCTAGCGCCGGGCACTTTTTCGAGTCCCCGTGGCCTTCTTCGTGGCCTTCTTCTCCGGCACCACATAGGGTGCCGGAACCAGCAGCTTCGCCAAGCGGGCATCGGCTGGGTCTTCGGGTAAAGGAGCAGGACAGTCGATCTGTCCGGACTTCGCCTGCCAATCCTGTCAAAGGTAAGGGAGCTTAGATCCCGCATAGAGTTAAACTATGAAAAACTAATACCCTGTAAAAGGTACAAACAACTTACCGTGCTAGCGTGACGCTGCGTGCTGAATCCGCGATCCTCGGTAGCGGATGCGGGAGCCTCGTCGCCCTTGAAAAGCACCTTCCAGGCATCTTCGTATGTCGTGTCGAAGAGCCTGCTTAGAGTTCGGTGTTGCACCGGGTTGAACTCCCACAGATTGAAGGCCCGTTGTTGACACGGGAGGATCCGACGGGTGAGCATAACCTGGACTACATTGACAAGCTTGAGCTGCTTGTTCACCAGGGTTTGGATGCATGTTTGCAGTCCAGTCACCTCTCCTTTGCTGCCCCACGACAGGCCCGTCTCTTTCCAGGACGTGAGCCGCGTTGGGGTCCAGACCGGAACTCGGGGGCTGCGACCCACTCAGGGTCGCGTGGCTCGGTGATGTAAAACCACCCCGATTGCCACCCCTTCAGGGTCTCCACAAAGGAGCCCTCGAGCCATAAGAAATTGGGCATCTTGCCCACCATGGCGCCTCCGCACTCCGCCTGGTTGCCGCGCACCACCTTCAGCTTGACATTAAAAGTCTTGAGCCATAGGCCGAAATGGGGGCGGATTCGGAGGAAAGCCTCGCACACGACGGTAAACGCCGAGATGTTGAGGATGAAGTTCGGGGCCAGATCATGGAAATCCAGGCCGTAGTAGAACATGAGTCCCCAGACGAATGGGTAGATAGGAAAGCCCAGTCCGCGGAGGAAGTGGGGAAGGAACACTACCCTCTCATGGGGCCTTGGGGTGGGGAGGAGCTGCCCCTCTTCGGGAAGCCGGTACGCGATGTCGTTAGACAAGTATCTGGCCTTCCTCAGTTTTTTGATGTGTCCCTCCGTGACGGAGGAGACCATCCACTTGCCTCCCGCTGTGGACATGGCTGGAGAAGGTTGAGGTGGGGAGTGCGGACTTGGGCGCTGGAGCTCGAGTGCGCGAAAATGGATAGGCAAAGGAGGAAGAAGGCGTAGGTGAAAAGGTGGATCCTTATCCCCTTATATGGGTGGACGCAACTACGTGTCCCCAGCAGCCTGGTAAAACCCGCTTATCTCCAAGCGCCGTAATCAATGGCGCAGTTGGGTTACCCACGCCCGTATTGATGAGAATCCCGGAATAAGGGGACATGATCTCTGCTTTGACAAGACGTGCCAAGGAAACCGCCTCGCATGACACGCTGAGGTGGGACAATAAAATGATTCGAATAAAGGCTTGGCCGTGGTGCGATGTCACACTATGGAATACGTCAGTAGATTAGATTTGTGTAAATATTATTCTCTCTATGGCAATGTGTGGAAACTTATTTTGCAGAGCCGGACACTATCTTTGTGTTCAAAATCTTCTATGAAGTACTTGGAGGAGGAACCCGCCTTGCAATGCCGAAGACAATCTGCGCGCCGGACTCGTCGTCATTGAAGCCTGGTTCAGGGGCTACCGAGGGAGTCCTGGATTAGGGGGTGTCCGGATGGCCGGACTATACCTTCAGCCGGACTCCTGGACTATGAAGATACAAGATTGAAGACTTTGTCCCGTGTCCAGGAGGGACTTTCCTTGGCGTGGAAGGCAAGCTTGGCGATACAGATATGTGGATCTCCTACCATTGTAACCGACTTTGTGTAACCCTAACCCTCTCCAGTGTCTATATAAACCGGAGGGTTTTAGTCCGTAGGACAACAGACAGAACCACAATCATACCATAGGCTAGCTTCTAGGGTTTAGCCTCTCCGATCTCGTGGTAGATCTACTCTTATACTACCCATATCATCAATATTAATCAAGCATGACGTAGGGTTTTACCTCCATCAAGAGGGCCCGAACCTGGGTAAAACTTCGTGTCCCTTGCCTTCTGTTACCATCCAGCCTAGACGCACAGTTCGGGACCCCCTACCCGAGATCCGCCGGTTTTGACACCGGCACTACCATTACCACTACTATCATATTAGTTTGCTACTAAACACTTTGCTACAGATCTTAAGTTTCCAGGTGTGGTTGAATTGACAACTCAGCTGCTAATACTTGAGAATATTGTTTGGCTCCCCTTGTGCCAAATCAATAAATTTGGGTTGAATACTATACCCTCAAAAATTGTTGCGATCCCCTATACTTGTGGGTTATCAAGACTATTTTCTGGCGCCGTTGCCGGGGAGCGTAGCTCTATTCATTGAGTCACTTGGGATTTATATCTGGTTACCAATATGAAGAACTTGAAAGATCAAAGAACCGAGATTTTTCCCTCAACTACGAGGCGAGGTAAGGAACTGCCATCTAGCTCTGCACTTGATTCACCTTCTGCTATGAGTAAACTTGCGACACCTACACATGCTATTGATTCTGATAGGTCACATGTTATTGATGATGCCACTTCTGCTTTCCACAATATTTATGTTGAAACCACTTCTATGCTTGATACTACTGTGCCACTAGGTGAATTTCTTGATGAACAACTTGCTAGGGCTAGAGAGAATGAAATTATTGAAACTGGTAATATTGATGAAAGTGATGATGAAGATTCTCCCCCTAGATATGAATTTCCTGTTGTGCTTGAGGGTTATGTTATGGATGAAGAAACTGCTAGAGACTTCTTAGCTTGCAATGATAGATCTGATCTTAAGAATTTATTAGCTAAGCTTAAGGAAAAGTCTTTGAATGCTAGAATGAAATATGACCCTGCTTTTGCTACTTCACCTATCTTTATTACTGATAAGGATTGTGATTTCTCTGTCGATCCTGAGTTAATTACTTTGGTTGAATCTGATCCTTTTTATGGCTATGAATTTGAAACTGTTATGGCACATCTTACTAAATTAAATGATATAGCCACCTTGTTTACTCAAGATGAGAAAACTCGCTATAACTTTATCCATAAGTTGTTTCCGTTCTCATTAAAGGGTGATGCTAAAACGTGATTTAATTCTCTTGATCCTGGTTGTGTGCATAGTCCCCAGTATATGATTTATTACTTCTCTGCTAAATATTTCCCCGCTCATAAGAAACAAGCTGCCTTAAGGAA
The DNA here is from genome assembly GCF_002162155.2 of Triticum dicoccoides. NCBI lineage: Eukaryota > Viridiplantae > Streptophyta > Magnoliopsida > Poales > Poaceae > Triticum > Triticum dicoccoides. The sequence goes on from NC_041390.1 coordinate 140,671,275, forward strand.
AATATATAATTTTATGCAAATTGAAGAAGAGAGTCTCCCACAAGCTTGGGGAGGCTTCTCCGATTACTTAATGCTTTGCCTGACCATCCTCTCAAGAAAAATGAAATACTTGATATCTTTTATAATGGACTAATCGATACTTCTAGAGACTACCTGGATAGTTGTGCTGGTTGTGTTTTCAGGGAAAGAACTGTTGATCAAGCTGAATTGCTACTGAATAATATGTTGACTAATGAAAATAATTGGACACTTCCTGAACCAACTCCTAAGCCAACTCCGAAGAAAAGGGGTATTCTATTTCTCAGTCCTGAAGATATGCAAGAGGCAAAGAAATCTATGAAAGAAAAAGGTATTAAAGCTGAAGATGTTAAGAATTTACCACCTATTGAATAAATACATGGTCTTGATAACCCGACACAGGTAGTAAAGGTAAATTCTCTCTATAGATTTGATGAAGGTGATATTCCTTGCTATAAGTCTGCTAGCCAATGCTTAGATGAGTTTGATAATTTTATTGTTAAACAAGAAAACTTCAATGCTTATGTTGGTAGACAATTGAAGCACAATGCTTATATGCTTGAACACTTGAGTGGTTATATGTCTAGAGTTAAAGGTGAACTTAAACCTATTAGTAAACATGCTTCTATGGTTACCACTCAAGTAGAATAAGTACTTAAAGCTCAAAATGATTTGCTCAATGAATTAAATAATAAGAAGAATGATAATGCTGTTAGAGTTATGACTAGAGGGGGTAAAATGACTCAGGAACCTTTGTATCCTGAGGGCCACCCTTAGACAATTGAGCAAGATTATCAGAGAACTAATGTTGATACACCTAGTCCTTCTAAGAGGAAGAAAAAGAAAAACGATAGGACTTTGCATGCTTCTAGTGAACCTGTTGTTGACACACCTGAGAATCCCAATGATATTTCTATTTCTGATGTTGAAACACAATCTGGTAATGAACATGAACGTAGTGATAATGTTAATGATGATGTTCATGTTGATGCTCAACCTAGCAATGATAATGATGTAGATATCGAACCTGCTGTTGATCTTGATAACCCACAATCAAAGAATCAACGTTATGATAAGAGAGACTTTGTTGCTAGGAAACACGGTAAAGAAAGAGAACCATGGGTTCACAAACCCATGCCTTTTCCTCCTAAACCATCCAAGAAAAAGGATGATGAGGATTTTGAGCGCTTTGCTGAAATGATTAGACCTATCTTTTTGCGCATGCGTTTGACTGATATGCTTAAAATGAACCCTTATGCTAAATACATGAAGGAAATTGTTTCTAATAAGAGAAATATACCAGAAGCTAAAATTTCCACCATGCTTGCTAATTATACTTTTAAGGATGGAATACCAAAGAAACTTGGAGATCTAGGAGTACCAACTATACCATGCTCCATTAAAAGAAACTATGTCAAGACTGTTTTATGTGATCTTGGAGCCAGTGTTAGTGTTATGCCCGTCTCCTTATATCGTAGACATGATTTGAATAAGTTGACACCTACTGAACGAGTTAGTTGCGGGATGTTGCATTACGGAACGAGTAAAGAGACTTGACGGTAATGAGATTGAACTAGGTATGATACCGACGATCGAATCTCGGGCAAGTAACATACCGATGACAAAGGGAACAACGTATGTTGTTATGCGGTTTGAACGATAAAGATCTTCGTAGAATATGTAGGAACCAACATGAGCATCCAGGTTCCATTATAGGTTATTGACCGGAGATGAGTCTCGGTCATGTCTACATAGTTCTCGAACCCGTAGGGTCCGCACGCTTAACGTTCGATGACGATATGTATTGTGAGTTATGTGATTTGATGTACCGAAGATTGTTCAGAGTCCCGGATGTGAGCACGGACATGACGAGGAGTCTCGAAATGGCCGAGACATGAAGATTGATATATTGGAAGGTTATGTTTGGACACCGGAAAGGTTTTGGATAGGTTCGGGCATTTTCCGGAGTACCCCTTCCCTTCTGAATTGAGGAGGGCCCCCCCATGCCCAATCTGAATTGAGGAGGGGGGCTGGCCCCCCTTTCCTTCTTCCCCTCTTCCTTTCCTTCCCCCTCCTAGTTGGACTTGGAAAGGGGGGAACCTACTCCTAGTAGGAGTATGATTCCCCTCTTGGAGCACGCCCTATGAGGCCGGCCAGCCCCCCCTCCACTCCTTTATATACGTGGGAGGGGGCACCCCATAGACACACAAGTTGATTTCTTAGCCGTGTGCGGTGCCCCCCTCCACCGATTTCCACCTCGGTCATATTGCCGTAGTGCTTACGGGAAGCCCTGCGTCGGTAACTTCATCATCACCGTCAACATGCCGTTGTGCAGACGAAACTCTCCCTCGGCCTCAACTGGATCTAGAGTTCGAGGGAGGTCACCAAGCTGAACGTGTGCATATCGCGGAGGTGCCGTGCGTTTGGTACTTGATCGGTTGGCTCGCGAAGACGTTCGACTACATCAACCGCGTTACTCAACGCTTCCGTTTTCGGTCTACGAGGGTACGTAGACACACTCTCCCCTCTCGTTGCTATGCATCTCCTAGATAGATCTTGCGTGATCGTAGGATTTTTTTTGAAATACTGCATTCCCCAACAGTGGCATCCGAGCCAGGTCTATGCGTAGATGTTATTTGCACGAGTAGAACACAAAGGAGTTGTGGGCGTGGGTATATACTTATTTCTTGCCGTCAGTAGTTGTTTCTTGATTCAGCGGTATTATTGGATGAAGCGGCCCGGACCGACATTACATGACCGCGTTCATGAGACTGCTTCTACCGACGTGCTTTGCAAACAGGTGGCTGGCGGGTGTCAGTTTCTCCAACTATAGTTGAATCGGATTCAATGAACAGGGTTCTTTCTGAAGATCAAAAAGCAATCACTATACCACGTTGTGGTTTCGATGCGTAGGTAAAAACGGTTCTTGCTAGAAGCCCGTAGCAGCCACGTAAAACTTGCAACAACAAAGTAGAGGACGTCTAACTTGTTTTTGCAAGGCATGTTGTGATGTGATATGGTTAAGACGTGATTATATAAATTGTTGTATGAGATGATCATGTTTTGTAACACAGTTATCGGCAACCGACAGGAGCCATATGATTGTCGCTTTATTATATGAAATGCAATTGCCATGTAATTGCTTTACTTTATCACTAAGCGGTAGCGATAGTAGTAGAAGCAATAGTTGGCGAGACGACAACGATGCTACGATGGAGATCAAGGTGTCAAGTCGGTGACGATGGTGATCATGACAGTGCTTTGGAGATGGAGATCAAATGCACAAGATGATGATGGCCATATCATATCACTTATATTGATTGCATGTGATGTTTATCCTTTATGCATCTTATTTCGCTTAGTACGGCAGTAGCATTATAAGATGATCTCTCACTAAATTTCAAGGTATAAGTGTTCTCGCTGAGTATGAACCGTTGCTATAGTTCGTCGTGCCGAGACACCATGTGATGATCAGGTGCGATAAGCTCTACGTTCACATACAACGGGTGCAAGCCAGTTTTGCACATGCAGAATACTCGGGTTAAACTTGACGAGCCTAGCATATGCAGATATGGCCTCGGAACCCTGAGACCGAAAGGTCGAGTGTGAAACATATAGTAGATATGATCAATATAGTGATGTTCACCATTGAAAACTACTCCATCTCATGTGATGATCAGACATGGTTTAGTTGACATGGATCACGTGATCACTTAGATGATTAGAGGGATATCTATCTAAGTGGGAGTTCTTAAGTAATATGATTAATTGAACTTCAATTTATCATGAACTTAGTACCTGATAGTATTTTGCATGTCTATGTTGTTGTAGATAAATGGCCCGTGCTGTTATTTCGTTGAATTTTAATGTGTTCCTAGAGAAAGCTAAGTTGATAGATGATGGTAGCAACTACACGGACTGGGTCCGTAACTTGAGGATTATCCTCATTGCTGCACAGAAGAATTACGTCCTGGAAGCACCACTAGGTGCCAAACCCGCTGCAGGAGCAACTCCAGATGTTATGAACACCTAGCAGAGCAAAGCTGATGACTACTCGATAGTTCAGTGTACCATGATTTATGGCTTAGAACCAGGACTTCAACGACGTTTTGAACGTCATGGAGCATATGAGATGTTCCAGGAGTTGAAGTTAATATTTCAAGCAAATGCCCGGATTGAGAGATATGAAGTCTCCAATAAATTCTACAACTGCAAAATGGAGGAGAACAGTTCTATCAGTGAGCACATACTCAGAATGTCTGGGTACCACAATCACTTGACTCAGCTGGGAGTTAATCTTCCGGTTGATAGTGTCATTGACAGAGTTCTTCAATCACTGCCACCAAGCTGCAAAAGCTTCATGATGAACTATAATATGCAAGGGATGGATAAGACAATTCCCAAGCTCTTCGCAATGCTAAAGGCCGCGGAGGTAGAAATCAAGGAGCATCAAGTGTTGATGGTTAACAAGAGCACCAGTTTAAGAAGAAGGGCAAAGGGAAGAAGGGGAACTTCAAGAAGAATGGAAAGCAAGTTGCTGCTCAAGTGAAGAAGCCCAAGTCTGGACCTAAGCTGATACTGAGTGCTTTTACTGCAAGGGGACCGATCACTAGGAGCGGAACTGCCCCAAGTATTTGGCGGATAATAAGGATGGCAAAGTGAAAGGTATATTTGATATACATGTTATAGATGTGTACCTTACTAATGCTCGCAGTAGCGCCTGGGTATTTGATACTGGTTCTGTTGCTAATATTTGCAACTTGAAACAGGGGCTACGGATTAAGCGAAGATTGGCTAAGGACGAGGTGACGATGTGCGTGGGAAATGGTTCCAAAGTCGATGTGATCGCCGTCGGCACGCTACCTCTACATCTACCTTCTGGATTAGTTTTAGACCTGAATAATTGTTATTTGGTGCCAGCGTTAAGCATGAACATTATATCTGGATCTTGTTTGATGCTAGACGGTTATTCATTTAAATCAGAGAATAATGGCTGTTCTATTTATATGAGTAATATCTTTTATGGTCATGCACCCTTGATGAGTGGTCTATTTTTACTAAATCTTGATAGTAGTAATACACATATTCATGGTATTGAAGCCAAAAAATATAAGTTTAATAATGATAGTGCAACTTATTTGTGGCACTACCGTTTAGGTCATATTGGTGTAAAGCGCATGAAGAAACTCCATGCCGATGGGCTTTTGGAATCACTTGATTATGAATCACTTGATGCTTGCGAACCATGCCTCATGGGAAAGATGACTAAGACTCCATTCTCTGGAACAATAGAACGAGCAACAGACTTATTGGAAATAATACATACTGATGTATGCGGTCCGATGAGTGTTGATGCTCGTGGCGGGTATCGTTATTTTCTGACCTTCACAGATGATTTGAGAAGATATGGGTATGTCTACTTGATGAAACATAAGTCTGAAACATTTGAAAAGTTCAAAGAATTTCAGAGTGAAGTGGAAAATCATCGTAACAAGAAAATAAAGTTTCTACGATGTGATCGTGCAGGAGAATATTTGAGTTACGAGCTTGGTCTTCATTTGAAACAATGCGGAATAGTTTCGCAATTCATGCCACATGGAACACCACAGTGTAATGGTGTGTCCGAACGCCGTAAACACACTTTATTAGATATGGTGCGATCTATGATGTATCTTACTGATTTACCGTTGCCGTTTGGGGGTTATGCTTTAGAGACGGCTGCATTCACGTTAAATAGGGCACTATCTAAATCCATTGAGACGACACCATATGAACTGTGGTTTGGCAAGAAACCAAAGTTGTCATTTCTTAAAGTTTGGGGCTGCGATGCTTATGTGAAAAATCTTCAACCTGATAAGCTTGAATCCAAATCGGAGAAATGTGTCTTCATAGGATACCCAAAGGAGACTGTTGGGCACACCTTTCTATCACAAATCCAAAGGAAAGATATTCGTTGCTAAGAATGGTTCCTTTCTAGAGAAGGAGTTTCTCTCGAAAGAAGTGAGTGGGAGGTAAGTAGAACTTGATGAGGTAATTATACCTGCTCCCTTATTGGAAACTAGTTCAGCACAGAAATCAATTCCAGTGATTCCTACACCAATTAGTGAGGAAGCTAATGATGATGATCATGAAACTTCTGATCAAGTTACTACCGAACCTCGTAGGTCAACCAGAGTAAGATCTGCACCAGAGTGGTACGGTAATCCTGTTCTAGAAGTCATGTTACTTGACCATGACGAACCTACAAACTATGAGGAAGCGATGATGAGCCCAAATTCCGCAAAATGGCTTGAGGCCATGAAATCTGAGATGGGATCCATGTATCAGAACAAAGTATGGACTTTTGTTGACTTGCCGGATGATCGGAAAGCCATAGAGAATAAATGAATCTTCAAGAAAAAGACTGATGCTGACGGTAATATTCCTGTCTACAAAGCTCGACTTGTTGCGAAAGGTTTTCGACAAGTTCAAGGAGTTGACTACGATGAGACCTTCTCACCCATAGCGATGCTTAAGTCCGTCCGAATCATGTTAGCAATTGCCGCATTTTATGATTATGAAATTTGGCAAATGGATGTCAAAACTGCATTCCTTAATGGATATCTTAAAGAAGAGTTGTATATGATGCTACCAGAAGGTTTTTTCGATGCAAAAGGTGCTAACAAAGTGTGTAAGCTCCAACGATCCATTTATGGACTGGTGCAAGCATCTCGGAGTTGGAATATACGCTTTGATAGTGTGATCAAAGCATATGGTTTTATATAGACTTTTGGAGAAGCCTGTATTTACAAGAAAGTGAGTGGGAGCTCTGTAGCATTTCTGATATTATATGTGGATGACATATTGTTGATCGTAAATGATACTAAATTTTTGAATAGCATAAAAAGGATACTTGAATACAAAATTTTCAATGAAAGACCTCGGTGAAGCTGCTTATATATTGGGCATCAAGATCTATAGAGATAGATCAAGACGCTTAATTGGACTTTCACAAAGCACATACCTTGATAAAGTTTTGAAGAAGTTCAAAATGGATCAAGCAAAGAAAGGGTTCTTGCCTGTGTTACAAGGTGTGAAGTTGAGTCAGACTCAATACCCGACCACCGCAGAAGATAGAGAGAAAATGAAAGTCATTCCCTATGCCTCAGGCATAGGTTCTATCATGTATGCAATGTAGTGTACTAGACCTGATGTGTGCCTTGCTATTATCTTAGCAGGGAGGTACCAAAGTAATCCAGGAGTGGATCACTGGACAACAGTCAAGAACATCCTGAAATACCTAAAAAGGACTAAGGATATGTTTCTCGTTTATGGAGGTGACAAAGAGCTCGTCGTAAACGGTTACGTTGATGCAAGCTTTAACACTGACCCAGATGACTCTAAGTCACAAACCGGATACATATTTTTATTGAATGGTGGAGCTGTCAGTTGGTGCAGTTCTAAACAGAGCGTCGTGGCGGGATCTACGTGTGAAGCAGAATACATAGCTGCTTCGGAAGCATCAAATGAAGGAGTCTGGATGAAGGAGTTCATATCCGATCTAGGTGTAATACCTAGTGCATCGGGTCCAATGAAAATCTTTTGTGACAATAATGGTGCAATTGCCTTGGCAAAGGAATCCAGATTTCACAAGAGAACCAAGCACATCAAGAGACGCTTCAATTCCATCCACGATCAAGTCAAGGAAGGAGACATAGAGATTTGAAAGATACATACGGATCTGAATGTTGCAGACCCGTTGAATTAGCCTCTCTCATGAGCAAAACATCATCAACACCAAGACTCCATGGGTGTTAGAATCATTACTGTGTAATCTAGATTATTGACTCTAGTACGAGTGGGAGACTGAATGAAATATGCGCTAGAGGCAATAATAAAGTTGTTATTTATATTTCCTTATATCATGATAAATGTTTATTATTCATGCTAGAATTTTATTAATCGTAAACTTAGTACATGTGTGAATACATAGACAAACAGAGTGTCACTAGTATGCCTCTACTTGACTAGCTCGTTAATCAAAGATGCTTAAGTTTCCTAATCATAGACATGAGTTGTCATTTGATAAACGGGATCACATCATTGGAGAATGATGTGATTGACATGACCGATCCGTTAGCTTAGCACTATGATCATTTAGTTTATTGCTATTGCTTTCTCCATAACTTATACATGTTCCTATGACTACGAGATTGTGCAACTCCCGAATACCAGAGGAACACTTAGTGTGCTATCAAATGTCACAACGTAACTAGGTGATTATAAAGATGCTCTATTGGTGTCTCTGATGGTGTATGATGAGTTGGCATAGATCGCGATTAGGATTTGTCACTCCTATTGCCAGAGAGGTATCTCTGGGCCCTCTCGGTAATGCACATCACTATAAGCTTTGCAAGCAATGTGACTAGCGAGTTAGTTGTGGGATGTTGCATTATGGAACGAGTAAAGAGACTTGTCGGTAATGAGATTGAACTAGGTATGATACCGATGATCGAATCTCGGGCAAGTAACATACCGATGACAAAGGGAACAACGTATGTACGAACCAATATGAGCTTCCAAGTTCCACTATTGGTTATTGACCGGAGATGAGTCTCGGTCATGTCTACGTAGTTCTCGAACCCGTAGGGTCCGCACGCTTAACGTTCGATGATGATATGTATTGTGAGTTATGTGATTTGATGTACCAAAGGTTGTTCGGAGTCCCGGATGTGAGCACGGACATGACGAGGAGTCTTGAAATGGTCGAGACATGAAGATTGATATATTGGAAGGTGACGTTTGGACACCGGAAAGGTTTCGGATAGGTTCGGGCATTTTCCGAAGTACCGGGAGGTTACCGGACCCCCCCCCCCCAGGGGGGTGTTAATGGGCCTTCATGGGCTTTAGTGGAAGAGATAGGAGGCGACCAAGAGGAGGGCGCGCCCCCCAAGCCCAATCCAAATTGGGTAGGGGGGTCGGCACCCCTTTCCTTCTTCCCCTCTTCCCTTTCCTTTCCCCTCCTAGTTGGACTAGGAAAGGAGGGAACCTACTCCTAGTAGGAGCAGGATTCCCCCCTTGGTGCGCGCTCTATGAGGCCGGCCGGGTCCCTCGTCGACTCCTTTATATACAGGGGAGGGGGGCACCCCATAGACACACAAGTTGATTTCTTAGCCGTGTGCGGTGCTGCCCTCCACAGATTTCCACCTCGATCATATTGTCGTAGTGCTTAGGCGAAGCCCTGCGTCGGTAACTTCATCATCACCGTCAACACGCCGTCGTGCTGACGAAACTCTCCCTCGACCTCAACTGGATCTAGAGTTCGAGGGAGTCACCGAGCTGAACGTGTGCAGATCGCGGAGGTGCCATGCGTTCGGTACTTGATCGGTTGGATCGCGAAGACGTTCGACTACATCAACCGCGTTACTCAACGCTTCCATTTTCGGTCTACGAGGGTAGGTAGACACACTCTCCCCTCTCGTTGCTATGCATCTCCTAGATAGATCTTGCTTGATCGTAGGAAATTTTTTGAAATACTGCGTTCTCCAACAATCATGTCATGTCCTGAATAAAGTTCCCGCAAAGGACAATGAGGATACTCCCTATGAGCAATGGGAAAATAAAAGAACTACACTCTATTATTTACGTAGTTGGGGTTGTTTGGCGAAAGTCAATGTGCCTATCCCCCGAAAGTGTAAGCTTGGATCAAAGACCGTGGACTGCGTTAATTTGGGCTAAGCTAAGAATAGCGTCGGCTATAGATTTCTAGTAGTGAAATCTGAGGTACCTGACCAGAAGGTCGGTACAATTATAGTCTAAGGATGCTACATTCTTTGAGGATATTTTCCCCATGAGAGATATGCAAAGCACTTCTAGACTGAAATCTGATGAGACTCCTGAACCTGCCATTCTGATGGAATACTATGAACACAAAAGTGATGAAAGTTCCATGGAGGATGACGAGGAAGCTCCTGTTAGGAGCAAGAGACAAAGGACTGCAAACTCTTTTGGTGATGATTTCCTCGTATACCTCGTGGATGATGACACCCCCAATTCCATTTCAAAAGCTTATGCATCTCCGAATGCTGACTATTGGAAGGATGCAGTTTATAGCGAGATGGATTCCATCATGGCTAACGGGACATGGGAGATCAGTGATCGTCCTTATGGTTGCTGTCGGTGTCAAAACCGGTGGATCTCGGGTAGGGGGTCCCGAACTATGCGTCTAGGATCGATGGTAACAAGAGACAGGGCACACAATGTTTACCCAGGTTCAGGCCCTCTCTATGGAGGTAATACCCTACGTCCTGCTTGATTGATCTTGATGAATATGAGTGTTACACGAGTTGATCTACCACAAGATCGTAATGGCTAAACCCTAGAAGTCTAGCCTGTATGACTATGGTAATGAGTATCTGTCCTTTTCGGACTAGCCCCTCCAGTTTATATAGACATCGGGGGAATCTAGGGTTTACATAGAGTCGGTTACATAAGAAGGAATCTTCATAATCGGTCGCCAAGCTTGCCTTCCAAGCCAAGGAAAGTCCAATCCGGACACAGGTACAGTCTTCGGCCTTCATGTCTTCACAGCCCATCAGTCCGGCCCATGGATAACAGGCCAGACGCTCGAGGACCCCTTAGTCCAGGACTCCCTCAGTATCCCGCGAACCAGTCTTCAATAGCGAGGTGTTCGGCACACAAATTGTCTTCGGCATTGCAAGGCGGGTTCCTCCTTTAATGATCTTCAAGTGATGTATTCGGCCATCGGTTCAATGTCGCTCCCCTCGGCTTCTGCGTGTTAAATAACTTTGCCTCCCACGTGTCAATCAAAGGTTGAAGGTCAGGGCATTTTTGCAGATAACACCCCGTCCATGCAAGGAAAAGCACCTATTAAAGAGATTGGATCCTAGATCCATTCGGCACCACGCAGAGGAAATCCCTGGAAACTGCTTAGGAGAAACCATTCCAGCATGGCTAGCGCCCCCAGCTCCTCCACCCGTTTCGGCCCAGAGAAAGGCCAGTGGGAGAGGTGTTCAGTGTCCCATAGTCAATTGACGAAGCTGCAGACACAGGGATTTCTTCCCCCCGTAGATCTAGTTCCTGTTCGAGCGGGGCTAGATTCCTTCAACGGTGAGATTCAGGCAGAGGACTTCCCCAATCCATCCGGGGGAGAGCGAGTATGTTTCATCCCCTACTTGCTAAGGGGTGTTGGATTTCCCATTCATCCGTTCCTTCGAGGGCTTCTGGAATACTATGGCCTCCAGCTGCACAACTTCACCCCTGCCTCCATTCTGCACATTGCGGGTTACGTCGCTTTATGTGAACTATTCCTGGGTATCAAGGCTCATTTTGAGCTGTGGAGGAGGTTGTTCTGTCTTGTCCCGCGTAATCACGAGGGGTCAATATTTGAAGTGGGCGGAGCCAAAGTATGGCATATCGCTGATACCGGATATCTGCCCGGCACACCAAGGAAGGCATCCGAAGAATGGCCTTCCGAATGGTTCTATATTGAGGACGTCGCACTTCCCGACCCAGTTTGAAAGGGTCTTCCTAAATTTGCAAGCGTTCCACTAAAGAAACGCCACAGTTGGCTTCCTCGGAGTCTTGAAGAGGATGACAAAGCAGAAGTTTGCCAACTTATGAGCAAGATAAAGACGCTCGCTCAGTCTGGACTCACAATAATCGAGGTAATGGAGATCTCCATAGTGCGTGGGGTTCAGCCGCTACAATACAGAGGGATGCCCATGTGGCACTATAATGGAGAGGATGACGCCTCCCGCTATGGCGAAAAGGGTCCGGATACCCCAGCCGCTCTGGCCAAAATATTGGCCGAGTTGTTTAAAGGGGAGGAAGAGGAGTTTCTTCGCATTAAGCGCAGAGATGGATATTCTATGTATGATCCTCCCAGTTGGGTAACCTTCGACCCCTCTATTCCACTCATTCCTCTTCCGGATTACTTTTGATAAATTTCAAGTCTGTTTATGACAGCACTGGCGGAAGGTCACCGAAGGACTTCATTGTCCTGCCCCATAGTCGGAGATCCACAACCGGGAGCTAGATCTTGGGTTTGAAGAGGATCCGGATATATTCGTGGTGCTTGCGGGGGAGTGTTTTACCAGACAAGCTATGATGGCACAGAAGTGGCCATCACTGCCGACTATCCTGGCCTTCTTCCTGCTTCATATGTAAATAATTAAGAAACAACTTCTCTAAAAGAGTGCTCTTATTCTTCCTCACCCACCGCACTGTATCATGCTTCACAGGGGATACGTTCGGCGATTTCGAAGAGATCGGCTCCCGCGCCAGGCAAGCCTTCCAAGAGGAAAGCAAACGAAGATACGGCCGTGCCTTCATCGAAGAGGTACGAATTCGCCAACCCGCACCTGAGCAGTCACGTCCAACCGTGACCTTCCCATTTTCCATGTGTCAGGAGGAAGGTGCGCCGGACTATATCCGGAGGTTCGAGCGGCCGTACTTCCCACAACCAGGATTCAAATCCTGCCGTGCAGACGGGGGCTGATGTAGGGGCGACGCCGGACTATCCTCGAGCCGAGGACTCGGATGATGTATCCGTCACCAACTCAGAAGTGGAGAGTGCCATGAATCATCGGCGCCGCCGGGCCATTTTACAAGACCCTGGCTTTTTAGAAGAGTCGTTTAACGCCTTCAGCTCAGCCGATGCATACATCCGGGTTGCTCAAGATGGGATTAACAGGGCCACAAAGCAACATTTGAAAGATGTGCAGGTAAATTCACTTTATAGCCCCGAGACTTAAAGGAGTTGAAACAACTGATTTAAGGATCAATGTACAACTAGGTGCTTACGGAGAGGAATTCCCAGCTAGCTTAGGAACTAGAAAAGTGTCAGCGCCAGCTGCTTGCTACCAATGCCGAACTAGAGAAATACAAGGCATCTCTCGATAATATTTTCCTCTATCCAAAATTCGTAATGATACACCGATAGTGTGAATCTGGGTTCTAATCTTTGTGTTGGGTCATTAGACCAAGTACGAGAGCAGCTGGATGCCGCTCGAAGCGAAGAACACGGAGCCAAAAAGCTACTAGCAGCGGGAGAGCGTGTATTGACAAAAGTTGTTGAAGAGAAAAAGAAACTCCAGGATTCGAACACCAAACTGGGCGAAGAACTAAAATATGTGTGAGCGCAGCTAGCCGTCTCTGTGAAGGAGAACAAGAAGCTGTGAGGCGGCATATTCAGTACGTGGCCGCTTTTATCTTATAGCAGTTTGGAGGTAGTGGTAGCTGATATAGCTGTAATTGCAGGTGTATTGACGAACTGCCCCGAAGAGGAAGTGTCCGGATCATCAAATGATCTTCTGCAAGGGCTGTCGTTGTTGCACGAGCAAGCTCGGCAGGCTATGCGGAGTGTAGCCAAGGCTTTATGGCCATCCGACTCCCCTCTAGGAAGCATGGAGAAGCTGGTAGAGCTGTTCAAGGGATCGCGACCGCGTATCCGGCTGTGCAAGATATCTACCTACCGAGAGGGTGCGCGAGAGGCCTGGGCCATGGTGACGATGCAATATACCAAGCTGAATCCTAATCACATGGCTCGTGTCGGACCGGTAGGGCCGAATGGGGAAGAAATTCCCGTTAGTATAGTATATGACCAAGTAGAGGTGGCCGCAAAATATTCCCAACATGATTGTAAGTTAGACTACCTGTTGGAAGGTGTAGAGGAAGAGGTGTTCGAGTCCAAGTGACTGTGTACTTTCCTCATCTAGCTGAATTGTATATCATTTGTCATGGCAGACCTTTTCGCTTCAACCTCCGGACCCGAAGGTGCGGAGTGTTTCCGAATACCGTCGCAGCCGAATAGGCCGGGGTATGCCTGGAAAACTAGGTGTAGGGGTCATAGTTGCTTGAACAAACAAGTTGTATTTGGCTAGCTATGTTATATTACATTGATATCGTAAGAAACATCTTCCAGAGAGAATAGTTCCGTTAAGGGTTCCTTTCCCTGGGTGTGCATGCATTTAATTTACATGTCTGAATTGTGATGCGAGCATCACAGTTTGTATAACTTCTGGGGGTGCACAATGGAGTGAGTTTAGAAAACATCTTTAATTCACCGACCGAATATTCCCTTAAGAACGCTAGCTTTCGGCTTCACCCAGTCTGAGGTACACATCCGGATGACCTGGCAGTAACAATCGCAGAGGTGCTCCCTTTATGCCCTAGCCGAACTAACGGGAACGTAGGGCATAAGCACACGAGCCAGGCAACCCAACTTGGCCAAAACTTAAGTCATATCGATGCATATAGCGGCAAAGAAAAGGTACATATGGAAAAACTCATATGTGAGGAGCTTAATGCTCAAGGAATGACAAGAACTTCTGTCCGAGAAGCCCCCAGGTACGAGTGACATACATATTTAGAGATGTATGTGTCGATGGTGTGTGGTCTAGCCGTACCAAAGTGTTAAAGCAAGAAAGAAGAAAATAATCTGAAAAGAGAGAAAAAACAATGGAAACTACAGGGGAGGAGGAGACGAACAAGGGGTTTGGTGCTAGGCATAGAATCCCTGGAGTCTGGCCACGTTCCAGGGGTTCGGCTCGAGGCGATTGTCTGATGCATCGCGAAGATGGTACGCTCCTCCGGTGAGAACTTCATCAATTATGAAGGGACCCACCCATTTGGGCTTGAGTTTGTCCTTTTTCTTCTCCGGCAGGCGTAGAACGAGTTCGCCAATGTTGTAGGTCTTGGACCGTACTTCTCTGCTTTGATATCTTCGAGCCTGCTGTTGGTAAAATGCTGAACAGGCTTTTGCGACATTGCATTCCTCCTCCAGGGCATCTAGGCCATCCCTCCAATCAAGCTCGGCTTCTCTCTCTTCGTACATACGCACTCGAGGTGAGTCGTGAATAATATCGCAGGGCAATACGGCCTCTGCGCCATACACCATGAAGAAAGGTGTGTATCCGCTGGTGTGGTTGGGCGTGTGAGGGAGTCCTGGATTAGGGGGTCCTCAGACAACCGGACTATATCCCTTGGCCGGACTGTTGGACTGTGAAGATACAAGATTGAAGACTTCATCCCGTGTCTGGATGGGACTCTCCTTTGTGTGGAAGGCAAGCTTGGCGATTCGGATATGTAGATCTCCTCCCTTGTAACCTACTCTGTGTAACCCTAGCCCCCTCCAGTGTCTATATAAACTGGAGGGTTTTAGTCCGTAGGACAAAACAATCATACCATAGGCTAGCTTCTAGGGTTTAGCCTCTCCGATCTCGTGGTAGATCAACTCTTGTAATACTCATATCATCAAGAAGAATCAAGCAGGAAGTAGGGTATTACCTCCATCGAGAGGGCCCGAACCTGGGTAAACATTGTGTCCCCAGCCTCCTGTTACCATCCGCCTTAGACTCACAGTTCGGACCCCCTACCCGAGATTCGCCGGTTTTGACACCGACATTGGTGCTTTCATTGAGAGTTCCACTGTGCCATCACAATCAAGGCTTGATGGCTCCTTCGATCATCGGCAACGATGCGATCCAGGGTGAGGTTTTCCTCCCCGGACAGATCTTCGTATTCGGCGGCTTCGTACTGCGGGCCAACTCGCTCGACCATCTGGAGCAGATTGAGAGCTACGCCCCTGGCCATCAGGCCAGGTTTGGAAGCTTGAACTATACCTCCGACAACCATGGAGACTTGATGTTCGACGGATTCGAACCCATGTCAGGTGCGCTGCACAGTCACGATGAGCATGATTTAGCTTTGACGTCGGACAGTGTTAGGGAGATCACACCTGTAACTACTCCATCCCTCAATCCGGAACAGATCGCACCGTCCGATGACGGGTGGATGGACCCCACCACGGAGGCCGCACACTCAGCGACGATAGAGCCGAATACTGAGTTCACCTCCTATGAGACCTGTGTTGCCGGACACTCGGATTCATCCCCGACCACAGACTACGAACCGCTCGCGTCCGTGCCCATCCAATCTGATTGGGCACTGATCATGGAGTTCACGTCCGCAGATATCTTTCAGCACTCGCCCCTAGGTGACGTGCTAAACTCATTACGGTCTCTCTCCTTGTCAGGAGACCCTTGGTCGAACTATGTGCGGCTCGAGTGGGAAGCGGACGGCGAAGAAATTCGTTCCCCACCCACCACCCACTTAGTAGCCACTGTCGACGACCTAACCGACATGCTCGACTTCGACTCTGAAGACATCGACGGTATGGACGACGATGCGGGAGACGAACAGGAACTACCGCCCACAGGGCGCTGGACTGCCACCTCATCGTATGATATATACATGGTGGACACCCCCAAAGAAAGCGATGGCAATAAGG
>NC_041390.1:140687790-140689806 GCF_002162155.2 Triticum dicoccoides
GAAGAACCGGCGTCATCGACGCTTCCCTAAGCCCCGCCATAACAAAAACAGCGATATCGGCACCGGAGACAATAACACTGCAAATAGTGCCGAAGACGAAGACAATCCCCTCCAGCCAGGCTTTGAGCAGGAGGATGGGCAAGCTAACCCTAAGGAACAGGTAGCAGACGGAGAATCAGAGGATGACAATTACATGCCTCTCTCCGAAGACGAGGTGAGCCTCGGCAATGAAGAATTTATCATGCCTGAGGATCCCGTCGAACAGGAGCGCTTCAAGCGCCGGCTTATTGCCACAACAAAAAGCCTGAAGAAAAAGCAACAACAGCTTCAAGCTGAGCAAGATCTGCTAGCGGATAGATGGACTGAGGTCCTGGCAGCTGAGGAACACAAACTCAAGCGCCCAATCAAAAGTTTCCCAAAGCACAGGTTGCTACCCCAACTCGAAGAGGAAGCATTAAAGCCTGCGCTTCTAGCGTATGATGCGGCAGACCGGCCACCTCGTGGCGGGGACAAAGCGGCATATAAGCCCGAAGTCCAGCCCGCACCCCGTCACCAGTCAAACAAAAACAGCAAGGCCCGGGGTAACACGCAGGACCTGCGAGACGTATTGGAAAACAAAGCAGGACACAAAAGATCGATCTTCGGATCACGAGGGCGCGCCCCAACACATGACAACGACCGTTATGCTAGATATACCAAAAGAAAATCCGGCCAGGCCGAACACAGTAGACAAGACTCGTACGAAGTACGTTGTGACATAGCCCGGCATAGAGGAGCCGCACAACCCCTATGCTTCACTGATGAAGTAATGGATCATGAATTCTCAGAAGTGTTTAAACCTGTGAACATTGAATCATACGATGGTACTACTGACCCCGCGGTATGGATATAGGATTTCTTCCTCCACATTCACATGGCCCGCGGGGATGATCTACACGCCATCAAGTGCCTCCCGTTAAAACTCAAAGGACCAGCTCGACATTGGCTAAATAGCTTGCCAGCAAACTCCATCGGAAATTGGGAGAACCTGGCAAACGCATTCCTGGACAACTTACAGGGCACTTATGTGCGACCACTGGATGCTGATGATTTAAGTCACATAACCCAACAGCCCGGAGAGTCAGCCAGGAAATTTTGGACTCGGTTCCTAACCAAAAAGAACAAAATTGTGGACTGTCTGGATGCTGAAGCCCTAGCGGCCTTTAAGCATAACATCCACGACGAGTTGCTCGCCAGACATCTTGGCCAAGAGAAGCCAAAGTCCATGGCAGCCCTCACAACACTCATGACCCGCTTCTGCGCGGGCGAGGATAGCTGGTTGGCCCGTAGCAACAACACAACAAGCAACCCTGGCACATCGGAGGCTAGAGACAGCAACGGCAAGCCACGTCGCAACAGATACAAGCGCCGCAACAACGGCAATAACGCCGAAGACACGACAGTCAATGCCGGATTCAGTGGCTCTAAATCCGGTCAACGGAAAAAGTCGTTGAAAAGAAACAATCCGGGCCTGTCCAGTTTGGACCGCATACTCTACCGCTCGTGTCAAATTCACGGCACCCCTGATAAGCCAGCCAACCACACCAACAGAGAATGCTTGGTGTTCAAACAGGCTGGCAAGTTGAATACCGAAAGCAAGGAAAAGGGGCTGCATAGTGACGACAACGAGGAGCCCCGACCACCGAACACAGGAGGACAGAAGAAATTTCCTTCCCAAGTGAAAATGGTGAACATGATATACGCAACCCATATCCCCAAGCGGGAACGGAAGCGTGCACTCAGGGACTGATACGTCTCCGTCGTATTTACTTTTCCAAACACTTTTGCCCTTGTTTTGGACTCTAACTTGCATGATTTGAATGGAACTAACCCGGACTGACGTTGTTTTCAGCAGAATTACCATGGTGTTATTTATGTGCAGAAACAAAAGTTCTCGGAATGACCTGAAACTTCATGGAACGTCTTTTTGGAAATAATAAAAAATCCTTGCAAAAGATGAAGACCAGGGGGCCCACA
>NC_041390.1:140690218-140737333 GCF_002162155.2 Triticum dicoccoides
GAGCTCCTCCGACCTCAACTCCAACTCTATATAATTGCTTTCGGCAAGAAAAAAATCAGGAAGAAGAATTCATCGCGTTTTACAATACGGAGCCGCCGCCAAGCCCTAAAACCTCTTGGGAGGGCTGATCTGGAGTCCGTTCGGGGCTCCGGAGAGGGGAATCCGTCGCCATCGTCATCATCAACCATCCTCCATCACAAATTTCATGATGCTCACCGCCGTGCATGAGTAATTCCATCATAGGCTTGCTGGACGGTGATGGGTTGGATGAGATTTATCATGTAATCGAGTTAGTTTTGTTAGGGTTTGATCCCTAGTATCCACTATGTTCTGAGATTGATGTTGCTATGACTTTGCTATGCTTAATGCTTGTCACTAGGGCCCGAGTGCCATGATTTCAGATCTGAACCTAGTATGTTTTCATCAATATATAAGAGTTCTTGATCCTATCTTGCAAGTCTATAGTCACCTATTATGTGTTATGATCCGTTAACCCCGAAGTGACAATAATCGGGATACTTACCGGTGATGACCATAGTTTGAGGAGTTCATGTATTCACTATGTGCTAATGCTTTGTTCCGGTACTCTATTAAAAGGAGGCCTTAATATCCCTTAGTTTCCATTAGGACCCCGCTGCCGCGGGAGGGTAGGACAAAAGATGTCATGCTAGTTCTTTTCCATAAGCATGTATGTCTATATTTGGAATACATGCCTACATTACATTGATGAATTGGAGCTAGTTTTGTGTCACCCTATGTTATGATTGTTACATGATGAACCGCATACGACATAATTCTCCATCACTAATCCATTGCCTACGAGCTTTCCATATATTGTTCTTCGCTTATTTACTTTTCCGTTGCTATTGCTATCATCACTACAAAATACTAAAAACATTACTTTTGCTATCATTACCTTTTGCTACCGTTACCACTACTATCATATTACTTTGCTACTAAACACTTTGCTACAGATATTAAGTTTCCAGGTGTGGTTCAATTGACAACTCAGCTGCTAATACTTGAGAATATTCTTTGGCTCCCCTTGTGTCGAATCAATAAATTTGGGTTGAATACTCTACCCTCGAAAACTGTTGCGATCCCCTATACTTGTGGGTTATCAAGAGTATTTTCTGGCGCCGTTGCCCGGGAGCATAGCTCTATTCTTTGAGTCACTTGGGATTTATATTTGCTTATCATTATGAAGAACTTGAGAGATCCAAAAACCAAGATTTATCCCTCAACTGCGAGGGGAGGTAAGGAACTGCCATTTAGCTCCGCACTTGATTCACCTTCTGTTTTGATTAAGTTTGCGGCACCTAAACCTGCTTCTGCTATTCATTCTGATATGTCACATGTTATTGATGATGCCACTTCTGCTATGCATGATACTTATGATGAAACTACTTCTATGCTTGATACGACTGTGCCACTTGGTGAATTTCTTGATGAACAACTTGCTAGGGTTAGGAGAATGAAAATATTGAATCTGATAATATTGATGAAAGTGATGATGAAGACTTGCCCGTTATTCCTTAGGGTTATGTTTTTGATAAAGAAGCTTCTTTAGCTATTTTAGCTTGCAAAGATAGTTATGAACTTAAGAGGTTATTAGCTAAATGGAATAAGAAATCTCTAAATGCTAGGATGAAACCTGACCCTACTTTTGCTACTTCACCTATCTTTGTTACTGATAAGGATTATGAATTCTCTGTTGATCCTGATATAATTACTTTGGTTGAATCTGATCCTTTTCATGGCTATGAATCTGAAACTGTTGTGGCACATCTTACTAAATTGAATTGATATAGCCACCCTGTTCACTAATGATGAGAGAACTCGCTACTTTTATATCCTTAAAATATTTCTGTTCTCATTAAAGGGTGATGCTAAGATATTCTTTAATTCTTGTGATCCTGGTTGTGTGCGTAGTCCCCAGGATATGATTTATTACTTCTTTGCTAAATATTTCCCTGCTCATAAGAAACAAGCTGCTTTAAGGGATATATATAAATTTGTGCAAATTGAATAAGAGAGTCTCCCACAAGCTTGGGGGAGGCTTCTCCAATTAGTTAATGCTTTGCCTGATCATCCTCTTAAGAAAAATGAAATACTTGACATCTTTTATAATGGACTAATCGATGCCTCCAGAGATTACCTAGATAGTTGTGCTGGTTCTGTTTTCAGGGAAAGAACGCCGGATGAAGCTGAAATTATATTGAATAATATGTTGACGAATGAAAATAATTGGACACTTCCTGAACCAGTTCCTGAACCAACTCCTGAGCCTATTCATAAACCAACTACAAAGAAGAGGGGTGTTCTATTTCTCAGTCCTGAAGATATGCAAGAGGCAAAGAAATCTATGAAAGAAAAAGGTATTAAAGCTAAAGATGTTAAGAATTTACCTCCTATTTAAGAACTACATGGTCTTAATTTACCGCCTGTTGAAGAAACATATGATCTTGATCCATCACCTATTGAAGAAACTCGTGGTCTTGATAACCCGAGACGGGTAGTAAAATTAAATTCTCTCTATAGATTTGATGAAGGTGATATCCCTTGTTATAAGTCTGCTAGACAATGCTTAGATGAGTTTGACAATTTCATTGTTAAACAAGAAAACTTTAATGCTTATTTTGGTAGACAATTGAAATATAATTCCGATACGCTTGAATACTTGGGTGATTATATGTCTAGAGTTAAAGGTGAACTTAAACTCATTAGTAAACATGCTTCTATGGTTACCACTCAAGCAGAACAAGTACTTAAAGCTCAAAATGATTTGCTCAATGAATTGAATAGTAAGAATAATGATTATGCTGTTAGAGTGGCTACTAGAACTGGTAGAATGACTCAGGAACCTTTGTATCTTGAAGACCACCATAAGAGAATTGAGCAAGATTCTCAGAGAAATAATATAGATGCACCTAGTCCTTCTAAAAGGAAGAAAAAGAAAAATGATAGGACTTTGCATGCTTCTGGTGAACCTATTGCTGAAACACCTGAGAATCCAAATGATATTTCTATTTCTGATGCTGAAACACAATCTCGTAATGAACCTGAAACTAGTGATAATGTTAATGAAATGTTCATGATGATGCTCAACCTAGTAATGATAATGATACAGAAATTGAACCTGCTATTGATCTTGATAACCCACAATCAAAGAATCAACGTTATGATAAGAAAGACTTTGTTGCTAGGAAGCATGGTAAAGAAAGAGAACCATGGGTTCAGAAACCCATGCCTTTTCCTCCCAAACCATCCAAGAAAAAGGATGATGAGGATTTTGAGCGCTTTGCTGAAATGATTAGACCTATCTTTTTGCATATGCGATTAACTAATATGCTTAAAACGAATCCTTATGCTAAGTACATTAAAGAAATTGTCACTTATAAAAGAAAGATACCGGAAGCTGAAATTTCCACCATGCTTGCTAATTATACTTTTAAGGGTGGAATACCAAAGAAACTTGGAGATCCAGGAGTACCCACTATACCATGCTCCATTAAAAGAAACTATGTTAAAACTGCTTTATGTGATCTTGAAGCCGGTGTTAGTGTTATGCCTCTCTCTTTATATCGTAGACTTGATTTGAATAAGTGGACACCTACTGAAATATCTTTGCAAATGGCTGATAAATCAACTGCTATACCTGTCGGTATTTGTGAGGATGTGCCTGTTGTGGTTGCAAACATTACTATTTTAACGGACTTTGTTATTCTTGATATTCCCGAGGACGATAGTATGTCTATTATTCTTGGAAGACCTTTTTTGAATACTGCAGGGGCTATTATTGATTGCACCAAAGGCAATGTCACTTTTCATGTTAATGGTAATGAGCATATGGTACACTTTCCGAGGAAACAACCTCAAGTTCATAGTATCAACTCTATTGGAAAAATCCCATCGATTATTATTGGAGGTTTTGAATTTCCTCTACCTACTGTCAAAAAGAAATATGATATTCTTATTATTGGGGATGTGCATATCCCCGTTGAGGTAACATAGTGTTATTCGAAATTTCTCTGGTTCCATGTTATCGGAATGAGTTTGTTAACAAGACCTGATCAACCATGTTATTGGACTTCTTCTGATGAGCATGAGATGGATGAAACTAGAAGGCACGACTCTGTGTACCCTCCTTTTACTTTCTGTTATTTATATTAAATAAAATAAAAATAAGTATTTTCCATCTGTTATCTGATTTATCCGTGCAATATAAAAATACCCCAAAAATAAAAGTTCTCCAAATGCCCTGAAATTTAAATATGATTTTTTCTGGAATATTGAGAATATTTGGCACTGAGAACACAGCACGGGGGGCATTCACCTGGCCACGAGGGTGGAGGGCGCGCCCCCTGCCTCGTGGGCCAACGGTGGCCCTCCTCCAATTATTCCTGCACCCATACACTCCTTCTTCCTCCCACAAACACGATTATCCAGTTCAAACCCAAGTCCAAGATCATTTTGCTGCCATTTTCGATCTCCTTGCTCAAAGCACCTCTCACAAAACTGCTTGGGGGGGGATTGTTCCTTAGTATGTGACTCCTCCATTGGTCCAATTAGTTTTTGTTCTGGTGCTTTATTCATTGCAAATTTGTGCTGCCTAGGTGACCATGTTCTTGAGCTTGCATGTCAAATTTATATGGTTCCAAGTAGTTCTAATGCATGATATATGCTCTAGGCACTTGTAGGAGTAGTTGCTATCAATTTTGTTGAGTTTGGTTTACTTTTATTTCAAAGTTACTAAAAATTTCAGATTTTTTCAGAAAATAATGAAGAGATTTTTGAGGGGCTCATCGAGCCGAAGCTCGAAGGAAAATCAAATGAAAAAGTAGAGAGGCCCAAATATAATCTGCCTCACACCACGGAGGTTCGGCCGTGTGAATGGCCTTCTGATGATTTCTTGAGAGCAGCCGGGATTTATGATGATTTTTATGAATTGGCTGAGAATGCAGGCCTCACCGCCTTCCTCCACGACCAACGCGAACAGTATCTCTTACTCACCAATATATTTGTGCAAAACTTTCATTTCCATGCTAGGAGCTCACCACCTACGGTGGAGTTTTATTTATATGATGAGCATAAGGAGATGTCACTTTATGATTTTTGTCGGGTTTGTTTAATCCCTTTCGAGGGCACAATAGAGGAACCACATCGCGGTGATGTGGATGGGTTTATTGATACCATTACTATAGGGGAAATGAGGAAGGTTTCCGATGCACGAATCACTAGCATACATTTTCCTGTTTTACGCTACTTTGCAATATTTGCTAGTCATTGCTTAATTGGTCGCGGAAACTGTGGAAACCTTAGTGTTCCTGATATTATTATTTTGTTCCACGGTTTATTCTGTGATAACTCTGTTAGTATGGGCGGTATTATTGCTAAACGGTTAAGTGTAAACCGTACAAAGGGCCCCATCTTTGGAGGCATCTATGCTTCACGCCTAGCTGCACATTTTAACATACCCATTAGGCACTATGAAAAAGAAGAAAAATTGCTGCCCACTGTTTATTTAGATTATAAGAGTATGGTAGCGCATGATTTTATTATAAAGAATAGGGAAGGGGAGCTTAAATACAAATTGTTCTTTGATAAACATAATCCTGAGACTATTACCCTGCCTGCTCCTTCCTTGTTTGATTTATCTGCAGGCAAGTACCTTGTTCCGCTAGAGGCCATTCACGCCTACCGGAACCCTACATCAGCCACAGAGCCAGAGTTGGAACCACAAGTTGATCCTCCACGATAGTCTAATTACCAGTGGGATCCAGCGATGATTGCCAACCAGTGGCAATCATAGTCTTCCTCTTCACAGTATGACCCCAACTATTACTATGGATATCCGCCAGGCCAGCCGTGTCCATAGACCAACTTAGGCCAAAAGCCTAAGCTTGGGGGAGTACGTATTTCTCACCGACATTATATTCATGTTCACACACTCATTGCTAGATGTCGGTGCTCATACTTTTTCATTGTATCATCCATGCTAGTTTATTTTCCTTTTTTATGCTTTCTTCTTGTGTGTTTAATAAACCTTAAGAAAAACCAAAAAAAAATTACTTGTAGCTTTTAATTAGTTTACTTTCCATGCTTGTAGTAGTAATTAAAAAGAAAACCCAAAAAGATTTCCTGTTCTTCTTTTGCTTGTTGGGAGCTTTCCCGTGTAAATAGTTTTATTTTTTTTCTTTTATTTGGGGGTCGATAGGAGAAGACTATAATTAAATTGATGAAGTGGCTCTTATATGCATTATTATTGATCTGACAAAAGAGCCCATATTGCCTTGTCTTCTCCTGTTTATTGAATGCTTGTAGATTCCAGCTTAGTCCAATGCACGTTCACTATTATTATTATTATCCACATCGTTCAGTCGTGCAAGTGAAAGGCAATTATGATGATATATGATGGACTGATTGAGATAAGAAAAGCTGGTATGAACTCGACCTCTCTTGTTTTTGTAAATATGATTAGTTCATCGTTCCTGATTCAGCCTATTATGAATAAACATGTTTGCAATGACAACTAGAGATCATAGTTTCTTTTGCCATGCTTGATTAGCTAGGAGCTTATAATGGTTTACCTTGCGTGCCAACATGCTATTAAAATGGTTGTGATGTGGTATGATAGGATGGTATCCTCTTTTGAACGATTCGAGTGGCTTGACTTGGCACATGTTCACGCATGTAGTTGAAACAAAAGCAACATAGCCTTCACGATATTTATGTTCATGTTGGATTATATCCTACTCATGCTTGCATTCAGTGTTGATTAATTTTAATGCATGTTCATGACTGTTGTCGCTCTCTAGCTGGTCGCTTCCCAGTCTTTTTCTAGCCTTCACCTGTACTAAGAGGGAATACTGCTTGTGCATCCAACTAATTAAACCCCAAAGTTATTCCATATGAGTCCACCATACCTACCTATATACGGTATCTACCTGCCGTTCCAAGTAAATTTGTATGTGCCAAACTCTAAACCTTCAAATAAACATTCTGTTTTGTATGCTCGAATAGCTCATGTATCAACTAGGGCTGTCCGTATCTTCCATGTTAGGCGGGTTATTCTCAAGAGGAGTGGACTCCGCTCCTCACTCACGAGAAAATGGCTGGTCACCGGGATGCCCAGTCCCATGCTTTATGCAAACTAAATCAAAATAATTGCAAACAAAACTCCCCTTGAGACTCTTGTTAGTTGGAGGCACTTGTTGTTTCGAGCAAGCCATGGATTGATGCTTGTTGGTGGAGGGGGAGTATAAACTTTACCATTCTGTTTGGGAACCGCCTAGAATGTGTGTAGCATGGAAGATATCGCCATATCTTGGTTGTTATGTTGACAATGAAAGTATACCGCTCAAAATATTATTCACCTCTATTTCAAAACCGAGCTCTGGCACCTCTACAAATCCCTGCTTTCCTCTGTGAAGGGCCTATCTATTTACTTTTATGTTGAGTCATCATCCTCTTATTAAAAAGCACCAGTTGGAGAGCACCTCTGTCATTTGCATTCATTACTGTTAGTTTACATTGAGTATGACTTGACTGGATCTCTTTTACCATGAATTACAATGTCTAGTCATTCCTTAATCTTTAAAGGTGCTCTGCATTTATGTTTTACGGTCTCAGAAAGGGCTAGCGAGATACCATCTTATTATATCATATTATGATTTCAGAGCTGAACCTATTATGTTTTCATCAATATAAGAGTTCTTGATCCTATCTTGCAAGTCTATAGTCACATATTATGTGTTATGATCCGTTAACCCTGAAGTGACAATAATCGGGATACTTACCGGTGATGACCATAGTTTGAGGAGTTCATGTATTCACTATGTGCTAATGCTTTGTTCCGGTACTCTATTAAAAGGAGGCCTTAATATCCCTTAGTTTCCATTAGAACCCTGCTGCCACGGGAGGGTAGGACAAAAGATGTCATGCAAGTTCTTTTCCATAAGCACGTATGGCTATATTCGGAATACATGCCTACATTACATTGATGAATTGGAGCTAGTTCTGTGTCACCCTATGTTATGATTGATACATGATGAACCGCATCCGGCATAATTCTTCATCACTGATCCATTGCCTACGAGCTTTCCATATATTGTTTTTCGCTTATTTACTTTTCTGTTGCTATTGCTATCATCACTACAAAACACTAAAAACATTACTTTTCCTATCATTACCTTTTGCTACCGTTACCACTACTATCATATTACTTTGCTACTAAACACTTTGCTGCAGATATTAAGTTTCCAGGTTGTCCACACACGAACACGTCACCGTGTACCTCCAACACCGGGGGTGATGCACCGCAGCTCACGTCGAAGGAGACCCGCCGGAAGCGTGGTACGCAAGCAATCCGGCGGGCGCTTTTGTAGACCCGAAACCCCACGCGCCCGGGAGGGACCCCGTCTGGACGGGCGGCGGCTATGGGCTCCCCTAGGTCGTCCTGACTGCCCTAGAGCCTCGAGGTTCGCCGCCCTGCAATGAAGAAGAACGAACGAAGAACGAGGAAGAAGAAGAACAAGGGAGAAGGAAAAGTAAAGGTAAAAGATGTAGATAGATTTGTTCAATTGTGTGTTGTTTCAATCGGCTGTCACCCCCAACATATATAAGAGGTGACTGGACTTCCCGTACAAGCAAAGGATTTATCTAGGCTTTCTTTACAAGAAAAATTACATCAATTCACGTCCAAAACCCTAGTCAAATTCGGACTGGTTTTATCCGAACTTTCCAAAACTGTTCGGTTTAAACTGACTATACTTTGAGGGTCCTTTTTGTGGTGACAAACGACCTCGGATGGAAACGAGCCCAAAAGAAATCTTGACCGTTCCGACGAGACGAACAACTTTTATGTTGAACGTTTTTTCATCAGAGGTCATCTCGAGAGTCAAATCGCTCGTGCAAGACAGCTAATTATTCACGCAGCACTTCACACATACCCACATATGTGTCTGGTTCCGGGCGTCATATTTTTGTTCACTAGAGGGTCACGCTGTGCGGGCTCTAACTTTTGCATATGACCTCGGATTGAGATGATCTTTATATCAAAAATGATCGTTTCGACGAGACGAAGACAATCCATGTAGATTAGTTTTCAATATGGGGCAGTCTTGGGGGTGTAATCAGCCGAATAGTGTTCTGAATACAAAATCTAAGTACTTATAACACAACTTCGGCCTTAGAGATGAGACCGGATGACTATGACCCAAATATCAAAGTTTTTCCTTTTGACGATACGGAACTTTCTCACTTTGAGTACTTTTCCATTTGAGGCCATCTTAATTAAGTTCTTCACCGTGCCAAAATCTGGTGTCAACACATGCCCCCTGTTTTTCGGCAAACTTGTGTGCCAAAAAATAACTTGCATGATGCTTTTCCTAAGGACGATGTCAACACTCCATCGGCCATTTTATGTGCTTAGGACGATAAGTATATATCGGCCATTTGGATTAGCAACAAAAGTAAAGCTAATCAAACATATGATGATTTGGTAATACCCTTTCATGATGTAAGAAATTATATTGCATCCATGGTTTAAAATAAGCCAATTGAGGGTAACCAAT
Organism: Triticum dicoccoides; assembly: GCF_002162155.2. Lineage (NCBI taxonomy): Eukaryota > Viridiplantae > Streptophyta > Magnoliopsida > Poales > Poaceae > Triticum > Triticum dicoccoides. The sequence goes on from NC_041390.1 coordinate 140,699,794, forward strand.
CATACATGATGAGAAATTCCATGGCATAGGCATCAACGACATTGTTGAAGAAAATGGATAATGTGTGGACCAAAGATGTTGAAACCTTCGGCTTGGTCCTTCATAGTTTTCACTCTTTTCCTTCTTCACATTTGCCGCACTCCTTGTAAAGGAAGCTTGCACAAAATTCTTATTTTGAATACTTCCTTTGGGAACCCATGCCATATTCCTTTCTTCAAGTTCTTGTGTACTAAGTTTTTGTAATTTCTTCTTTTGCCAATATGATAAGTAGAGTGGGCACCATGGCTGTGATTTTGTTTGAAGCAATGGCAATTCTTGTTTTACCATGTGCACTCTCAACTTCTTCTCTTTAGATTTGGTACTTGATTGACTTGCCTCATCGCCATTAGTAGCCAATGTCAATACTTTAATTGGCCCATTCTCATTTGAGATCAAATCTGAAGTAGCACTCTTACGACCATCTTTTTTAACACGATAATTTTTTTGACCACCTCTTTCTTGTCCCTTTTATGATTGAAACAGTCTTTGACATGTGATTGTTCAAATGTTGATCTTTTTGGAGCTGCATAATGTTTGTGAGATGGTCTAAAATAAGATGAAGAATGCGCCCTTGTATCATACTTGTCCCACGATGGATATGGATTTACATGATCATAGGAAGGTATCCATGGCATTGGCATTGGCGGCACAAAATATGGATACGAATATACCGCATTAGAATTCTCATTTTGCCAATACCAATCCTCGGGTTTGCGCCTAGGGGTGATCTTGATGCTTTTTCATTAGTTGGCCGATAAGCACTTTTCTCTTCACTCTTCTTTTGATATTTATCTAATAATTGTGCAAAAGTGACCTTGGATTTCTTGCACTTGTGCTTATTGCGGCCTTTATCTCCTTTGTCTTGACTTGCATCGATCTTTGGATTTTCTTGTTGCCCTCCAGTCCTTGGCGTCTTCATTGTATCTTCGATAGAACTCATGCCTTCAAGAATATTTTCATTGTGCTCTTGAACAACTTTTTTACTTGAAAGCTTGATCCCATCACCTGTAGTTTTTACCTTCTCATCTTTAAAGGAATCGTCTTGAAGCAGCCGATTCAAAAACCTTTTTCCATTAGGACCAATCAGAATAGACTGGTCATCCCTTGGTGTTTCAACAAATTTTAACCGTCCTTTATCAATGGTCGATTTAACTATTTGACGAAACATGTTGCAATCCTCAAAATTATGCTTGGACGAATCATGCAACTTGCAATACATTCATCCTTGGATTGATGGCTTCACATGGTGATCAAGAACTTTAATGTAATTATTTTCAGCAACAAATCAAATATTTGATCACACATGCTTGAATTGAAGGTATACTTCTTATGTTCTAGCTGATCTTTGTGTGCAAATGGCTTTGGAGTTGAGCAAACGAATGGTCCAGATTTAGAATCTCCCCATTCGGCTATGCATTGTGTTTTACATCCTATCTCCGATGTATTTGGATAAGATATTATATTAGCATCGGATTTTTCAAAAGAATTTGACCTTGGCTTTAAATTTATGAAACGAAAATAGTTAGAATACACATGTCTCAATTGAGACCAAGTGCAAGCCAAGTAAGAAACAAGCAAAGCTACCCAATTAGATATGAAATTTTGATAAAGCAATGGGGAAAACTTTGGCTGCAATAATAGGTCACTATCGGTCTTTATAAATGGCACCATAGACTGACCGATATGTTTTATAACAGTTTTATTGCTAACAAGTAAATTTCCCTTCGTCATTGATCTTTCAAAATTACTTATGAGAATTTCTCTTATAGAAGCATCAACAATAAAGCTGCGACCAAATCGGAAGATAGGTAAATCACTTGCTAGACATACCTTTTCAAACACGTTGGGAGAGCATGATGGTTGCGTTACTTGAACGATAGGTTGTTCCTCTTTCGAATAGCTCCTCAACACCTTGTCATCCTGTTTTTCTAGAATTGATTCGGCATACGTAATATTTGATTCGGTCTTTTCAATAGCCGAATTAACTTTATTATCCGAATCATCATCTTTTTTGATAATTTTATCCACACCCAATGCTTTCTCTTTTTGGCATAATCTAGCTTGGATTGCAGTAGAATTAATAGGCTTTCGCTCTTTTATTAATTCATGTAGAACAACATTGCATTCATCCCAAAAACACGTAAGATTTTTCTTAATGGCCCAATCTGGATAGAATTGCCCCCTGACACTTTTAGACTCTTTCGGTAACGATATGTCACCGAAATTCTGTAATTATGTTGGGGGGACATGATATGCCACGGTAGTAGGTGAACGCATTTGTGCTCCTGTAGAAGTTTCACTTATTCGGCCATGGCCATGAAGGTGGGGAGCCGAATTATGGACATCAACAATAGCGTATGGTGCTAGAAAATTAGTAGCATGAGGTGTAGCATATGATGTTTGAGGGTAATTGGCCGAATAACTAGTAGTAGCATGGCCAATTCCCCTATCCACTGGCACGTTTGGATTAACAAACTGCAAGTTATTTGCCGATGAATAAAAAGTTGAAATACTTTGTTGCATCCTATTGGAAGTTCCTACATGGGGTATCTCAACTTGATTAACTAAACTCATCATGTTGTTCATCAGTATATAGATTTGTGGGGTTGCCGATGCATGGGAGTTGGGATACATATGTTGCATGTTGCTGAAATTATATGAAGTTGAAGCATGAAGATTTTTTCTGAATCGGCCGTTGCACATAATTAGATACATTATTGATAAAACTAGGGCTAGCCGATACATTATGCTCATTAGACGATCTAGCAACAACATATGCATTATTTGCATCTACATAAGTGAAGTGGGTATTGATATTATCTTTGTAGATGTCAAACCCTAGATGACGATCTCTTCGTAGCAAGAACGGGTCGGAGACCATTCAACGCTTCGTCCCCAGCGGAGTCGCCAAAAAGTGTGTTCGCACACGAACACGTCACCATGTACCTCCAACTCCGGGGGTGATGCACCGCAGCTCACGTCGAAGGAGACCCGCCGGAAGCGCGGTACGCAAGCAATCCGGCGGGCGCTTTTGTAGACCCGAAACCCCACGCGCCCGGGAGGGACCCCGTCTGGACGCGCAGAGGCTATGGGCTACCCTAGGTCGGCCTGACCGCCCCTAGAGCCTCGAGGTTCGCCGCCCTGCAATGAATAAGAACGAACGAAGAACGAGGAAGAAGAAGAACAAGGGAGAAGGAAAAGTAAAGGTAAAAGATATAGATAGATTTGTTCGATAGTGTGTTGTTTCAATCGGCCGTCACCCCCAACATATAAAAGAGGCGGCTGGACTTCCCGTACAAGCAAATGATTTATCTAGGCTTTCCTTACAAGAAAATTACATCAATTCACGTCCAAAACCCTAGTCAAATTCAGACTGGTTTTATCCGAACTTTCCAAAACTGTTCGGTTTAAACTGGCTGTACTTTGAGGGTCCTTTTTGTGGTGAGAAACGACCTCGGATGGAAACGAGCCCAAAAGCAATCTTGACCATTTCGATGAGACGAACAACTTTCATGTTGAACGTTTTTTCATCAGAGGACATCTCGAGGATCAGATCGCTCGTGCAAGACAGCTAATTATTCACGCAACACATGAGACATACCCACATATGTGTCTGGTTCCGGGCGTCATATTTTTGCTCACTGAAGGGTCGCGTTGTACGGGCTCTATATTTTGCATATGACCTCGGATTGAGACGAACTTTATATAAAAATCGATCATTTCGACGAGACGAAGACAACTCATGTCGATCCGTTTTCAATATGGGGCAGTCTTGGGGTTGTAATCAGCCGAATAGTGCTCTGAATACAAAATCTAAGTACTTCGAACACAACTTCGGTCTTAGAGATGAGACCGGATGACTATGGCCCAAATATCAAAGTTTTTCTTTTGACAATACGGAACTTTCTCACTTTGAGCACTTCTTCATTTGAGGCCATCTTAATTAAGTTCTTCGCCATGCCAAAATCTGGTGTCAACACAGGTGTGGTTGAATTGACAACTTAGCTGCTAATACTTGAGAATATTCTTTGGCTCCCCTTGTGTCGAATCAATAAATTTGGGTTGAATACTCGACCCTCGAAAACTGTTGCGATCCCCTATACTTGTGGGTTGTCAAGGACGTCTACGTGATGGAGCCAGTCGCCCCAAAGTTCAACCCATGGTCTTCTTATCCGATCACTTTTGATCACAGGGACCACCCCACTAGTATCCATCATGGCGGTTCTGCTGCATTGGTCCTTGATCCTATCATTGACGGATTCCACCTCACTCGAGTCCTTATGGACGGTGGCAGCAGCCTTAACCTGCTTTATCAGGATACAATGCGCAAAATGGGTATAGACCCCTTGAGGATCAAACCCACAAAAACCACCTTGAAAGGTGTCATACCAGGTGTAGAGGCCTGTTGCACGGGCTCAATCACACTGGAAGTGGTCTTCGGATCTCCGGGTAACTTCCGAAACGAAGAGTTAATCTTTGATATCGTCCCCTTCCACAGTGGCTATCACGCACTACTCGGATGAACCACATTCGCTAGATTCAATGCGGTACTGCATTACGCATACCTCAAGCTCAAAATGCCAGGACCTCACGGGGTTATAACAGTTAACTGAAACACAGAACGCTCGCTCCGCACGGAGGAGCACACTGCGGCCCTTGCAGCAGAAGTGCAAAGCAACCTTTTGAGGCAAACCGCCAATTCGGCGACAAGGTCCACAAACACATTCAAGCGAGTCCGGAATAACCTGCAACAGAATCACCAGGCGCGTTCAGAGATCGCCTAGAAATTCGGCCTCCGTCCTAGTACCAGTCAAGCGACGAAATTTGCACCGCGCGTACATAACTATGCACTAAAGACACCATGGGTATAGGCAGAGGCACGGCTATGGGACGTCCAACAATGCGGTTCAACCGCCTCAGGACCAGTATATCTTTATCATTTTCTTCCTTTCAGGACCCTATTCTCTGGAGGCCCTCTCCTATATCTAGATCATCGGACCCATCACGAGAGGGAAGCACCAAGGGAACAAGAAGCTTTGACGTACAAGGGAATCCCCAGGTGGTCTCTCATACCGATCGTTATACCTGTTTTACATACCCGCACGCACCTCGCCCTTGGATCGGACATGTCAGATAGTCCTATTTTTGTTTATTGTACTACTTATACACATACGCTTTGACGTATCATATAAATAACAATGCACGTCGTCAGCTTATTATTACATTTCTTCATCTTCTTTTTTCTCCTTGTTTGTCTATTCACGACAAGTTGCTCCCGTACATTCTGGTACGTTCAGTACGCCAGGGGCATCAGTGTACCCTATAACACGGCAAGAAAAGTCTGAACACTTTCGACAGTGCGGCACCCCAAACTTATAGCATTATATGCATCGGCTCCGAATCATGTCTTGGGTCAATAGTTGGGTTTGCCCGGCTCCCATGTTTTGGTGCCTTATGTTCCGCTATATCGGCTAAGGTAGCAGTAGGAGAACTACTGCGATTGTGTCCCGGTTCTTCCGGATGAGCACCTCAGTAGAGAAAGCCAAAAACTGACTGTCATGATGCGGCGAGAGCTAGTCGCTGTTCGAGAGGTCCCAAATCCCTAAAGATTTTTTCCGCTTCAGGCGAGGAGTCGACCTTGTCCGATTTAGGCGTTCATAGCGCCCCAAGTTCGGCCTTCTGAATACTAGGGGCTTCGCCAAAATTTAAAATTGTAGACTTCTATGGCTAAGTGAGAGTGATAAAGCTTTATAGTCTGATTGCCTGGTTCGTTGTGCTGAACACCTCCTTCGAAGAACCGAAAACTGGGATAAAGAGTGATCAGGTTTATCCCAAAAACCTCAGTACTAGCTACATGGGGGCAGAAGCCGACGACTAGCCAACTCTCAGATTTTATAAACGGCCGCACAGAAGGTAATATTTTAAATCAACAAGCGTTATATAGCACAGATGAACTCATTTTCATATTACAGGATCACATGAGTACATTCATTCAAATATTACATCCTTAGAACATTCCTCCGCCACAAGGCGGGCACCCTTCAGGACTTTGTCATAATACTTTTCGGGGCGGCGATGCTCCTTGCCCTCCGGCGGCTCCTCCTTCATCAGCTTCTCGGCATCCATCTTCGCCCAGTGCACTTTCGCTCGGGCAAAAGCCCTGCGCGCACCCTCAATGCAGACGGACCGCTTTATGACTTCAAGCCGTGGGCAGGCATTCACAAGCCGCCTCACCAGGCCGAAGTAGCTGCTAGGCAGGGGCTCACCAGGCCACATCCGGACTATGAGGCCCTTCATGGCCTGTTCGGCCGCCCTGTGGAGCTCGTCCAATTGCTTCAACTAGTTTCTCAAGGGCATCAAATATTAGGTCCTAGTATACTGAGACCCGAACAACTTCTCCGTCGAGATCCCTTCCTCGGCGCGGTAAAATTCTGTGGCATCGGACACACTGCGGGGGAGATCTGCGAACGCTCCTGGAGAGCTCCGAACTCGGGTAAGTAAAAGGAAAGTTTCCTTCACATGCTTGCTTTGCATAATGAATTCCTTACCCGCCGCTTCTGGACCGCCTGAAGCTCCTGGAGGGCCTTGTGGGCTTCGGCCTTGGCATTTTTTGCATTCTCAAGGGCCTTCGCAAGCTCAGACCCTTGCGTCTTAGAGTCGCGCTCCAAGGACTCATATTTTTTGATGAAATCCTGGAGCTCTTGCTGCACCTCGCCGACTCAAGCCTCTTGCTTCTCGTGCTTGGTGCGCTCCTTGGCCGCTTTGTCTTTGGCCTCGGACAATGCCTCCTTCAGGGCCGCCACTTCGGTCGTGGCCCCTAGCAAAATTCATGATGATCCTGTGACTTAACAACCACATTCTTTTTTTATTCCTTTGTGGGGACCCCGACTCATAAGTCATGATCACCAAATGCACATGTACAATGTTCCCAGAGATCAATGCTCACTGAACACACAAAAGCTAAATAACAAGAGTCTTACATCCATACATATCGTCTTACACAAATTATGACCATTATGGTCAAGTCTTACATAGATAAAGCCACAAGGGCTGAATACCAAATGAACTTTAACATCGGAAATCTTCGTAGATAAGTAGAACCCATGCCATCTGCCTTAACCCTGCAGGCATTCTGACTGGGAACCGTCCTAGTTCGCATGTTCGTTTCCAAAGAACTCTTCTTCGAACTCCTGTTTTTCCATGCCTGGCCAATTAAATAACCAGTGGCAAGCCAATGAGTACTTTGAATGTACTCGCATGCAACCCATGTTTTGGCTCAAGATACAACAATGCATGACATAGGTAAATTTTTGCAGAAAGCTAATTTTGTTGTGTTATGACATGTTCAACAACTGGTAAAACATGCATCATATGAATTCAAGTAACATTAGGAACTGGTTACAGATATCAACATAAAGGGAGTGGGCTCCAACCCAACTCATCCATGTCAAGTCCTTTCACTTGACCCAAGTAGTTCTTCCCACACACACTAGTTTGTAAACAAGTGGACGTAGCCCAAGAGCGGTTACCCGACTGTCCTTGAATGTGGACACGGTTATTCGAATAGTTTTACACTCTGCAGAGGTTGCACACTTTACCCACAAGATCCGGGGAATTTCCGTGTCATCCATGACCCGCGGTACCTCAAGTACCCAGGGTAAGCACCTGATCATTACCTTTCCCTAGATGACACTAACATAGAGTCCACTCGATTGGTAGCAACCCCCGTGCCCAACATTTCTCATTTTAAGAATTTGGAGCCACACTCCCATATTCATCTCATACCACAAGCACGGGGTACCAATGGTGTGTCTGGTGGCCTGTAAAGACAGACATGGTCGCCCTACCTGGCACGACTCCGTCCCGAGAGAGCGCAACAACAACTCTCTCGTCACTAGTAATGCGGGCTCCAAGCTAGTATCGACCTAGGTAATCAATAATGCCCTTTCCCATATAAGGGTAGAGTGGTTGCGCATGTAAGGTTGGAATAACGGTCGCAACTTAAACCAATCCATTTTGAAAACAACACACACACTTGCCTCGGTACACCACTTCGTCATCAAGTGGTTACCCAACTCATTATCTCCCTCGGGCATAAGTGGCACCCGACGGGGTTTTCGAAAAGTTTTTGAACAAAATCTTGCTCCCATCACCATGCATATACCCAACCCATTTGTGTAGCAGCTACTTAGCATCCTAACTACACCCACTCATATAACCCTCATAGAAAGGGTCATGCATCATGCAAGTGTCAACGAGAAAAGCAGCGGAGGCAAACCACCTCAAGTGGTCACCACATTATCATTACTTCGATGCAAGCAATAAAAGTGCCATATGACATGCATAAAAAGGGTTTCTTAGACATGGTCAAAGGGCTGCTTGCCTGGCTCAGCAAAGTCTTCTTGGGTCTTCAAAGTTTTCTGGTCCAACTCCTTCATCGGCAACGCAATCTATCGTCGCAAAATAATAACGAGAAAAATAAGGCATTAATAAAACAGAAAAACCAAAGTGCCCAGAAAAATGTCAACTCATTTTTGTTAAATACTAGGGTGAAAACTAAGAAGGGGAAAATTCCTAGTTTTGGTCTTAGAGTGGCAGAATAGGAGAAATAGATTTTCAGAGGGGTTTAAACATATTCAAATTTGAATTTGAATATGAACAGTACATAAAAGTTGTTTGGGCATGAGTAAAAGTTATACCATTAAATAGGTGGGATTTTTAGAAAAATATGGGAGATGGAGTTATTGCATTTGGATGAATATTTAATCTTGTGGATTTTTTTGGAAAAGTGATAGAAAAGGAAAAGGAAAAAAGGCCACTGTGCAACTGGGCCAGAACAGCCGCAGTGCACAGGCCCAGAGGCGATTCGGCCCAGGCGAGCCTAGCGGTGCGTGCGCGCCAGGTTTGAACCTGACGGGCGGGGCCCAGGAGCCAGTGAGGGAGAAGGAGGCGAGGGAGAGGAGAGGCTGACAGGCAGGGCCCGCCTGTCATCCCTAACCCTGCGACAGAGGGCCGGTGAGCTCACCGACGATGTTTTCGGGCACGGCGGGGGTGAATTGATGGCACCGTTGGACTCCTCGTCGTGTCGCCATTCGGGTGGTGCCCTAGTTGGTCGGAGGGGAGCAGTGGTTCGCCGGCGATGAGGTTCGCGGTGAAGGAGCGTCGGGCATCGATGGCTCCGACCATTTACGACTGCAAAATGAGCGGAAAAGAGGGGGGAAACAGTCAGTGGGGTGCGGGGGTTCCAGATCGGGGCTTAGGAGCAGCGGGGAGAGCTTCTACCGTGCGGACGATGGTGAGCCGCCGTGGCAGAGCTCGAGCTTGATCTCGAGCTCGACAGCTTCTGGAGAGGAGCGGGTGGCGTAGGAGGGTGATTAGGGGAGTGAGAGAGCAAGTGGTGAGGAGAGTAGGGCTCGGGGAGGCCCTTAAATAGGCTAACGGCGGGGTGCCGTGGACCTGTGCGCCGGCGGGCTCCTGCTCGTCGCCACAGGGCTCGGGAGGAGCTGGCGCCGTGTCTGGGGTGTTACTGGGCGTGGACTACACCGAGGGGAGCTAAGGGAGAGAGCGGGGTAAGGCCAGAGATGCCGCACGTGTGAGGCCGCTCATTGGAGCTCTCGGGCGGCCAGCGCGCGTGCGAGCAGGGGCAACAGGAGGGAGAAGGAGGAGGGGGACCAGGCCGTAGCGTGTTGCGGACGCCGAGGAGCATCGTCGGGCGCACTGGGGAGGCCCGAGGTGGCCGGAGGTGATTGGCAGGGGGCGGCTATAGTGCGGGAGCGCACTGTAGCACGCTGTAGAGCGCCCAAATGGCCGACATGGACATTTTCTATGCAATGTGGGTGCGGCCAAAGGTGTCTGGTAGCTCTAGGGGGAAGTAAAGAAGTGGGCTATGGCCTTGGATGCTTTGGCTGGCCAATGGGTGAAGAGAGAGGAAGGAGAAGAGTGGAAATGGGGTTGTCCAGAATAGAAAATTGGTGGTTTCATCCCCTTGATCAATGGGCATTGACTTGTGCTAAATGCCAGAGGTAGAGGGAGGTTAGGAGGAGGTGTGGTAAAGGGGAGAACTCATTTGGATTAGTGGAAGAGGCCCAAACAGGGTTTTTAGTTAAAATGCAAAAGGTGTTTGATATGGTTGGGGTACTTGAACTGATTTCCTTCTTGTGAAACGTGGCAGGGGTGTTTGTCATGAAAAAATGACAGGGTAGAAGGAAGATGAGCTCATTTGGAAGAGTTTGCTAATGTAACCTTGGCAAACCCTAGAAATTAGCAGAAATGAACTTGTGTAGATCTATTTGAGCAAATCACTTCCCCTTGATGCACCGCTTGGTGTAGTAGCCTCATTTGGTCATGTGAATATTCTCACAAAAGTTGGGATCAACGAGAGAAAGTTGGTAGTACAAAGTTTTTAAAATTTGATTCTGGTCAGAGAGGGTTTTGGGGCATTTTGGTGAGACAAAATGACCTTGATTGATATGAGGCTTTGCAAGGTGATCACAATATGCATTTGTGACTTGCTGGATTTTTCCTGGATTTTTTTGAAAATATTTCCTGTAGAAATATTTCAAATCCTTGAAATGGGCACAAATGGTTTTGGGAGGTTTTGTCCAATATTTTGAACATGACCATGTGTTGAAACTCTTATATATGGAAAATATATGTCCACTGAGTTTCCCTGATTTTTGTCAAATATTTATGAAACAATAAAATAATTTTTCCCTATTAAAGAGCATTTCTGGCCTTAAGAAAAAGCTTTTAAATGAAATAGGAAAATAACTTTTAAAATTATATTTTTGTGGTTTATGGGAGTCCTATATCTAATAGGATTCAAATATACCTTTTGAAAGATTTTTCACACCCCAAATCAAGTACTTGCAGTGCAAACCTCAATTCAGGGGGTTTTGGAAAACTTATTTTAGAAAATACTTTTTGGCCAAATTATTTTTGTAAGAAAATACTATATTGCTCTATACACATGGCATGATCATTGGGCAGAAGCTTGGGGCAAGGAGATGAGGTATAGAAGCTGGAGTTGTGTTGACTTTAAAGAGCACTTGAAAAACACAAAGAGAAAACCAACTCAAAAATAAAAGCCAAATAATGCAAAAGTTTTTGTCAAACCACACTTTATCATGATTTATTAGCTTAAGTGTTGTGGCATGAAAATCAGGGTGTGACATCCTTATCAATATATGGATGGGTATTACTTACCTTTGTTCTCCTCGAGCTGCCTCTTGGTAAGGTCGAGCTCTTTTTCGGACCGCTCAAGGTCCCGCTTCAGTACGGAGACCTCCGCAGTGCGAGCAGCAGCGGCCAGCAGCGAAGCCTGCTTATTCACATAAGACACATTCTGATTAGACTCCTTTGATTACTATTTGATCCTCTATTCGACCTTTCTTTACGAACGCCAAACAGAGCATCAGGGGCTACTGTCTATGCTATAACATTTTCTTATAAATTGATTACTTACCTCAAAGCCTGTTAGGAGGCTGGCACAAGCTTTAGTCAGTCCTCTTTTAGCGGACTGAACCTTCTCTACCACCGCACTCACGACAGTGCGGTGCTCTTCATCAATGGAAGCGCCGCGAAGCGCTTCCAGCAAGTTGTCCGGTGCCTCTGGATGGACAGAGGCCATCGGCACAGACGGCTCACCCCCCTTAGTGAGGGGTCTCCCGACAGAGTCCGGAACAAATGGAGGTTCCGCCGCAGTATTCGTCCGGGGGCCGGACTTGCTGCCCCCGTCATTAGGGCCCATGGGAGCCTTGCCTCCCATGCGCCCGGCGTCTGGGAGGTCGCCTTGGGGTGCCCCCAGAACTACCTTCCCTTGGCTTGGTGCCCTTCGGGACAACACCTCGGCGTCATCCGTAGGGCGGGGGGAGGAGGCGGTCGGGAGTGAATCACTGTTCATCTCCGACAGGCCCAAAGACCCATCCGAAGAGGATACGTCGAGACAGTCCTTGGGTGGGCTGCATGATCATGTTCGACATGATAAGAAACAATAAAATGAAATATACCAGAACTGTTATGGTATCCGGATACTTACGACTTCGCCAGGGGATTGTCCCTGGGAAACCACTCCTCGTCGTTGAACGCAGCCATGTTGGAGCGGTCCGGAAGGAGGGATCTTCCCTTCTTGGACCCTTCGGCCTCCCCGGATGGGGCGACCTTCCTTTTATTATCTCCCCCGGATGGAGGGGGAGAATTTTCCTCTTCCTCCTCCTCGTCTTCATGGGAGGAGGGCGTCTTGGTTTTATCGGACGACGAGTCCGATACAACCTTGCGCCGGAGACCTTTCCTGGTCCCCGCGGCCTTCTTCTTGGCCTTCTCCTCCGCCGCCTCATAGGGCGTCGGAACCAGCATCTCCATCAGGAGAGTACTTGCTGGATCTTCGGGCAGTGGGGCAGACAGTCGATTCGCTCCACTGTCGCGACCCATTCCTGTCAAATAATGTGGAGGCTCAGATCCCTCACATAATTATACTAGGGAAAGAAACGCCTTATGAGATATAAGGAGCTTATGGGATTAGCAGGGCGCTTTGCGCTGAGTCCGCGGTCCTTGGTAAGGGGAGGAGGTACCTCGGCAGACTTGAACAACACCCTCCAGATGTCCTGGTGCATCGTGTCGAAGAGCTCTCGCAGCGTCTGGTGCCTTGCCAAGTCGAACTCCCACATATTGAATGCCCGTCTTTGACACCGGAGGATCCGGCGGAAGAGCATGACCTGGACCACGTTGACAAGTTTGATTTTCTTGCTTATCATGTTTTTAACACAGTTCTGGAGTCCGGTCAGCTCCACCGATGAACCCCAAGATAAGCCCTTCTCCTTCCAGGAGGTTAGCCACATGGGGATGCCGGATCGGAATTCGGGGGCCGCCACCCAGTTGGTGTCGTGCGGCTCGGTGATGTAGAACCACCCCGATTGCCACCCCTTCACGTTCTCCACATAGGAGCCTTCGAGCCAGGTGATGTTGGGCATTTTTCCCACCATGGCGCCTCCGCACTCCGCTTGCTGGCCGACCACCACCTTCGGTTTAACATTGAAGGTCTTCAGCCACAGGCCGAAGTGGGGCTTGATGCGGAGGAAAGCCTCGCACACGACGATAAACGCCGAGATGTTGAGGATGAAATTGGGGGCCAGATCATGGAAGTCCAGCCCGTAGTAGAACATGAGCCCGCGAACAAATGGATGGAGGGGAAATCCCAGCCCGCGGACGAAATGGGTAAGAAATACAACCCTTTCGTGGGGCTCGGGGGTAGGAACGATCTGCCCCGCGTCTGGGAGCCGGTGCGTGATATCTGCGGCCAGGTATCCGGCTTCCCGGAGCTTCGTGATGTTCTCCTCCGTAACGGAGGAGGCCATCCACTTGCCTCCTGCTCCGGACATGTTCGGAATGTTTTTGCGGAGAAGATGCGAACTTGGGCGCTGGAGCTCAAGTGCGCGAGAACGGATAGGCAGGGAAGAAGGCGTGGGTAAAAAAGAGGAGTCCTTATCCCTTTATAAGGGCGGTAGAAACTGCGTGCCTCCCCACTTGCCTGGTAAAACTCACTTATTCCCCAAGCGTCGTGATTGATGGCGCGGTTGGGTTACCCACGCCCGTATTGATGAGGATCCCGGGATAAGGGGACACGATCTCTGCTTCGACAAGACGTGCCAAGAAAACCGCCTCGCAATATGTGCAGTAGCTGGTTGAGAAAAACGGTTCGAATAATAACCGGGGCCATGGCATGATGTCACGTTATGAAAAGTTGTCAGTAGATTAGATTTGTGGAAATATTATACTCTCTATGGTGGTATGTGGAGTTTGTTTTGCAGAGCCGGACACTATCCTTGTGTTCAAAATCTTCTATGGAGTATTCAGAGGAGGAACCCGCCTTGCAATGCCGAAGACAATCTACGCGCCAGACTCATCGTCATTGAAGCCTGGTTCAGGGGCTACTGAGGTAGTCCTGGATTAGGGGGTCCTCGGACAGCCGGACTATATCCCTTGGCCGGACTATTGGACTATGAAGATACAAGATTGAAGACTTCGTCCCGTGTCCAGATTGGACTCTCCTTTGCGTGGAAGGCAAGCTTGGCGATTCAGATATGTAGATCTCCTCCCTTGTAACCGACTCTGTGTAACCCTAGTCCCCTCCGGTGTCAATATAAACCGGAGGGTTTTAGTCCATAGGACAAAAACAATCATACCATAGGCTAGCTTCTAGGGTTTAGCCTCTCCGATCTCGTGGTAGATCAACTCTTGTAATACTCATATCATCAAGATCAATCAAGCAGGAAGTAGGGTATTACCTCCATCGAGAGGGCCCGAACCTGGGTAAACATTGTGTCCCCCGCCTCCTGTTACCATCCGCCTTAGACGCACAGTTTGGGACCCCCTACCCGAGATTCGCCGGTTTTGACACCGATAGCATGGTCCGCAGCCCCCAGAGTACGGAGTCGAGCTCCTCAACCCAGTGCTTGTCTGATTCTTTCAAAGACCACACTAGTCTGGGCTTGATGCCGCTCATAATAAGACCGTTAGCTCGTTCGACTTGACCGTTGGTTTGTGGGTGGTAGACGGAGGCATAATCGAGTTTAATACCCATATTAGTACACCAGGTTTTTACCTCGTCGGCTGTGAAATTGGAGCCATTGTCAGTGATAATGCTGTGTCGGACACCATAACGATGCACAACACCGGATATGAAGTCTATCACCGGGCCGGACTCAGCCGTTTTGACCAGCTTAGCCTCTATCCACTTAGTGAATTTGTCCACCATAACCTGCAGATATTTTTTTCTTATGGCTTCCCCCTTTAAGGGGTCCAACCATATCGAGTCCCCAGACCGCAAAAGGCCAAGTGATGGGGATTGTTTGTAAGGCGGTGGGGGGCATATGGCTTTGATTGGCGAAGAGTTGGCATCCGACAGAACGTTGGACAAGGTCCTGTGCATTTGCTCGGGCCGTCGGCCAATAAAACCCTGTACGGAAGGCCTTGCTAACAAGGGCCCGAGCTGTGGTGTGGTGACCGCCGAGTCCGGCATGAATTTCAGCCAAGAGCTGCCGCCCCTCTTCCTCAGATATACATCGTTGAGGGACTCCGATGGCGCTTTTCTTGTAGAGCTCTCAATCATGAACCTTGTAGGCCTTTGAACGCCTGACAATACAGCGGGCCTCATTCTGGTCCTCAGGAAGCTCTTTCCTGTTGAGGTAGGCCAGGAAGGGTTCGGTCCACGGGGCAATGACTGCCATGATGAGATGCACCGACGATGTTATTTCGATGGCTGAGCCCCCGACGATGTCGGTGTTTCCAGGATCTTGGATAATGTCTGGTTCCGGACTAGTATTGCCATTTTCCCCTGCCACACCATGGATGCCTTAAAGAGCCTTTCGAGGAAAATATTAGGTGGGACGGGGTCGCGCTTAGCGCCGATACGAGCAAGAACATCCGCCGCTTGATTACTTTCTCGAGCCACATGATGGAACTAGAGTCCCTCGAACCGGGCCGACATTTTTATGACTGCGTTACGATACGCTGCCATCTTCAGATATTTAGCATTGAAATCTCCGTTTTTTGAGATATTGCAAGGTTGGAGTCCCTGCGTACTTCTAGTTGTATGCCCATGGAGACAGCCATCCGGAGACCATGTAATAAGGCCTCATATTCGGCTGCGTTATTGGAGTCTGTGTATAGTATTTGGAGAACGTACTGGATGATGTCTCCAGTAGGGGATGTTAAAACGCTGCCCGCTCCTAACCCTGCCAGCATTTTGGAGCCGCCGAAGTACATGGCCCAATTGGAGTATGTGTCGTACTCTTTAGGGTGTTCGACCTCTGTCCATTCGGCTACGAAGTCGGCCAGTACTTGGGATTTGATAGCTCGACGTGGTTTATATGTAATGTCAAATGGGAGGAGTTCAATGGCCCATTTGGCAATCCGGCCCGTAGCATCGCGGTTGTTTATGATGTCATTGAGTGGTACTCTAGAGGCCACCGTGATCGAACACTTCTGGAAGTAGTGACGAAGCTTTCGGGATGCCATGAAGATTGCATATGCTATTTTTTGATAATGAGGGTACCGGGATTTGCATGGTGTAAGGATAGTAGATACGTAGTATACTGGCTTCTAAAGCGGGAATTTATGTCCGTCCTGTTCTCGTTCAACGACGAGTACGGCGCTCACCACCTGGCGTGTTGCCGATATGTATAATAACATCGGTTCGCCGACGTTCGGTGCGGCCAGGATTGGATTGCTCGCAAGAAGGGTTTTTATTTCCTCCAGTCCGGCTGTTGCCGTGTCCGTCCACTCGAAGTGGTCGGTTCGCCGTTGAAGGCGATAGAGTGGCAGTGCCTTTTCTCCCAATCTGGAGATAAAGCGGCTTAGAGCTGCTACACAACCCGCAAGCTTTTGAACTTGTTTAAGGTCTGTTGGTTTAGCCAATTGTGACAAAGCTCGGATTTTGGCTGGGTTTGCTTCGATTCCTCTATTGGAGACGATGAAGCCCGGCCATTTTCCAGCGGGGACGCCGAAGACACACTTTTCCGGGTTGAGCTTAATGTCATACACCCGGAGGTTGTCGGATGTAAGACGTAAGTCATCTATTAGTGTTTCGACGTGCCTGGTTTTGATGACGACGTCATTGATGTAAGATTCTACTGTTTTGCCGATCTGTTTCTCCAGGCATGTTTGAATCGTGCGTTGGTATGTGGCACCGACGTTCTTGAGCCCAAAGGGCATGGTGTTGAAGCAGAATGGCCCATATGGGGTGATAAATGCTTTTGCGGCTTGATCAGACTCCTTCATTTTGATTTGATGGTGTCCGGAATATGCATCGAGGAAACACAGTGAGTCGTGTCCTGCGGTGGCGTTGATGATTTGATCAATGCGGGGGAGGGGGAGGGATCCTTAGGGCATTGAAATCGACGCACATGTGCCAGGATTTGTCCTTATTTGGTACCATCACCTGGTTTGCCAGCCAGTCCGGGTGTTTGATTTCTCTTAAGAATCCGGCCTCGATGAGTTTGGCTAGCTCCTCCCCCATGGCTTGTCGCTTGGGTTCGGAAAAGCGCCGCAACGATTGCTTGACCAGTTTAAACCCCTTTAATATATTGAGGATATGTTCGGCCAACTCGCGTGGGATCCCTGACATATCTGAAGGGTGCCAGGCGAATATGTCCCAGTTTTCGCGCAGGAATTCTCGTAGTGCGGTGTCAACTATTGGGTTCAGTTGAGCTCCGATAGATGCTGTCTTCTTGGGGTCCGTTGGGTGGACCTGGAATTTGACTATTTCTTCTGCTGGTTTGAAGGATGTGGATTTAGGGCGTTTGTCGAGGATCACGTCGTCCCTGTCCACCATGGAGCATAGTGCAGTTAATTCATTGGCCGCGAGGGCTTCAGATAGCTCCTCCAGGGCCAGGGATGCGGTTTTGTTTTCAGCGCGGAGTGCTATGTCCGGATCACTAACGAGAGTGATTATACCATTTGGTCCGGGCATTTTTAGCTTCATATACCCGTAATGGGGTATGACCTGAAAGCGTGTAAAAGCATCCCGCCCCAATAGGGCGTGATATCCGCTCCTGAAAGGGGCCACTTGGAAAGTTATTTCTTCAGACCGATAGTTCTCTGGCATGCCGAATACTCAGGACCCCGATTCCAAGTCACATCGATCTAGCCGGTAACACCTCATATCACTTTGCGGCCTCACGCACGGTATTCCCACGGGTGTCGCCTTACCATGGCCCGGGACCGTTTGCGCCTTTTGGCTCATGTATATGATAGTGTCGCTAGCATCCATATGACAGAGAACCCGGGCCGACATGGCTAGTCGTGAACCCAAGCGGCACCAACCTATGGGGACAGGCATACATGAATCACATCGAGCATGTCGGTCAGCAGCGTGTGAATCCGGGCTGTAGCACTGGGCTAACAGGACTCCGGGAACCCGGGCTATAGCAGGCTTGGCAGGACTCCGGATGTCACCGCGTGACATTTCCCCGAAGGGACAGACACAGGAACGAAGTGAAACACATGCCGGCCAGTCAAGTGTCCTGAGCAGTAGTGCTGGGCTAGCAGGACTCCGGTGAACCAGGCTGTAGCGGACTACTATGGCTCATGGAAGCACTAGACTACATTTCCCCATAAGAGAGGCTGCCAAGGATAAACAACTAGATTGTCGGATCCCACACATAGCAAGCATTTCAATCATACACACAATATGCTCGATATGTGTAAATACAACATGGCATCACAACAAGACTCTACGACTCAGAGTATTTATTCATTAGGCTCCGAGGAGCCAAGCATTACAAACATGGGTCTCATGACCCCAACATACAGAGCGTACCAGACTAAGCACATGCGGAAGCTTAACGTGTCTGAGTACAGACATCTACAAATGAAAAAGGCTGAGAAGCCTAACTATCTACCCGATCCTGCCGAGGGCACAAGATCATAGCTGAGGTAACAAGCTAAACGTCGAAGTCCACGCGGAACTACTAGCGAGACTGAAGTCTCTCTGCAAAACATAAATTAAGCAAACATGAGTACAAATGTACCCAGCAAGACTTACATCAGAACTAACAACATATGCATCGGTATCATCAAAGGGGTGGTGGAGTTTAACTGCAGCAAGCCGTCTTTGACTCGGTGGCTCTCCTGAACTACGACTGCAAATAACTCTTTGAGGTGGCGCACACGAGTTCACATATTCACATTATCAATACACCACTATGGATCCGCTCTCGTCACCCTACGAGAACACCATCCACAGCACTCACGCTTATCTTGCGCATTTTAGAGTATCCACTTTCACTTGTCTATGAACTATGCAAGGGGTCCAAGTTTCCATATCCGAGGAATCCGGCTATTCGAATAGATAGTGATAACCCTACAGGGGTGTACTTCTTCACACACGCTCTCGCCACTTATCGCCCTGTACACGTCATGTACCTCGGCAACCTTTAAGCGGAAGCTGGGCGAGGGAGTTGGCCACGACCTGACTAACCACACAAGTCTCTCGTCCAGGTTTATCACCTATTCGGGTTCCATCCGCAAGGAGATCCGACCGGGGTGTTGCTCACGGCCCCAAACGATGTGAGCAGGGTTCCCAAGCCCACCATCCGGGTGCCACTTGGTACACCGGGCCACTGTGCCTAGTCTGTCCCAAGCCCACCTGTACCGAGTGCCACCTGGTAGACTACTAACACTACCTACAAACACCAAAAACTAGTTGCAACTCCTGGACAGAGATCAGGTTGATTATTAAGTCGAGAGAGCTTGGAGCTCCCGGAGCCCAATGTGTGGTAGTAACTCTTCATGGATCACAAACACAGAACTCTATTCCTGAGGACGGCTGCAATGAGACAACCCACCATGTACTCCTACATGGCCTCTCACCGCTACCTTTACCAAATCGTGTTCACCACTTAGCTCTCAACAGTAGGACATGTTCACAACTTTCCAATTCATCCCTGATGAATCAAACCCGACACAACTCTAAGCAATAGCAGGCATGACAAACAAGCATCAATGAGTAGGCACATCAGGGCTCAACAACTCCTACTCATGCTAGTGGGTTTCATCTATTTACTGTGGCAATGACAGGTCATGCAGAGGAAAGGGGTTCAACTACCGCAGCATGTAACAGTTGAATCGTTGTTGTCCTAATGCAGTAAAAGAGAGCAGGAGCTAGAGAGTGGGATTGTATCAGAATGAACAAGGGGGTTTTGCTTGCCTGGCACTTCTGAAGATAGTATAGCTCTTCATCGGTGTCATCGAACTCATCGTCGAAACACGTCTACTGAGAGGGGACAATTACCGGCAAGGGAGCATAAACAACATTCAATTAATGCAATGCACAATCGAATGAATGAAATGACATATTAAGGTACTGAATTGACCTAATGCAATATCTAGCCAATTTAATTGAAGTGGAACTCAAACAAGATCAAATTCCAGCTCCAAATGTTATTTCATAAATTACCCTAATCATCATTTGTCCTATTCAGTGAGGTTAACTTGTTCAAACCTGCATGATCATGGCATAAATAGATCCTTCATATTTTTCTGATCATTTTTCATATATAAATTATTTCATTTGGAGTTACGGTTGAATTTCTATGATTTTTTGAAGTTTTGGCTATTTTCTAAAATTTCCAGAATTATTTTAAATCCAGAAAATCAATTACTGCATCAACATTGTGCAAGCATGACCTCAGCGAGTCAACTGAGGCTGACCAGGTCAAACCTGACTAGTGGATCCCACTGGTCAGTGACACAGTGCTGGTCAGGGTCACTGACCTGTGGGCCCGGTCAACGGCCACGTCAGCACGGTCAAAAGTAACGTGTGGGGCCACCGTGATTAGGATAAATCTAAGCAGGAATAAACTGGGGTTAATTAGCGCGTGGGGCCCGTATGCCAGTGAGCTAGGGAGGTTAGTTAGCCCTGTCATTAGAGCTAATGACGATGCCACGTCAGCGGTCGCCGGGGTTAGTCGCCGGTGACCTCACAGTGCGGCGGCGGCTCGCCGGCAGGGCGATTCCGGCCACGAGAGCTCGCGCTCTTGGGCTCTACGGAACCAGCGCGACGAGGCGCTTCAGATCACGGCCGTGCCTAGCCATGGGGTGGTCCTTGGCGACGGCAAGGAGCTCGGCCGCGGCAGCCGAAGCTCGGGCGTGAGCGCGGGAGGCACTTCGGGGTGCAAGCGGGGAAGCTAACACGCTAGGGAGGGCGTGCGCGAAGCGGCAAGTGCGATGGACATGACGAGCGGACCAAAAGGTCGCCGAAGTCGTGTCGGCGGCGAGCGCAGGCGGCGGCGCATGCGGGTGCGTGTGGCACGGCGGCTACGGCGTGCGAGAGGGAAAACGGAGGGAGGGAGAAGATTTAGTGGCTCACGGTGGTTGCGACGACCGTCAAAGTGGGCTCGGGGAAGGCCGGACGACGACGGGGCATCTCCGGCGATCTGGGGGGCAGAAGGTTGAAGACGACGGCGTCGGCGGCGTTCGGGGGCGTCCAACGTTGCTTGACTCAGCTGAGAGGGTGTGGGCGACGGGGCGATGCTCCTGGGCATGTCCAGGGGCGAGGGGTAGGCAGTGGCCGCGGTGGTGCTTGTCGGCGGCGACAGTGGCGCTCGGACCGTGCGAAAGGGAGAGAGAATGAGGGGAGGAGGAGCATGGGGAGGGTGAGAGAAGACCAGAGGCGTTGCGTGGCGACGCAGGAGGCGTCCAGGGCGGTGAGGGAGCAGCCAGGCAGGGAGGAGGTGGCCGGCGCGCGCGTTGGGCACACGCCCTCCTGCCTACTGGCTGGAGGTTGAAGACGGTGGCGGCTGTGGTGGGCTGGGCTGCTACTCGGCTACACAGTGTTGGTCCTCTGGGCTGAAGGTAGGCGCCAGGTATTTCCTCTTTCTCTCTTTCCCATTTCTGTTTCAGTTTTTCTATTACTTTTATTCTGTTTTGAATTAGTAGAAATACTAATCTCTTTTGAAAAATCTTGAAAATTATTGTGGCATGTGTTTGGATTATTTCCAACAACCTTAAAATACTTTCAAGATTATTTGGACATTTAAAATTATTTATAGGATTTAAATGTCCAAATGCAAGTACTTATGATTTAATTCAAAAATCCAAAAATGACCTAGAAAGGTGTGCACCATTTTTGTCAGAGGTTCCAGACCAATTCAAAAATGATGAACTTTTCTAAAGAGCATTCTGGGTTCTTGAAAATGTTTTTAAGTTGAACCTATTTGATTTAATTTTGGTGCTAGGGTTTTTCATCCCCATTTCAACTTTAAATGAAAAAATAACATGATGCATGGATGCTTTAAGGCAACTAATGGCAAGCAAATTCTAGGGCTGTGACAACTCACCCCTACTAAACAAGAATCTCGTCCCGAGATTCAAGACATGGGGTAAGAAGACAGAGGGGACACAAAGCTAACATGATCTTCATGATCCAGATATCCCTCTCGAAGATGTTGATTCATTGCTTCAAATTGATCTTGACGTCTTTGCTTTCGAGATCTTCATCCAACATGATGACGACAGAAGGAAACTCTATAGAAAATGATCTTCTCAAAAATAAAGCAATACACGATCAACTCATGGAATGAGACGTTGAATCATCTCTTGATCTAAGAGACAAACACACATCAAGAGGGATGGGGAGTACAAATGATGAAAGTTCAATTTGGTAGGAAACACTCCCACACTTAAGTAGGATGGTGCATATGTTTCAAAGTAGCGAGGAGTTGATTGCCATGATTCCATAACGGGGCACCTCAGGAAAGGCGACTCATAGAGTTATTCCCTTAAGTGGCAAAAAGAATTACTTTTGATATAAAGATCATTGAAACTCTTCATACCAGCCTAAGGAAATTCACAATTGATCGTTTGAACGAAGTCAAAGAATGGCATACTCAGACCAGGATGGATGATGTGGACTGCCTTGTTGAAGACAACGCAATGAGTGATTTTTGCTTATCATCGGAGATGGATGGGACCCATGGTAGGTCCACTTTTGAAGATGATCTTGGACAACAAGTGCTGAGAAGGCGGATCATAGTGAAAGGGCACAATGGTGGGTGCAAGCTGGGGACAAAATGCAAATGTTGGGAATGATTCTAGTAACTGGGGAGAAACCCAACAATAGAGAGAGATTCCACTATCGGAAAGGTTATAGAATAACCGAGGAAACTGAAAGCAGATCCCAATTAATGCCAACGATAAATCCTAGTGATTTCGCGTGCTCTCAAGAACTTGAGCATTTCCATATTCATCAAGGTTTTACCAACATCCGTGGCAAGGATCATGGCAACACGACATACTACCATGATGACTAGTGATGGATGATGCGGATACAAAGGAAGATAACACCTTCTCAGACTTCCCTTTAGAGAGGCTAAGGAAACAGAATCTGGATGATCGACCGAGAGACATTTAGCACTCCGCTTCTAATGTTCTCCTTGATGTGCTAGCGTAATCCATTCATAGATATGGTTTGATATCTAGAACATCAAGTAAAAGGTCGGACTTCGGGAACACAATAAATCCATAAGGAACAACTACTGGAATAAATTCTACGAGATCCTTATGGGGAGGTGGCCAACTTTCTCAATCAAGATACTACCATAATAAGTCTTCCGGTTGGGTGTGTTGTCCACAACATCCACTTTACCGGGTTACAGAGACACCAATATTATAGTTCTTGAGAAACATGCCAACCATCATATCTGCCTGAGATTCAGATCTGGTTGGTGTCAGGATAATCCAGACTCATCAAGTCTAGAAAGGAGAATGAAAGTTTGCAACACAAATCGACGAGATGGCGTTGCGAGATTCTCGGGGAGTGAACAACGATAGCAAGCTCCAAAACATGAGCTGGTTCTGCTACACACATGTGAACACGTTGTCCAAGACAAGCATGACCATGTAGAAGTCTTACGATAAAACACTACCAGGTTCAGGTGGGGAACCAACACCGAGGATAACAAAGTCCTAACATAAGTCATGCTCTTAAGAAGGAACTTCTTCTCCTTGAACAAATTAATCAGTGGCTTGGTGTGCTAGGGACACATATAGAATGAAGGTTGCAAGTCTCCAAACCATAGAATACTTCGCACGTATGCATGACTGATTTGGGATGATTCCAGAGGAGGCAAAACAAACTTTCTCGAATTCATGGCGGCAACTTGCATCAATTGCACATGAATTAGAGGAAGTCACTTCTTTCATCCAAACATATGCTTCATGAGCTAGCATGAAGAAATGAATTCAAAGTTTCCAACACTAGCTTAATGTTGAACATGAATCATGAACAAGATGAAAATATTGTCGATGGGCTCAACAACAGGTCATACAGATTTCCATGAAGATGGAATCCCACAACTATGTGAACAAAGCGATAGCATTGGTCATACCCAAAAGATATAATGGTGTATGCTTGAGGAATCTACCACAAGTAAGACAACATTACGAACATCGTTGGTTCTGATTTGATTTGAGGATAGCCCACACTCAAATCAAAGTTTGGACAAGACAATAGATCCAAGAATTTATCACGAGGATCGATCAATGAAGATATCATCTCCTCAACACACACACACAAACACAAAGATATCCCTTCAGAATGAACTAAGTTAGGCAAAGCTTTTATCTTCCAACTCTCCAACTTGTTGTTTAGCTTAACCAACTAGCTCAGGAGTATCCAACATAGATTCTTGGAGAAATAGTGGTTTACAAGAAACCAACTTGATCACGAACTCAACATAGCGGTTAGGTGACAACCTGGTAATACTTCCGAGAAGATATTCAGAAATTCATGAACCATCGATATGTTGCTAAGCTCGAGAACAATCTTGCTTTTTAAGGCAAGACGATGTGATCAAAAGAGCAAAGGTTTGACAAAATCCTAACTCATCGATCGAAGAATGCACCAGGAAATAAAGACTAGGTAGCACAATCAGTCTTAGAATGATGATTTAAGAACCAACATGCTAAGAATGAAATTATTGTCCTTTAACTACCAAGAAACAAGGCTGCTAGGAGTATTCACTTCACACATCACGATTCACTTGTCGGCATTCCAGTTACAATAACATGCGAACCGAGGAATGAACAATGATGGCAAGAAGTATCACTGCGTCAAGAGTTCATAAGAGGTGGTGCAATTCTCATGACATTCCTGACATCAAGATGGTAACACTCCAAGGTAGAATGGAGCAAAAGATGGATTGGCATTTTGATCTGCGAAATACAACTACTTTGACCAGTCCAAGAAATGGATGAGGTACTGGAGTTTGTTTCTTCTAGTCATTCTAAACTAGAATGGCTTGACGGACCACAAGAGTGATAGGCACCGATGAACGAACGCATGCATACTCTTGACTATCAATTGATAGACGAAGGTCAGAAGACAACTAAAGAGGGACAACTCAAAGGAACATATGTTTTTCTGAGTTGTGGATGCATGGATTAGTATGCCGAACAAATTCAACATATTTCTTCCGGATAACCCATGCAGAGAGGTAGGACTGGCAGAGTCACAATTATGAATGGAGAACTCCTCAAGAGTACTCTGATTGTGATCTTTTGGTTCTAATAACTTCTGCCATATTGGATCATGGTATTGGAAGAACGATATACCACAGACCTCGAGGACTATCACAAGGTTACTAATATCTTAAGGGAACTAGCAAATACAAACAACATGAGGTAGGGTGAATCTCGGGTTCAAAACCCAGGAGTAGAATACCTACTAACTAAATAACATCACGAGATGCTTTCGAGAATGGTGGCTAGAATCATCACACTGGGGATACGAAAGCATTGACAAATTACTGAGTGGTTCTCGAGGACACCTAGGGTCATAATACTAACTCCAACATACACGTCAAGGCAACGGGGTACCTCAACACACCGATTAGTGTGCTTAATCTGGCCCAAAAATACAACGGGAACATGGAGAAAAGATTTGCAAGTGCATCATACTATTTAGAAACCTGGGATGACTTGGACAGCATAACGGTTGTAAATGCTGAAAATGATTTGAGACATCCTGCAAAAATGGTGGCATAACCACTCAACATCACAATATCAAGGTTCTGATGCCAACTATGAACATATGGAAGTAGTAGGAACTGAACTGAGGCTTGAACTCAACAATCCTAGGCAACTACGGTTTAGTAACACGTCATCCTGAGAGATAGAAGAGAAGCCTAGTTCCTAATCCTCGTAGAAAAGAAGAGGTTGACTCAGATCAGAAGGGCATAAGGTAAAGGAGTAAAAAGAGCCTTACGTTCCCTACCACAATCAATTCCCTTATATAACTAAAGCATTTCTAGACTCAACTTTGACCAGTATGGCTTGGTAATCCTACAGGCAGTCAGGCTCTGATACCAAATCTATCAGGACCCCGATTCCAAGTCACATCGATCTAGCCGGTAACACCTCATATCACTTTGCGGCCTCACGCACGGTATTCCCACGGGTGTCGCCTTACCATGGCCCGGGATCGTTTGCGCCTTTTAGCTCACGTATATGATAGTGTCGCTAGCATCCATATGACAGAGAACCCGTGCCGACATGGCTAGTCGTGAACCCAAAGCGGCACCAACCTATGGGGGCAGGCATACATGAATCACATCGAGCATGTCGGTCAGCAGCGTGTGAATCCGGACTGTAGCACTGGGCTAACAGGACTCCGGGAACCCGGGCTGTAGCAGGCTAGGCAGGACTCCAGATGTCACCGCGTGACATTTCCCCAAGGGAGAGACACAGGAACGAAGTGAAACACATGCCGGCCAGTCAAGTGTCCTGAGCAGTAGTGCTGGGCCAGAAACTAGTTGCAACTCCTGGTAGACTACTAACACTACCTACAAACACTAGAAACTAGTTGCAACTCCTGGACAGAGATTAGGTTGATTAATAAGTGGAGAGAGCTTGGAGCGCCCGGAGCCTAATGTGTGGTAGTAACTGTTCATGGATCACAAACACAGAACTCAGTTCCTGAGGACGGCTGCAATGAGACAACCCACCATGTACTCCTACACGGCCTCTCACCGCTACCTTTACCAAATCGTGTTCACCACTTAGCTCTCAACAGTAGGACATGTTCCCAACTTTCCAATTCATCCCTGATGAATCAGCCATGACATAACTCTAAGCAATAGCAGGCATGACAAACAAGCATGAATGAGTAGGCACATCAGGGCTCAAACAACTCCTACTCATGCTAGTGGGTTTCATCTATTTACTGTGGCAATGACAGGTCATGCAGAGGAAAGGGGTTCAACTACCGCAGCATGTAATAGTTGAATCATTATTGTCCTAATGCAGTAAAAGAGAGCAGGAGCGAGAGAGTGGGATTGTATCGGAATGAACAAGGGGGTTTTGCTTGCCTGGCACTTCTGAAGATAGTATAGCTCTTCATCGGTGTCATCGAACTCATCGTCGAAACACGTCTACTGAGAGGGGACAATTACCGGCAAGGGAGCATAAACAACATTCAATTAATGCAATGCACAAGCGAATGAATGATATGACATATTTAGGTACTGAATTGACCTAATGCAATATCTAGCCAATTTAATTGAAGTGGAACTCAAACAAGATCAAATTCTAGCTCCAAATGTTATTTCATAAATTACCCTAATCATCATTTGTCCTATTCAGTGAGGTTAACTTGTTCAAACCTGCATGATCATGGCATAAACAGATCCTTCATATTTTTCTGATCATTTTTCATATATAAATTATTTCATTTGGAGTTACGGTTGAATTTCTATGATTTTTTGAAGTTTTGGCTATTTTCTGAAATTTCCTGAATTATTTTAAATCCAGAAAATCAATTACTGCATCAGCATTGTGCAAGCATGACCTCAGCGAGTCAACTGAGGCTAACCAGGTCAAACCTGACTAGTGGATCCCACTGGTCAGTGACACAGTGCTGGTCAGGGTCACTGACCTGTGGGCCCGGTCAACGGCCACGTCAGCACGGTCAAAACTGACGCGTGGGCCCACCGTGATTAGGATAAATCTAAGCAGGAATAAACTAGGGTTAATTAGCGCGTGGGGCCCGTATACCAATGAGCTAGGGAGGTTAGTTAGCCCCGTCATTAGAGCTAATGACGATGCCACGTCAGCGGTCGCCGGGGTTAGTCGCCGGTGACCTCACAGTGCGGCAGCGGCTCGCCGGCCGGGCGATTCTGGCCACGAGAGCTCGCGCTCTTGGGCTCTACAGAACCAGCGCGGCAAGGCGCTTCAGATCACGACCGTGCTTGGCCGTGGGGTGGTCCTTGGCGAC
This sequence comes from Triticum dicoccoides, assembly GCF_002162155.2. Taxonomy (NCBI): domain Eukaryota; kingdom Viridiplantae; phylum Streptophyta; class Magnoliopsida; order Poales; family Poaceae; genus Triticum; species Triticum dicoccoides. Next base: position 140,727,602 of record NC_041390.1, read on the forward strand.
GGCAAGGAGCTCGGCCGCGGCAGCCGGAGCTCGGGCGTGAGCGCGGGAGGTGCTTCGGGGTGCAGGCGGGGAAGCTAACGCGCTAGGGAGGGCGTGCGCGAAGCGGCAAGTGCGATGGACACAACGAGCGGACCAAAAGGTCACCGGAGTGGTGTCGGCGGCGAGCGCAGGCGGCGGCGCGTGCGGGTGCGTGTGGCACGGCGGCTACGGCATGCGAGAGGGAAAACGGAGGGAGGGAGAAGATTTAGTGGCTCACGGCGGTTGCGACGACCGTCAAAGTGGGCTCAGGGAAGGCCGGACGACGACGGGGCATCTCTGGCGATCTGGGGGGCAGAAGGTTGAAGACGACGACATCGGCGGCGTTCGGGGGCGTCCAGCGTTGCTTGACTCAGCGGAGAGGGTGTGGGCGACGGGGCGATGCTCCTGGGCATGTCCAGGGGCGAGGGGGAGGCAGTGGCCGTGGTGGTGCTTGTCGGTGGCGACGGTGGCGCTCGGACCGTGCGAAAGGAAGAGAGACTAAGGGGAGGAGGAGCACAGGGGGGGGGGGTGAGAGAAGACCAGAGGCGTTGCGTGGTGACGTAGGAGGCGTCCATGGTGACGAGGGAGCAACCAGGCAGGGAGGAGGTGGCAGGCGCGTGCGCGCGCGCATTGGGCACACGCCCTCCTGCCTACTGGCTGGAGGTTGAAGACGGTGGCGGTTGTGGTGGGCTGGGCTGCTGCTGGGCTGCACAGTGTTGGGCCTCTGGGCTGAAGGTAGGCGCCAGGTATTTCCTCTCTCTCTTTCCCATTTCTATTTCAGTTTTTCTATTACTTTAATTTTGTTTTGAATTAGTAGAAATACTAATTCATTTTGAAAAATCTTGAAAATGATTGTGGCATATGTTTGGATTATTTCCAACAACCTTAAAATACTTTCAAGATTTTTTGGACATTTAAAATTATTTATAGGATTTAAATATCCAAATGCAAGTACTTATGATTTAATTCAAAAATCCAAAAATGACCTAGAAAGGTGTGCACCGTTTTTGTCAGAGGTTCTAGACCAATTCAAAAATGATGAACTTTTCTAAAGAGCATTCTGGGTTCTTGAAAATGTTTTTAAGTTGAACCTAATTGATTTAATTTTGGTGCTAGGGTTTTTCATCCCCATTTCAACTTTAATTGAAAAAAATAACATGATGCATGGATGCTTTAAGGCAACTAATGGCAAGCAAATTCTAGGGCTGTGACACCGCGCACCGCGCCTCCCGACTGGGAATAATTCCTCGGAAGGTTGTGTTACTTTGCATGATGCGGCTCCTGTCTATTTCCATTTTATGGAGTGTGTCCTCATAAATGAGGTTTAGTCCGCTGCCGCCGTCCATGAGGACCTTGGTAAGTCGAGACCCGTCCACGATGGGACTGAGGACTAACGCGGCTGGCGCTCGTACTGTTCTGTAGTTTGGTTCGTCACCGGCATTGAATGTTATAGCCGTGTCATTCCAGGGTTTTATCGCAGCAATTTGGCAGACTTCGGCGAGCTCGTGAAGCGCCCTTTTGCGCTTGTTGTTTGAAGCGAATGTCTCAAAGACCGTCAATACTCTTGAGTTATCGTCCCCTGGGGGATGCCATTCTGGGTCGTCCTTGATAAGGATGTCCTCACCGCTCTTGGCTACCTGTCGTAGTATCCAACATCCTCTAAGGCTGTGGGTTGCCATGGTATCTGGTGTTGTACGTATTTTGCATGGGCCATCGAGCCACCCCACCAGAACGGTGTCGTGCCGCATAGCGGTTTTGTGTTTCTTGACTGTTGGACTGGGCGTGCCGCGAGGGTGCGCCCTTTTCGCCTGTAGGGGGAGTTGAGTTGGGACTGACGGTTCCCAGCGAGGTGGCTGAGTTTTCCAGGTGCTCTCCATCGCGCTGTACTTTTGTACGATGGTTGCTAAGTCAGCGAATTTTAGTATGCGGCGGCGATTAATGGTGTTCAGGATTCCTTCGTCCGCGCAATTGTTGCAGAGCGCTGATATTGTGTCCTCGTCACGGCAATCTTTTACCTTGTCCTTGACAAGGAGGAATCTGGCCCAGAAGTGATGGACCGTTTCCTGAGACTGCTGTTTTATGCTCATGAGAGCGTCTATATCCGGGTGGGTGGGTGGAAGTAAATCCGAACCCCGACCTGACCTATTATCCGGAGTCTGATGACCTTCCGGGCTTAACAGTTCGGGTTCCGGAATATCTTTTGATTGTTTAGGACCGTCGTCCGATGCTATGTTCGGAGGGCTGGTCGCATCCTTTCGCGGGTGGGTATCCGGCTTCTTGATCGGCGATCTGAACATAGTCCATCTTCGGTATAGAAGAAGACTCACCGTCCCGCTCCATGACTACCGCAATCTGGTGGGTGATCAGTAGGGTCTTGATTTCTCCTTGATCGGTTTTAGGCCCGATCCGATCGTAGTCTGTGGCTATTCCCAAAGCGGCGATGCGATCTAGGAGTTCGTTCAAAGATGAAAACTCTATCGGATCCATCTGCTTGGAGTGCTCGGAGTTGATGCGAAGGGGGTTTTCGATGGCCCGAGAGGTCATCGTCGGCTCAACGTCCGAACGGGCGATCATAGTAAAGCCGCCCAACCGGAGGGTTTGGCTCGGGGCCAGAGATCCCCCGGAGGTGATGTTGTCTTTAAGGACAAGGCGATCCATCGAGCCTTTCATCGACGGCACATCGGAACTCTCAATGAAAGCACCAATGTCGGTGTCAAAACCGGCGGATCTCGGGTAGGGGGTCCCGAACTGTACGTGTAGGATCGATGGTAATAGGAGACAGGGGACACGATGTTTACCCAGGTTCGGACCCTCTCTATGGAGGTAATACCCTATGTCCTGCTTGATTGATCTTGATGAATATGAGTGTTACAAGAGTTGATCTACCACGAGATCGTAATGGCTAAACCCTAGAAGTCTAGCATGTATGACTATGGTAATGAGTATCTGTCCTTTTCGGACTAACCCCTCCGGTTTATATAGACACCGGGGGAATCCAGGGTTTACATAGAGTCGGTTACTTAAGAAGGAATCTTCATAGTCAGTGGCCAAGCTTGCCTTCCACGCCAAGAAGAGTCCAATCCGGACACAGGTATAGTCTTCGGCCTTCATGTCGTCACAGCCCATCAGTCTGGCCCATGGATAACAGGCCGGACGCCCGAGGACCCCTTAGTCCAGGACTCCCTCAGTTGCCAACCAATGGGATGTAAGTGGGTGTTCAAGAGGAAGCTTAGGCCCGATGGTACTGTTGAGAAGTACAAGGCTAGGCTTGTGGCCAAGGGTTATACCCAAAAAGAAGAAAAAAGATTTATTTGATACTTACTCACCTATGGCTAGACTGACAACCATTCGAGTGTTACTCGCATTGGTTGCCTCACATGGTCTTCTCTTTCATCAGATGGACGTTAAGACGGCTTTCCTCAATGGAGATCTAGACGAGGAAATTTACATGCAATAGCCAGATGGCTTTGTAGTAAATGGTCAGGAAAGAAAGGTGTGTAAGGTAGTGAAATCTTTGTATGGCCTGAAACAAGCGCCTAAGCAATGGCATGAGAAGTTTAATACAACTTTGACATCTGCTGGCTTTGTTGTTAACGAAGCTAACAAATATGTATACTATCGCTATGGTGGGGGCGAAGGAGTTATACTGTGTCTGTATGTCAATGACATACTGATATTTGGGACCCACCTCAAAGTCATTGAGGAGGTCAAGGCTTTTCTATCTCATAACTTTGAGATGAAAGACCTGGGTGTGGCTGATGTTATCTTGAACATTAAGTTAATGAGAAATACTGAGGGTGGAATTACACTTTTGCAATCCCACTATGTTGAGAAGATTTTGAGCCGTTTTGGATATACGGACTGCAAACCTTCTGCAACACCAGATGATCCTAGCATGCGGATTCGAAAGTTCGAAGGCACGGCTGTAGATCAATTGAGATATTCTCAAGTGGTTGGTTTACTGATGTACCTAGCTTGTGCTACTCGTCTTGACATCTCATTTGCTGTGTGCAAACTGAGGCGGTTTGTTTCCAATCCAAGAGATGTGCATTGTCATGCTGTTGAGAGAGTGATGCGTTATTTGCAAGGTACTGTGAACTACAGAATTCAATATTCTGGGTACCCGACGGTACTTGAGGGGTATAGTGATTCGAATTGGATATCTGATGCTGATGAGATGAAAGCCACAAGTGGATATGTCTTCACACTTGGTGGCGGTGATGTTTCCTGGAAGTCTTGCAAGCAGACGATCTTAACGAGATCGACTATGGAAGTATAACTCACAACATTAGACACATCATGCATCGAAGCAGAATGGCTTCGAGAGCTTTTAATGGATTTGTTGGTGGTTGATAAACTAGTCCCGGCTGTCCTTATGAACCGTGACAATCAAACTGTGATTACCAAGGCTAAGAGTTCAAAGGACAACATGAAATCCACAAAGCACATAAGAAGAAGATTAAAATTTGTCAAAAAATCAAGAACCTCTGGAGTGATAGTGTTGGATTATATCCAGACGGCTAAGAATCTGGCAGACCCTTTTACGAAAGGACTATCACGGATTGTGATAGAAAATGCATCAAGGGAGATGGGTATAAGACCCACGTAAGTTGCCATGGGGATAACCCAACCTATGTGATCGGAGATCCCGTGAATTAGGACCTGGGAAAACAACCCAGCGGTCAACTGAGGATGGTATCCTTAATTAACCCACTCCGTTGGAGATGCAATAATACTCTCAATTCTGTAAGGCAGGCTGACTTTTGTCTTAATGTGTTCCAAAGCTTATGTAAGCAAGATGCTAACCTACAGAGCATTCTTTAGAGGAACACACCTATGTGAGCCCGACTGCTGGTCACAGTCTATGAGATTGGGTGATCTCTAGGAAGCTCATGAGAAGGTACGGAGTATGACTAATAAGCTCCACCCGTGGGGTTTAGCCTTCGGCAGCCACGTATCAGCTGACAATGGGCGAAACTTCTACACGCCAAACTGACAATTCAAGGCATAGTCCATTGTTCAGTTGTGAAGAAGTCTAATCCCATTGCTCTAGGTGGAAGTTCAATTTAACAGTCTCCACTGAAAATTCTGGTATATCAAACATTGTTTAGAACAGCTGACAAACTTATGTGCCTCAAGATCTGGTGGGGGATTGCTGGATTATGGATGGGCTTAGGCCCATATAAGACAATAATCCCTGGTTAATCCCTAAGGCCCATGCATGTGTACGGCAAGTGGTGGGAAGTGTAGTACCATAGTACTATAGTAAGAAGAGTGAGACCTCTTTATAAGGGTTGCTCCATCACTTGCTATTGGGAATTTGGGAATAGGAGCTGTACATGCGCGCTCCTCCTCCTCCTCCGCCGTCCGCCTCGCCTCGCCATGCCTCGCCTCGTCACGACGCGCGCGCAGCAGGTTGCGGGAATGAGCCGAGCCGAATCTTATTTTTGCCGGTCAAGAATGGTTAATTAATCTCGAAATAATTAACGAGTCGCTTACGAAAGTGCCACTGTCCGAGACGTTGGACCGTGGGCTGTTCGTGGACTCGGTCGTCCCTAACTCAGTTCACTCACTCCCTCTCGCACAACCCTAGCCGTCATCTACCGTTCCTCTCTCTGTACTGCTTCCGGCGATCCCATCCCGACGACCGCATGCACGGTTTGTCGGGAGAGTAGGTGCCTCCGGAACCCTGTCGTTCGAGATCCTGCCCGGAAGAACGACAATAAGGTTTTGGGGGAACGTCTCGACGCGACTGCTCCCGATCCGTCCCCATTTCCGTCCGCCTCTGCTTCCACTACTTCACCTGCATCGACTCCATGGCTGATGACGAAGCCACTAAGAAGAAGGCCTCAGCCTATGCCGAGGCTGCCGCTGTCGCCGCCGCGTTGGCCTGGCCAACCGAAGGATATGACTCGTTCATCCTCTATTTGCTCGTTCATGTGATGGCCGTATATATGATGTTCGTAGATGTTTCGGTTCTATGTACTGTACGCTCTCACATGCTTAGGTATCGGTATGAAATGCATACCGTATTTGCCATGCTTACTGTTTATTCATGGATTAGTTTAGTGGAAAAAGTGGTAATATTTTCAACAGTAGTTCCAGTAGGTACGTGCACGGTGCAATTTGGCTACACACGAGCACCGCACGTGAATCATTGCACTTTTCTGAAAGATCTAAAAAATAATCTGTTTGAAAGATCTCAATTATTGCACTTTGGATTGTACTGTAACGACGAGCACAGTACGCCACCTTTCATGGTCTGCTGGTGATACACTACGGTACACCACCACCTAACAGAAAAATGGGAGACATCCCATCGACTCATGCAACCACCTAAACTTTCTACCACTGTTTATCACAGTGGGCGGAGTGTCTGATCTGACAGATAATGCACATAAAAGAGCCAATGCAACGGAAGAAGGCAGCATGCGCGATCGGAGCCAAGCTCGAGCAATCCACCGCGCGACTTCCCGAGAATCGACATGGTCTGCGACGAGAGCATGCCATTGGAACGCAAGTAGGTATGCGTGATCGGAGCCGGGATGGCCGGGCTGGCGTCAGCCCGCGAGCTGCGCCGGGAGGGCCACGACGTGACGGTGCTGGAGCAGAACGCCGACGTGGGCGGGCAGTGGCTGTACGACCCGAGGAGCGATGGCGCCGACGACCCGCTCGGCGCCGCGGAGACGGTGAAGGTGCACGGCAGCCTGTACGCGTCCCTCCGCGCCATCAGCGCCAGGGAGAACATGGGGTTCACCGACTTCCACTTCGCGCCCAAGGACGGCCGCGACGGCCGCCGCTTCCCGGGCCACCGCGAGGTGCAGCTCTACCTCAGGGACTTCTGCGACGCGTTCGGGCTCATGGAGGCGGTCCGGCTCAACACGCGTGTCCTGCGCGTCGCCATGGCGGTGGCTCCGACGCGGAAGTGGACGGTGAGGTCCGTACACGAGGGCACGGAGGAGGAGGAGGTCTTCGACGCCGTCGTCGTGGCGAACGGCCACTACTCGCAGCCGAGGCTGCCAAGCATCCAGGGCATGGAGGCGTGGAGGGGGAGGCAGATGCACAGCCACTCGTACAGGGTGCCGGAGCCGTTCCGGGGCGACGTGGTGGTGGTGGTCGGGTGCGGGGCGAGCGGCAAGGACATCGCCATGGAGGTCCGCGGGGTCGCCAAGGAGGTGCACCTCGTGGCCAAGTCCATGGAGGAGGTCACCCCCGGGCTCGCCAAAGTGCTCGCCAAGCATAGCGCCAACCTGCACCTGCAACTGCACGTACGTACTACTACGTCTATTCCGTGCTCCAGTCAGTCACGTCTCACGTCGGTCGGTCTCCACATGCAAAACGAAACGAGTGACCCGTACATGGAAAGCTACTAGGTGGAGCGCCTGTGCGAGGACGGGCTGGTGGTGTTCGGCGGCGGCGGCTCCGGCGTCCTCGCCGACACCATCATCTACTGCACGGGGTACAATTACTCTTTCCCGTTCCTGCACACGGCGGGGGCGGTCACCGTCGACGACAACCGCGTCGGCCCGCTGTTCGAGCACGTGTTCCCGCCGTCGCTGGCGCCGTCGCTCTCCTTCGTCGGCATACCCATAAAGGTTCGTGAAATCATAAGCATTACAGCAGATCTTGATTATACGTACCAAAACAAATTAATCAATGCGTCTGGTACGCAGGTGTTTGCGCCCCGGTTCTTCGAGGCTCAGGCGAAATGGGGGGCGCAGGTGCTGTCAGGGAGGAGGACGCTGCCGCCGGAGCAGGAGATGATGCGGTCCGTGGAGGAGTATTACCGTGCCAGGGAGATCGCGGGCGTGCCCAAGAAGTACACCCACGACGTCTGCTTGTCTGAGACCATGCCCACGGTACGAACAACAAATTTAGCAGACTCCCTAAAAAGAGGGATCGACTATGCATCCTACCTGAAAAAAGAGCATCTGTCGGTCACTTATATTCTAGACCGTCTGATCTTCATCCAACGACTGTGAACAGACTTACACTGCTCATATTCAACCTCTGGTTTCTTCTTTCTCCCGTGTAGCCGTCAGCCAGCCCAGGCCTAGCCGCTGCGTCCGCCCCCATGGCCGGTGTCTAGCGCCACCTCGCCGTCCCGCCCTTCCCTCTACCTCTCCCCACCGCCGTGCTGGCCGTCACCCTGGTCATCCCTCTAACCCGTCTCACCTAAAATAACTCGGGCGATCCCCTGCACCCCACCACCCCCTAATATAGATATTGGGGTCATGGCTTCCCCTAAGATAGCTTCTCTTCTCCGGCGAGTTCCGGTACATTAGAATTAGCAAAACCAAAAATGAAATTTTGGATTTGCTATTCTCAGCCGACTCTTAGTCAATACAGAGTCCAGTCCCAATCCATCTGACGTTGAGGTCCATGTAAGTTATTTTTTTGGATCCCGATACCGCTCAGACGTTCATCTTTTACCATGGCAAATCGAAAGTTTTTATGGCAATTTTAGTGACATGAGGATGACAAGTTTAGTTAGCAAGCGTGAGAAATCCGTGCTCAGTGTTTCTTTTGCCAGGAAATTACCATGTGTGTCAACTAAACTTGTTATCCACGCGTCACTAAAATTGCCATCAAAAAAGTAAGATTTGCCATGGTCAAATCCCGAACGTTCGGGATTTATCATTTTCGTTTTTCTAAGTTTGGAAGCAGAAACTAGAAATTCTTTTGCACTAGTCTAGATGAACAATTTTTCATAACATAGTGAACTTCTTTCCGGATGTCTATTAACAAATTTGTAAAATCTCGGTCGACTAACCACTAGTTGGGTCCAAAATTGTTTAACTTTAAAGCAAGCGTGCAAAGTCAGATTCACTAAAACTACAACATTTATATTTTTACCGCCATGTGGAGCCTACTTGTCGATGTGATACATACTTATTTTGCCTTCTTTTTGGTTTAACCTACATTCTTCCCCCAACCACACCGCAACAGTATCTCTACTGTCTACCACTTTCCACACCACCCATAAGCTCATGTCGAGGCACCGGTCGTTGCTACTAGAGGGAGTGCGATGTGAAGCCCTTGGACATCGTGAGTGGGGAAGAAAGCGGCCACAGAAGGTGCACGATAGGCGACGACACACTCAACAACTTGGTGGGGTAAGGGAGAGATGACCTCATCATCGCTGGCCATGGCGGCATTCATATTGGCCGCCGACCTATCGCTAGGTGGCGACGAGGGTGGGTGGTAGCGAAAACTGGTCCACAATGCCGAATGGAGGTAGTTGGCGCTAGTTTAGTGGTGTTGTGACGAACCCTCCCTCCATACCCGCAACACACACACAGACTGTAGTTACAAAGGGGCGTGGCTAATAGTCAATCGACTGAAAACTGGGTTTGGGTCGGTCGATCATTTTGGACCGTTGGATGGAAAATCAACAGCGAGATCGTCTTCTTCAATCTCCGGCTCATCTTCCTCCTCTGACCACCTCATGTACCACCGGTCGGGCCGCCTGCTGCCCCCCCTCCGAGGCCATCGGCGTCCCACGACCGCCTCGCCACACCTCCCACCCCTGAACCCCCCCCACTAGTCTTGTCGCCTCCCCAGCCATCCCTCTAGCCCTAAGCGATGACCGGTTTTTCTCCGGCGAACTTGCACCACCGCCGTGCTGCCACCCCCGACCACCGTTGTGCTGCCTCCCCCACCCCCACCCTAAGATAGATGATGGGGTAGACTGCCAGCGAGCTTCTTCCACTC